>NW_020173666.1:4058356-4169197 GCF_003031525.2 Neophocaena asiaeorientalis asiaeorientalis
TGGGAGGGACTGGTGGTGGGTAGAGCTGACTGTTGTTCTGCTGGGCAGAGCTCAGTAAAACTTTAATCTGCTTGAGTGCTGATGGGTGGGCCTGGATTCCCTCCCTGTTGGTTGTTTGGCCTGAGGCAACCCAACACTGGAGCCTACCTGGCCTTTTTGGTGGGGCTAGTGGGGGACTCTGGGAGGGCTCACGCCACGGAGTACTTCCCAGAACTTCTGCTGCCAGTGTCCTTATCCATATGGTGAGCCACAGCCACCCCCTGCCTCTGCAGGAGACCCTCCAACACTAGCAGGTAGGTCTGGTTCAGTCTCCGTTGGGGTCACTGATCCTTCCCCTGGGTCCCAATGTGCACACTGCTTTGTGTTTGCCCTCCAGGAGTGGAGTGTTTGTTTCCCCTGGTTCTGTGGAAGTCCTGCAATCAAATCCTAGTAGCCTTCAAAGTCTGATTCTCTAGGAATTCCTCCTCCCATTGCCGGACCCCCACGTTGGGAAGCCTGACGTGGGGCCCAGAGCCTTTACTCCAGTGGGTGGATTTCTGTGGTGTAAGTGTTCTCCAGTCTGTGAGTCACCCACCCAGCAGTTATGGGATTTGATTTTACTGTGATTGCGCCCCTCCTACCGTCTCATTGTGGCTTCTCCTTTGTCTTTGGATGTGGGGTATCTTTTTTGGTGAGTTCCAGTGTCTTCCTGTTGATGACTGTCCAGCAGCTAGCTGTGATTCTGGTGTTCTCGCGAGAGTGAGAGCACGTCCTTCTACTCTGCCATCTTGGTTCCAATCCCAAAGATATCATTGTTATGTGTCATTTAATCAGTTATCGAGGGCCACCTTCGAGTAGTTCACAGATAGTATTGTCCAGATACACATATTTTAATCAAAAAGAAAAATGTGTGCTTTTCTCCATCGTAAAGAAGGAAGGAAAATTTCAAGTGAAAATCCATGTAGAGACAGTTCACCTAAAACTGAAAGAACCACAGATTATTGTTTTTGGTATTTGAGATTTTACTGGTGATTTTAGTTAAGTTTTATCCTTTTTCACAATGTAAAATTCATAAGTAAGATTCTGTTAAGAATTTTATCGAAAAGTTGAAACCTACCTGAATACCGGGATGAGATCTGCAGCTCAAACTCCTCTCCTCCTTTCTCCTTCCATCCGCTCCTCAGTAGATCAGAATCAGTCTTTGGCTATCCTCAAAATGGGAAACTATCCAATTCCTTTCCATACAGTCTCCAACACAAGTTTTTTTTTTTTTTTTCTGTGACCCACGAGTGACTAGGGATGTCTGGGCCACTTGGCATGTTCCCAGTTAAAGGGAAATCTGACAGTCCTTAAGCTCCCACTAGTATCTTTGTGAGTTGCCAAGGAAGACAAAGCAGACCTTTCCCTGGAGCTTAACTTGGAGAGATTTCTCCTGTCTACACCCTTCAATGTATAGGTGCACAAAAAGACACAATTGTGTCTTTTTGGAAGTGCTGAGGGAATAAGGCCACGTTTTTCTTTGGTTCTTTCTGCTACAGTGCAAACTCATTCACAAAGCATGCCCTACTCTTTCTTAGTTTCCAAGGGCAGAGCCTAGTGGACTTGTTCCAGATCAGGGGTTGTATGATTGTGCTTTCAGGCATTGCTGCTCCTCTGCTACTATACCAGAGAACAGCAGATTTAATCTAATTGAATTCCACTGCAGTGATTTATTTATATTTTGCTCAAGGAATATTCCCATTGCTTAAGGCTGGCATTTGAAGTGAACTATGAATAGTGCTGTATATAATGAATACTGTACAATGTGTAAGCAGTGAGTGTTCATTAATTGTTTCATAGATTTAAATACATTAAATAAATATCAAGAGCCCTAGATATTACGTTTTGATGACTTTTGTTGATCCAATAATAAAAGGGACTATGTTGCTGGGACTTAACCCTGATGGGTGGCTGCCTCGTCATTGATAGAAATCTCAGAAATAACCCAGGTGATGTTCAAATTTGCAAGCTTTCCTCTAGCCTCAGGACAAAAACCAAAGTATAATTACTAATGTACATGCAGGTAAAAACTATTCACATCCTCGTTAACTTAATTATTGAGAAGTTCAGTCCTAGACCATGCCCTCTAGGGGAAGAGTCCATAACATACTAGATAAATTAACCATTTAATTAGAAATTAGAGTGGCTGCAGTTATGACATATAAAGTTATAAAATCTATATGAAATGTAAAAAAGTTTATCTAAATCCAACTAGTAGATTGAATCATATGAAAATGCCAATATTCAAAATGTTTTTGATCTGCAAGAATGGAAATACACATTCAACCCAAGAATCAGGATTTATACTCTCTAGTAGAATTTTAACTTATTGTGGTAACTGTTGTTTAAATCTTAAAGAGTAACGACTGTCATACTATGATTTCACGAACAGAGACTAAGCATATCCTTTATAGTTTCCTCTTGGGGAGAAAAAAGGCACTGGATCACTGTTGTCAATGCCAGGCTTTCTTCTAATTATGCCTTAGTCCCAAATTCCCAGATCTAAAGTGCTGGTCTAGCATTTTGGAATAATCTAAGAGAAAAGGCCTTCTGAATGTTACATATTTTACAGATATCTCTCCTAATCAACTGTAGCATAAAAATGTGACCCCGATATTTAAAACTGAAATAATTGCCTTTGTTGAAGGATCAGAATGAAGTGCCCTTAGTTATTAACTCATCGAATTCCTCCTCAATGCCTTAGGCAGAAGCAGCTCTGGTATTTGAACAGGTAGAACTCCTGTTTTTCTGTCAGAAGAACTGTAGTGATGTAGCAAAGCATTTTTGGGCTGTAAATCTGTAATTGAGCTATAATGCTTGAAAAGCAAAAACAGTTTTAAAATATACAGGGTAGCTTACATTCCATGTCTGTGATAAAGTATGCATGACAAAATAATATCAGGGTCATACTACAGCAATTTGGGATAAAGAAATATGTTCATAGAAAGAAGCTGTGGGTATTCTTTTTTTAATAATACCAGAAATTGTCATTTTCTGGAAATAGGAGATATGTATACAAATCTAATAACGTGACCTATCTCATTTTTGCATTGTGGCTCCAGCTGAATTTCTTGATAGAATTATACCTACATTACCACCAGCTGCCTCTTCTTAGTCTTAAGTATAATTCCATTGAGGAACTCTGTTATGTATCAAAACAGAATAAAAATCTAGGTACATAGTTCAAGAGTCTTCACAGTTGGGTGCTCTTCGATTGTGCATTGTCTGAACCACTCATCTGATGAATCTTTGGTTCATCATTATTACCTAGTCTTATTTTAGCATCCTTGAACAGCACCTGCCTGGAAGTGCCTGCAGTAGTTATAGTTGTCTGAACAGTGTGTTACTAGGACTGTAAGCAGAGAATTTATAACTGGGATGAGCCACTTACAGTGAAAACAACTGCAGCTCAGAAGGTCACACCCAATCACACAGCCACTCCCTGGCATGATGAGAGCTCTTTCTGTTCAACCTTCATTCCTTGCCTCACATATATATAGGTTTAGATGCATTCATCAAGTATGAACTCTATAGGGATACCTATACCAACACTATACCAACTACAGGCATAGGTTGGTGTACCTATACCAACTGTGCTCCAATTCCTTTGCCAACACTGTAAGAATTCATTAGAAAATAAATGCAGGCAAATGAACTAAAACAATGAATGTATTGACTCCCTATTAGAAAAGTTTCCTAAGAACAGGCAGTATATATCAAGCTTCTTTAGTACCTTTTTAGGTACTATAAAGGAAGCAGTATATATTCCTGAATTTGCAGCCCTCAAAATATCTTAGCTGTTTTAATTTTTCAAAAAATCCTTGACAGTGGGTTTTTCGGCCTCTAACTCTGGTTAGGTAGAACAGCCAGAAATCACAAACTTGGTTGTAGTTCCTCAAAGGAGTTAGTTAATAATTCCACTCTAAAGAAACAACATCAAAACAGGTTCAGAATGATTAAAGTGCTTAAATCCTCTTGGGGGCTATTCACTTGTAATTTGTTATTTCTTGGACTGTCAAAGACAGCTTTTGTGAATGGGAAATAATTGTTATTTACAGCTTTGTTTGCCTTTGATAGAGGCTTACATGCTGCCAAGGTTACCCAGGGTTTGGAAGGGAAGAAAATTCACTTTCCGTTTTTTTTCCCATCAGTGGTTTGTTAAATCTGAAATAAAGCAGACTTTTTAATTCTATTAATAAAAAGAGAAGAATGGAAGAGAGAAACTTGGACTGTGCTCATGTCAAGTGGAATGAAGTAATGATTATGCCATCAAGTTAATTTGTATAACATGGGCTGCCAGTGTGAAAACAATGCCTGAAATAGAACTTTTAGCCTGAATAATTTTATATTTCTGTTGACAGTCTTTGTTCTGGATTAAATCTCAGATTAAAAAACAAAAAACACAAAAAAGTAGATATTCAACAAAGATTTTGAACAGAACCGAGAAAATCATTTCCATTCATATGGGTGGGGATACTGCGCCCAGTTCACAAATGTGACCTATCTCTTAATTCTTCAGAGCTACAGTTCCTCTTGCCGTTGAACTTGGTTTCTTCCTCATATAACTTGAAGATATTATATACATTCAAGGGTAGCTTTATTGGCATGTGCAGATCCCTGAGTTTCTGCTGCACAGCAGTGAAGCTGTTAGCACACAAGAAGTTGCCTCTCTGCCATATAAAAATTCAGTTCAAAGCTCCAGATACAGCCTTAATTAAGAGGTTGTGGAGGAGACCTTCAAGATGGCGGAGGAGTAAGACGCGGAGATCACCCTCCTCCCCACAAATACATCAGAAATACATCTACATGTAGAACAGCTCCTACAGAACACCTACTGAATGCTGGCATAAGACCTCAGACCTCCCAAAAGGCAAGAAACTCCCCACGTACCTGGGTAGGGCAAAAGAAAAAAGATTAAACAGAGACAAAAGGATAGGGACAGGATCTGCACCAGTGGGAGGGAGCTGTGAAGGAGGAAAGGTTTCCACACACTAGGAAGCCCCTTCGCAGGCGGAAACTGCGGGTGGTGGAGGGGGAAGCTTCAGAGCCGCGGAGGAGAGCACAGCAACAGGGGTGCAGAGGGTAAAGCGGGGAGATTCCCGCGCAGAGGATCAGGGCCGACCGGCACTCACCAGCCCCAGAGGCTTGTCTGCTCCTCCGCCGGGGCGGGCGGGGTTGCGAGCTGAGGCTTGGGCTTCGGTTGGAGCGCAGGGAGAGGACTGGGGTTGGCAGCATGAACACACAGCCTGCAGGGGGTTGGTACACCACGGCTAGCCGGGAGGGAGTCCGGGAAAAAGTCTGGAGCTGCCGAAGAGACAAGAGACTTTTTCTTCCCTCTTTGTTTCCTGGTGCGCATGGAGAGGGGATTAAGAGCGCTGCTTAAAGGAGCTCCAGAGACGGGCGCGAGCCGCGGCTATCAGGGCGGACCCCAGAGACGGGCATGAGACACTAAGGCTGCTGCTGCCGCCACCAAGAAGCCTGTGTGCAAGCACAGGTCACTCTCCACACCTCCCCTCCCGGAGCCTGTGCAGCCCGCCACTGCCAGGGTCCCGGGATCCAGGGACAACTTCCCTGGGAGGACACACGGCACGCCTCAGGTTGGTGCAACGTCACGCTGGCCTCTGCCACCGCAGGCTCGCCCCGCATCCGTACCCCTCCCCCCGCCCGGCCTGAGTGAGCCAGAGCCCCCGAATCAGCGGCTCCTTTAACCCCGTTCTGTCTGAGCGAAGAACAGACGTCCTCAGGGGACCTACACGCAGAGGCGGGGCCAAATCCAAAGCTGAACCCCGGGAGCTGTGCGAACAAAGAAGAGAAAGGGAAATCTCTCCCAGAAGCCTCAGGAGCAGCGGATTAAATCTCCACAATCAACTTGATGTACCTGAATCTGTGGAATACCTGAATAGACAACGAATCATCCTAAATTGAGGAGGTGGACTTTGGGAGCAACTGTAGACTTGGGGTTTGCTTTCTGCATCTAATTTGTTACTGGCTTTATGTTTATCTTACTTCAGTGTTTAGAGTGTATTATCATTCGTAGACTTGTTTATTGATTTGGTTGCTCTCTTGCTCCTTTTTTTAATATATAGATATATATGTTTTTTCCTTTTTCTCTTTTTGTGAGTGTGTATGTGTATGCTTCTTTGTGTGACTTTGTCTATATAGCTTTGCTTTTACCATTTGTCCTAGGGTTCTGTCTGTCCGTTTTGTTTTGTTTTGTTTTGTTTTGTTAGTAGACTTTTTAGCACTTGTTATCATTGGTGGATTTGGTTTTTGGTTTGGTTGCTCTCTTCTTTCTTTCCTTTTTTAAAATTACTTTTTAATTTTTTAATATTTTTTATTTTAATTACTTTTTTCCTTCTTCCTTCCTTCCTTCCCTCCTTCCTTCCTTCCTTCCTTCCTTTCCTTTCCTTTCCTTTCCTTTCCTTTCCTTTCCTTTCCTTTCCTTTCCTTTCCTTTTTTTTCTCCCTTTTCTTCTGAGCCATGTGGCTGACAGGGTCTTCGTGCTCTGGCCAGTTGTCAAGCCTGTGCCTCTGAGGTGGGAGAGCCGAGTTCAGGACATTGGTCCACCAGAGACCTCCTGGCTCCATGTAATATCAAGCAGTGAAAGCTCTCACAGAGACCTCCATCTCAGTGCTAAGACCCAGCTCCACTCAATGACCAGCAAGCTACAGTGCTGGACACCCTATGCCAAACAATTGGCAAGACAGGAACACAATGCACCCATTAGCAGAGAGGCTGCCTAATATCATAATAAGGTCACAGTCACCCTAAAACACACCACCGGATGTGGTCCTGCCCACCACAAAGACAAGATCCACCCTCATCCACCAGAACACAGGCACCAGTCTCCTCCACCAGGAAGCCTACACAACCCACTGAACCAACATTAGCCACTGGGGGCAGACACCAAAAACAATAGGAACTATGAACCTGCAGCCTGCAAAAAGGAGACCCCAAGCACAGTAAGTTAAGCAAAGTGAGAAGACAGAGAAACACACAGCAGATGCAGGAGCAAGGTAAAAACCCACCAGACCAAACAAATGAAGAGGAAATAGGCAGTCTACCTGAAAAAGAAATCAGAATAATAAGAGTAAAGATGATCCAAAATCTTGGAAATAGAATGGAGAAAATACAAGAAACGTTTAACAAGGACCTAAAAGAACTAACGAGCGAACAAACAATGATGAACGACACAATAAATGAAATTAAAAATTCTCTAGAAGGAATCAGTAGGAGAATAACTGAGGCAGAAGAACGGATAAGTGACCTGGAATGTAAAATAGTGGAAATAACTACGGCAGAGCAGAATAAAGAAAAAAGAATGAAAATAATTGAGGACAGTCTTAGAGACCTCTGGGACAACATTAAATGCACAAACATTCGAATTACAGGGGTCTCAGAAGAAGAAGAGAAAAAGAAAGGGATTGAGAAAATATTTGAAGAGATTATAGTTGAAAACTTTCCTAATATGGGAAAGGAAATAGTCAAGTCCAGGAAGCACAGAGAGTCCCATACAGGATAAATCCAAGGAGAAACATGCCAAGACACATATTAATCAAACTATCAAAAATTAAATGCAAAGAAAAAATATTAAAAGCAGCAAGGGAAAAACAACGAATAACATACAAGAGAATCCCCATAAGGTTAACAGCTGATCTTTCCGCAGAAACCCTGCAAGCCAGAAGGGAGTGGCAGGACATATTTAAAGTGATGAAAGTGAAATACCTACAAACAACATTACTCTGCCCGGCAAGTATCTCATCCAGATTTGATGGAGAAATTAAAACCTTTACAGACAAGCAAAAGCTAAGAGAATTCAGCACCACCAAACCAGCTTTACAACAAATGCTAAAGGAACTTCTCTAGGCAGGAAACACAAGAGAAGGAAAAGACCTACAATAACAAACCTAAAACAATTTTAAAATGGTAATAGGAACATACATATTGGTAACTACTTTAAATGTAAATGGATTAAATGCTCCAACCAAAAGACATAGACTGGCTGAATGGGTACAAAAACAAGACCCGTATATGCACTGTCCACAAGAGACCCACTTCAGACCTAAGGACACATACAGACTGAAAGTGAGGGGAGGAAAAAAGATATTCCATGCAAATGGAAATCAAAAGAAAGCTGGAGTAGCAATTCTCATATCAGACAAAATAGACTTTAAGTAAAGATTATTATAAGAGACAAGGACACTACATAATGATCAAGGGATCCATCCAAGAAGAAGATATAACAGTTGTAAATATTTATGCACCCAACATAGGAGCGCCTCAATACATAAGGCACATGCTAACAGCCATAAAAGGGGAAATCAACAGTAACACAGTAATAGTAGGTGACTTTAACACCCCACTTTCACCAGGGGACAGATCATCCAAATGAAAATAAATAAGGAAACAGAAGCTTTAAATGATATATTAAACAAGATGGACATAATTGATATTTATAGGACTTTCCATCCAAAAACAACAGAATACACTTTCTTCTCAAGTGCTCATGGAACATTCTCCAGGATAGATCATATCTTGGGTCGCAAATCAAGCCTTAGTAAATTTAAGAAAATTGAAATCATATCAAGTATCTTTTCCGACCACAATGCTTTGAGACTAGATATCAATTACAGGAAAAAAATCTGTTAAAAATACAAACACATGGAGGCTAAACAATATACTACTTAATAATGAAGAGATCACTGAAGAAATCAAAGAGGAAATCAAAAACTACTGAGCAACAAGTGACAATGAAAACACGACGACCCGAAACCTATGGGATGCAGCAAAAGCAGTTCTAAGAGGGAAGTTTGTAGCAATACAATCTGACCTCAAGAAACAAGAAACATCTCGAATAAACAACCTAACCTTACACCTAAAGCAATTAGAGAAAGAAGAACAAAAAACCCCAAAGTTAGCAGAAGGAAAGAAATCATAAGAATCAGATCAGAAATAAATGAAAAAGAAATGAAGGAAAGGGTAGCAAAGATCAATAAAACTAAAAGCTGATTCTTTGAGAAGATAAACAAAATTGATAAACCATTAGCCAGCCTCATTCAGAAAGAAAGGGAGAAGACTCAAATCAATAGAATTAGAAATGAAAAAGGAGAAGTAACAAGTGACACTGCAGAAATGCAAAGGATTATGAGAGATTGCTACAAGCAAGTATATGCCAATAAAATGGACAACCTGGAAGAAATGGACACATTCTTAGAAAAGCACAACCTTCTGAGACTGAACCAGGAAGAAATAGAAAATATAAAGAGACCATTCACAAGCACTGAAATTGAGACTGTGATTAAAAATCTTCCAACAACCAAAAGCCCAGGACCAAATGGCTTCACAGGCAAATTCTTTCAAACATTCATTCTTCACAGGCAAATTTTATCTATGAAGAGCTAACACCTCTCCTTCTCAAACTCTTCCCAAATATAGCAGAGGGAGGAACACTCTGAAACTCATTCTACGAGGCCACCATCACCCTGATACCAAAACCAGACAAGGATGTCACAAAGAAAGAAAACTACAGGCCAATATCACTGATGAACAGAGATGCAAAAATCCTCAACAAAATACTAGCAAACAGAATCCAACAGCACATTAGAAGGATCATACACCATGATCAAGTGGGGTTTATCCCAGGAATGCAAGGATTCTTCAATATACGCAAATCAATCAATGTGATACACCATATTAAATTGAAGGAGAAAAACCAGGTGATCATCTCAATAGATGCAGAAAAAGCTTTTGACAAAATTCAACACCCATTTATGATAAAAACCCTCCAGAAAGTAGGCATAGAGGGAACTTACCTCCACATAATAAAGGCCATATATGACAAACCCACAGCCAACATCGTCCTCAATGGTGAAAAACTGAAACCATTTCCACTAAGATCAGGAGCAAGACAAGGTTGTCCACTCTCACCACTAGTATTCAACGTAGTTTTGGAAATTTTAGCCACAGCAATCAGAGAAGGAAAAGAAGTAAAAGGAATCCAAATCGGAAAAGAAGAAGTAAAGCTGTCACTGTTTGCAGGTGACATGATCCTATACATAGAGAATCCTAAAGATGCTACCATAGAACTACTAGAGCTAATCAATGAATTTCGTAAAGTAGTAGGATACAAAATTAATGCACATCTTCTTTACCAATTCGTCTGTCGATGTGGCACATACATACAATGGGATATCACTCAGCCATAAAAAGAAACGAAATTGAGTTATTTGTATTGAGGTGGATGGACCTAGAGTCTATCCTACAGAGTGAAGTAAGTCAGAAAGAGAAAAACAAATACCACATGCTAACACATATGTATGGAATCTTTAAAAAAAAAAAGTGGTTCTGAAGAACCTAGGGGCAGGACAGGAATAAAGATGCAGACATAGACTGCCTCTTTGTGAGAGAGTGGCATGGACATATATACACTACCAAGTGTAAAATAGATAGCTAGTGGGAAGCAGCTGCACAGCAAAGGGAGATCAGCTCGGTGCTTTGTATTTGGAAACAAATGCATGTGTATTAGGCCTTACAACTTCCTAGACTCTGGCTCTGCTGAACCATCAGAGGGAGTGAATTCTGCAGACAATGGGCTTCTTCTGTGAAAAGTACCCGGCTGCCAGCAACACATATTGTTGTGTGTTGTGAATGGTCTGTTTATATTTTCAACACACATTCTTGAAAAACCTGGAAGGGACCGCATGTTTTCCTATACATGAGCTGCTGAACAACTACAGCCTCATGTACCAAGACCCCCTTCTGGAATATCACCTGAAATATGCTCCCGGTATGAAGTCCATGAGAAAGAGGAGAAGCTCGTAAATCTCCATTCTGGGGTCTCGTATTGGAAGGTCAGGCAGACAGTGGTGTTTGTTCACTGCCATGTCTGAAAGGTATTCAGATTTCTAGTCTTCTTTTTCTTCCCCTTAGTATGTGCAAGTCTAACTGATTACCATAACATACATTTTCACACTGTCATCTGAAAATCTGAGTAAAAAGTTTGCTGTCCAACCAATATTTTCTCCTGCTACTGTGGAGATGTCCTTTGTTGATTCTCTCTCCTGGGCCTGGACCCTAGTTTGTGTTCAGTAAATAAATTTGAGTGAAAAAACACACTCTCATGAAATGGGTGTTCCTTGTAACTAATGAGGAAACCACAGCTTAAACTGGTTAAGTAACAGACCCAAGGTCATGCAGCTCTGAAGTGCATAGATCAGATTTTTTAACCCAGGCAATGTGATTCCACAGCCCATCTTATTAAGCAGTACAGGCTATATTCCTTACAAAAGCCCTTGATTTTCTCCAAATCAAACCAATTGGGTTCCTTTTATCCAAGGGTGAATCTAGATTCACCTGAGGCTTATACAGTTTGGGAGATCCTCTTTGAGAAAAAAATTACAAAACTCAGAATACAGAGTTAGCAACAGGACCTTGGAAGAGGCCCATGCAAGCGCCCCATCACTTGCATGGGCCCTGAAGTTTAAACTGGATTCGTTTCAGGTAAACCCACCTCTTCTCTTTTCACACGGCTTTTGGTCCCCAACTTCGGGGCAGCACTTCCTTAGAAACAACCATTCTGAGGCAGTGCGATAACCCAGTGGTCCATTTAAACACACATTTTGACCTAAGTTTTGGTGCGTCTTCTTGTAGCAATTTACCCCAAATTTCTGTGTGGCAAGAGAGATTTTCCTCCAAGAACCCAGAAAAATTCCCGTTGTGAGGCATTTGGAATACAAGGACATGTTTATTAACCTCAAGTGTCTTACGATCTGTAAGGGCAGAGAGATGTGTTAACAGTCAAAATCCAGTGAGATAAATGCTATGAGTATATAAAATTCCAAAGAAGTCCCATCTGTCTTTAGAGATTGGACTGTTATTCTGCCACCTTCACGGAGCCTTCCCCTGTTTCTCCAGCCCTCACTGATCTCTGAAGTGATGAGACACTTTAGATATATAGTAAGTAACATATACCAAGTGGTATGGCTGGGCCTGGTCTTCCCCACTCGACTGTAAGCTCCTTGAAGGCAGGTGGTTTGCCTTTTGCCATTGGCTCTGAGGGTAGGTGCTGAATAGCTAACTGTGTGACTGAGTGATGGATGGATGGACATTAATGGGGCATAGCAATCTTTCTGGACAATGTAATCTAAAAGCCAGGCAACAGAGGATATCCCTAAGCATGAAAGCTGAGGTCAGCCTTTTTGTTTGTTTGTTTGTTTGTTTTTTGTGTTCTCAAGAGTTAAGGACATTTGTATTTTATCTCAGAAGGGGATTCATAAAATTAATTTATTCTAGATGTTTTTCAGTTAAGCTGAAATTCACATTATATAAAATTAAACACTTTAAAGTGAACAATTTTAAAATTTAGTACCACCTTTATCTCATTCCAAAACATTTTCATCGCCCCAAACAGAAACCCACATGCATTAAGCAGTTACTGCCTATTTCCCTACCTCCACCTCCCAGGCCCTGGCAACCACCTATCTGCCTTCTGTCTCTATGAGGTTACCTATTCTGGATATTTCATATAAATTGAATCAAAGAATATGTGACCTTTTGTTTCTAGTTTCTTTCACTTAGCATAGTGTTTTCAAGGTTCATCCACGTTATAGCATATATCAGTACCTCATTCCTTCTGTGGCTGAGTAATATTCCATTGTATGTATATATCACAATTTATTTATCTGTTCATCCACTGTTGAACATTTATGTTATTTATATCTTTTCGCTATTATGAATAATGCTGCTATGAGCATGCACGTCCATGTATTTGTTCAAGTCCCTCTTTTTAATTATTTTGTATATATATCTAGGAGTAGAATTGCTGGATCTTATAGTAATTCTGTGTTTAACTTTTTTGAGGAAATACCAAATTGTCTTCCACAGTGGTTGCACCAGTTTACATTCCCACCAGCAATGTATGAGTGTTTCAGTTTCTCCACATCTTCACCAACGCTTATTCTATTTTTTTAAATTATAGTCATTCTAGTGGAACTGGGGTAGATGTTTATGTCCAAATGATTATTCCCATTGTTTAAAATGTGTTCAATAGTCCTGAGGGTCAATTCACATTCACTTCCAATTTTCAATTTGAGTCTCAGAATATGAGTTATCTGGTTGTTTTAAGACACTTGCTAAGAATCATTCAAACCACAACAAAATCGATAAACAACAAGGTTCTAATGTGTAGTGCAGGAAACTTACTCAATATCCTGTGATAAACCATAATGAAAAAGAATATAAAAAAAGAATGTATATATGTATATAACTGAGTCACTTTGCTGTACAGCAGAGATTGGTACAATGTTGTAAATCAACTATACTTTAATTTAAAATAAAATAACAGGGGCTTCCCTGGTGGCGCAGTGGTTGAGAATCTGCCTGCCGATGCAAGGGACACGGGTTCGAGCCCTGGTCTGGGAAGATCCCACATGCCACGGAGCAGCTGGACCCGTGAGCCACAACTACTGAGCCTGCGCGTCTGGAGCCTGTGCTCCGCAACAAGAGAGGCCGCGATAGTGAGAGGCCCGCGCACCGCGATGAAGAGTGGCCCCTGCTTGCCACAACTGGAGAAAGCCCTCGCACAGAAACGAAGACCCAACACAGCCAAAAAATAAATAAATAATAATTAAAAAAATAAAATAACATAAAAACAGTATCATATATAAACCAAGTATGTCAAGGGTGATGTGTCAGGAGATAAAGGTGAAGAAGGATGTTCAGCCAGTCAGTTTCCCTGAAAAAAAAATTTTAATGAAATTTTAAAACTTTATACAACAAAAATGAAGCCTTATAGTCAAATTTTATTTTAGATATTTAATTTAGTCTTTATTTTTAGACTTACCTGAGAAGTGGATTTCTGCGGATGAGGAAAAAAATAAACACAACCACATCTTGGTTATTTGAAGTGTATTTTATCATCAACAAATATTGCTTCAAAGTTACTGACTAATGTTCTTAGTCATATGTTTGGGTACCTTACACCCCTTGGCTTACTCCTATTTTTACACATAGAACATAACATTTGAAGACCAATCATTTCCAGTTGCATCCTTTTTTCCAATCTTTTTTTGAAGAGTTACAAACCAAGAGTTAATCTGAGAGCTGGACTATTAGAAAATCTGAATGACGATGAGGGTGTTCACTGTGGACATCTTTCTTGAATTTAAAATCACAGACTTGGGACTTCCCTGGTGGTGCACTGCTTAAGAATCCGCCCGCCAATGCAGGGGACATGGGTTCGAGCCCTAGTCCGGGAAGATCCCACATGCTGCAGAGCGACTAAGCCTGTGCGTCATAACTACTGAGCCTGTGAGCCACAACTACTGAGCCTGTGAGCCACAACTACTGAGCCCATGCACCACAGTAACTGAAGCCCACACACCCTAGAGCCCATGCTCTGCAACAAGAGAAGCCACCGCAATGAGAAGCCCGTGCACTGCACGAAGACCCAACGCAGCCAAAACTAAATAAATAAAAAAATAATAATAGAAATAAAATCACAGACTCCTACAACCTTAGAGTTGTAAGAAAGCCTTGGTGTCAATGGTTTAAAACAGATATATTAATAGAACCTTCTCCCACCCCTTTTTATCCAAAGAAATACTAAGCAGAGCCCTTACGTTAAACAAAGGAAAAACCAAAAGCCAAAACAATTCAACAGCAAACAGAAGCAGAACTGCTGTTGTTAGTCAGGTCTGGAGCCTGGCACTCTGATGCTACTGAATGGCCCCATCATCCTAATTCTTTTTTTTTTTTTTTCTTTTTGCAGTACGCGGGCCTCTCACTGTTGTGGCCTCTCCCGTTGCGGAGCACAGGCTCCGGACGCACAGGCTCAGCAGCCATGGCTCACGGGCCCAGCCGCTCGGCGGCATGTGGGATCCTCCCGGACCGGGGCACGAACCCGTGTCCCCTGCATCGGCAGGGGACTCCCAACCTCTGCGCCACCAGGGAAGCCCCCCATCATCCTAATTCTATACTGCCCTCCACCCCAGCCACTTCTGTGGACCCTCCTCAGATGCTGCAGAGCACAATTTGGAAACTCCTCATCTAGTTAATTCCCCTCTCCCCCCCCATGGAAGAATCCAGCTGCTGCTTGAACTTTTAAGCAACCAGGAGCCAACTCCCTCACAAGGCATCTGTTCCGTTTGTGAACACATCAGAATATTAGAAAGGAATTGGGTACATTGACACAGATGTTGTCCCTGTAACTTCAGTCTGTTAGCTACTGTCTTAGTCTTTGGAGCTCTGAAAGTCTCTTTTCCACATCAGAGCATCAGGTTTGTAAAGTTAGTTGTAATGTCTTCTTTTTCTAGTCTAAGTATCCCACTTATTTCCACCTCTCCAGAAATGAGGTAGTTTCCAGGCCATTGCTGCCCTCATCATTCGTGCCTGGAATTGCTCCAGCTCGTCCTGGATGTACTATTCCAGGTATGGATTGGCCAGTAGTAGATACAGTGGTGAATACTACTTTCCCCAATGCTCTCAAGCCTGGACCTCCACCAGTGAAACCTAAGACGGCACTTTTTTGTCAGTGCAAGTTCACTACTGGCACAAATTAAACTTGCCTTCCACAGAAAACAGATCTTCTCCATATGAACTGATGATTTTCCAGTTTGTTTAAACCTCTAACAGGTTTTGTGTTGCAGTGAATTTATAGAATATTTAGAGAATATTTACTTAAACACAATATTTTAGGATTTAAATATTTTTTCTGGTTATTGACTATGGAAGATTATACACAGTTTGGGCATCCTGTAGGACTAAAAGAAATTGAGGTATAATGTAAGAAACCTGAGCCCCAAGACCCTGAATGATGAGTAAATATTTGCCAAGCCAATAATGGCAGTGTGACCATCAGTCCCATTTGTCTGGAATGGTTGCAATTTATGCAAGCTGCCCTAGCAACATAGTCAGTGAACTTTTTTTCCAGAAAAAAATAAGTGTCTAGGTTTGGACAACAATTTAAATGATTGCCTTAAGTAAGGACTCTTTTTGCTGAATTACTCTATTTCTTATGCTAACTCTGTTCTCCTTTGTATCTACTTGTGATAGTGATGAAGAGCAGTCAGAGAACTGGGATTATATTTTCTTCATAGATTCTGGCATCAGAAAACAGTCCCAATCCAGGGCAGTTTGTCTTGAATGACATCCACTGCTGACACGTCTAACTAAGAGGACCCTCTATATAGAGCTCTCAATAGACAAAACATTTATAACCAATTAGATTATGGAAGGATTTTTAACAATACTTTTATGGTCCTAGAAGATGTTTGGAGTCAAGGTAAAGTGAAGTCTAAGTCAAGGTTTAAGAAGCCAGACCTGGATAACTCGAGTTCTTTCCTTCTGTGAAAATGAAAAAGTTGAATGCTCTGAAAATGGTGAGAAATTAGCTTAAAAGTAGGAAAATAGAATTCTGCCATCTTTTCTCACCTCTCTCCTATAAGCCAAAAGATATATAGGGTATTTTAGGAGGTGTTTTGAAGGATATTTTTAGGATTCATAAAAGATTACCCTGTGCATGTATGGGAGATGAGATGAAATTGTATTCTTGGTCATTCATACGTGCTTATTTAGTGATACACACTTTGCTAACTGCTAGAACCTAGTTACTAGATGCTGTAAAAATATTTTGGTACATAATGTACAATGGTGATCTAATCAAGTAGTTTGAAAAGATAGTGACAATAATAAATGTAAACTATTAATATTATTGTTTGGGGCATCTGTTAAGTTGTATGAGGCCTGAGTTCCTTCATGAGAACATGTGAGCTCTCATCAATCACCTGTCATTCCCAAAGGCAACAGATCGTAATGGCTATTTTTCCTTTAGGACTTAATGAATTTAAGTCCTGCTAGTGGCAGTAAAAGTAAGTACTTTCAGGGGAAAGATAGAGAGGGTCTTTTTCTTTTTGGTAGGAGCATTAAAAATAGTCACCAAACAATTGACTTTGATATGTCAGTTTCCAAAGCATTTAAGATTTTCTGTAATCACTTTTTAAATTCCTCATGATAAAAAGAGCTTACCTATAACTTAAGTCTACAATTTATATGGACTTCTCCCTGAGACTTCCAAGAAATCATTTTATGTATATGTGTACGAGTACATATGTGAGTGACTATGTGTGTCTGTGTGTATCTCTTTTGTTCCTCGTGATAAAATTACAGAGTTTTTTCAGAAAACTAGAAGGAATCTTACCAAGGTAATGTAACTAATTCTTTGACCACACGTAGATGTATTTTCAAGATATTTGAGACGTATCTTGTTTAGATACATCGAAGCCTAAACCTTATAGACATATATTGGCTCATCCTTCTATACACAAATAGTTCTGTATGTTACAGACACATAGAGGCCTATATCTTTTAAACACAGAGGTTTATACCTGATAGACACACATGGGCCTACACTTTATGGACACATACTGGCTTATACCTTTTAGACCCTTAGAAACCTATACTGCATAGACACATATAGGCCTAAAAGCGTATGGACTTATAGGAGCCTAAATGTACCTTAGACACATTGTAGGACTTTACCCCATACACACATATATATAGGCCTATATAACCTATAGACACATATAAGCCTATAGCTTATAGACACACAGAGGCCTATACCTTGTAAAAAGTGACCAGAAATTCCTTAATGAATATTTTAAAGGCCTAAGCACACACAGTTAAGATGTCTTATAATCACAGAATCATCAAACTCAAGGTTTATTACCCTGGGCTCTCTCTTCTCTACAAACATTTGATGGACAAGGAAACGGAGACTCCAGGGAATCTGTACTAGACTCACAGATTTGATCCACAGGGACAAGAATTCTGATTTAAGGCCATTATATATGCTCTTAGTGTATAACCATAACTACAATAAGTCCCCTACATATGAACGAGTTCTGTTCCAAGAGTGCGTTCATAAGTCCAATTTGTTCGTAAGTCCAACAAGGTTAGATTAGCCTAGGTACCCAGCTAACACAATCGGCTATATAGTACCGTACTGTAATAGGTTTATAATACTTTTCACACAAATAGTACATAAAAAACAAACATGAAAAATAAAGAAAACATTTTAATCTTACAGTACAGTACCTTGAAAAGTACAGTAGTACCAGCTACATCACCACTGCTTTTACGTTTGCTTCCGGACATTTTGGGCTTGGAATAAAGATACTGTACCACTATACTCTATACAGTACTGTACAGTAAAATACACAAAAGTACAACCACTTGAAGAGGATGCACGCATGCGACAATGTACGCCAGACACGCGAACTAACTTACATGATTGGACGTGAGAACGCACTTTCGCATCTTTGAAAGTTTGCAACTTGAAGGTTCATATGTAGGGGACTTACTGTATATATTATATATTAAGAGAGATTTTAAACCAGAAGTCTTCTTTAGATGTGCATTCTGTGTTTGAAGAACATCGATTCATGTTAACTGATCATGTTTACTTCACCAAATCAGGCTCCAAATTTAGCACATCATTTTGATGCAATGTTTTTTGTTTTGTTTTTTCTAAACCTCCCCTCATGCTATGTTCCTTTACAAGCAGATACCTACAGATCTACCACAGTATCAAAATGGGGTCTCTTAAGATATTCTATAGCATTCTGATATTTTTGCAATTAATATGTTTCATTTAAAACATCACCAAGGCAGGTTGTTGTCAGCTTGTAATTTATTTAAACTGCTATTGGCTCCATTTCCACTTTTGTAGTCGGTAGCTTAGCATTTCAGAGACAGAAAATGAATCTGAATTCAGAACATGCAATATATTTGGGGGGAAAATATGTGTTAAATCTTGTTAGGCCTGTAAGTAGCAACTGATTTCAAGAATTAAAAATGAATAAAGATACCTAATGTTAAGCCAGATACCTTCTTTTCAAAATGAGAAGATGATGGTTTTGAGAAAGGCTGTCATGGATTTAGGAGGCTGCCCCAGCAAGCTGGTATAGGCTGGGCCTTGTATGGAGTACTGATTCAGATGTCATAATTAAATGAGCCTGAGACTGAGCTCAGATAGAAACTGTTTGGAAAGATGGATAAAGAGCCAGGAAGAGATATGAGTGAGAGTCTCTTTCCCTAATAGTACTTGTCAGAATTTCAAGGGTGAGAGGTTCTATCAATTGGAACAAGAACGGTGTGGGTGTGATAGGCTTTGGCACCTTATCAATTCTCTCCCTTCTAAGAGAGCATGTGTGTGACATCTGTGATTTATTTCCGATCTACCAGTCTCGTGAGCATGAGTTTTGAGTTAGCTGCCAAATTACTGTACTCGTCTCCATGCTAAAAGGCTGCTGTCGCGTTTAAGACTGTCAGAAATTCAGATCGTTCCCGTGGGTGATCCCAGAAAACACGTAGAGTGGGGACTTACTTTTGCTTATGGAGAGCAACGTGTGGAAGTTAAGCTGTGCAAATCAATTTATATTATACCAAATTAGCCCCCCCATTCTGCATATATGGTTAAAACGGTATTATAGCCATATCAATGGAAATATAAAATATCAAAACAAATTGTCTCATAATTTCAACATCCTAACACAAATGCTACTTCCCCAGTCTCTGTCCATAGACACCCTATAATATTAACTTTTACACTTAGAAAATTTTTTCTGATCCTCAGCAATTTATTCCCATAAGCGGATATCCCCCCCCCACAAAGTGGGGAGGTGGGTATATTCCTGGTTGACTGTAAAAAAGGAGGGGCTCTAACACCTATGACACAACAGGAGGATGGACATAAATTTGATTGCAATAGCCCCTAAAGAGGCACACATCTCCCTTATCTGTGGTGTAGCCCTTGGAAGGTCTTCTCATTCACCAGCAAACTGTGTACAGATTAGATTTTCTCATCTTCACATCCTTTCCGTCAAATGAGAGAAGAAGGTGATATAAGCAAAGAGGGCATTAGTGATAGTTGATATTTTTCTTTCAATGCCACCTCCTCTTAGGCCTGTAGCAAGGAGAGATATCATTTAAAGTTGACACAGCAGTTCCTCTGGCCGTCTGAATCATGACCTTCCGACCTGGGAGCTGGCCTGAATCTATAAGATTTATCGAAAAGACCTTAACATTGCAAAAAGGCAGTGCTCACCAATCATTTGTTCACCATCTCCCTCTTTCTACTTTATTTTTATTATTAGAAGAGTCATTCTTTTAAGTCGTTCAGTTGCCTCGGGAACTGTATAGTGACCCTAGTGATAATTCTCTGTAGCACGCACACACACACACACACACACACACACACACACACACACACACACACATACATATACACATAATCTTTCTCTGATCATTTGGCCTAAACTGCCCCCAAAATGAAATTTACAAATGTCTTTCATTCTTTTTTAAAACTTTTTATTTTATATTGGAGTATAGTTGATTAACAATGCTGTGATAGTTTCAGGTGTACAGCAAAGTGATTCAGTTATAATATACATGTATCTATTCTTTTTCAAACTCTTTTCCCATTTAGGTTGTTATGTAATATTGAGCAGAGTTCCCTGTGCTATGCAGTAGGTCCTTGCTAGTTATCCATTTTAAATATAGCGGTGTGTACATGTCAGTCCCAAGCTCCCTAACTATCCTTTCCCCCCACCCTTCCTCCCTGGTAACCGTAAGCTCATTCTCTAAGTCTGTGAGTCTGTTTCTGTTTTGTAAATAAGTTCAACACATGTCATTTATTCTTAAGGCTTCTGCAATTTGTTTTCTTACTTACGAATTGTAAACAAACCAGAAAACCATCAGGATGTATTTTATATACTGAGACACTAACTTCCTGCCCATTTACAATATGGAGGGTATAGATGTTTGCAAATGATCAAAAATATTGTAGGAATTGTTTTATAGGTGATGGGAAGTGCTTACAATTTTTAGAAATCTGAAACTGAAACACCCTTAGTTGTTCCATTGCCCAACTCCCTAATCTCACAAATGAGGAGGAGATTCAGAAAACTTAAGTTCATCAGCCCAGAACCTGAGATGCCATTAGTCTAGCATGGACTTTGGAGTCAAAAGGCCTGGTGTGAATCACTGATTTGCCTCTTACTTAATCCCTGGGAGTCCATGAACAGTTTACTCAGTACCTCTCTGTACCTTGGTTCTCTCAGCCATAACATGGAGAGAAGATACCTGTGTCTCAGGTTATTGTGAGGATTAAATGAGATCATGTTAGCAAAATGCTTAGCACTATTCCTAGCACATTGTAGTTAATGGGAACTACCCTTTAATTAATGGGAACGATGCTTCCGGTTGGAGTTGGAGGTGGTAACAGTAAAAGAATTAGCATTCTTAAGCCTCATAGAGAGCTTGGTCCTCCAAGACTTCATCTCTTTTCTTGCCACACACCCCTAGATCTGAGGGAAAAGGGGGTCTGTTTTTAAGAAGCATCGTCTTGAAGAGATAATTTTTCCTTTAGCATTTGGACTTTCATTCTTATGTCTAGATATGAAGAAAGTGTGTTGTGCATTTAGACAATCCCGCTGGAAAGTGTTGCCAGAAGTAAACAAGCTGTCAGGAGCGAGTGATTCATTTCTCATCTACTCAGATGACATCTGGTTTAAGTGTGATGAATACGTGCTTGTTTAAATCATATGGTGACGGTAATGCTATCTGACAGAAATGTTTGCAAATATTTTGGGAGTCCCCTAAGTGCTTGCTACCAAAAGAGTGAGCTTATTTAAAAAAGGAAAAACCATAAACTTCAGTCTATCAACTCGATGCTTGCCTCAATCTCCTAAGGCTATGAGATTTGCAGCTACGCCTGCCACACTGTTTGAAGATTAAGAAGTGGCTATTTTGAAATTAATTGTGGATGCCACTAGCGACGTGCTGGTGTGTAACAAATGCTCAGTCGTCATTAGGACATTAGGAAATAGCCTTTGAATAAAAGAAATGTCAAGAGCACCTACATGTTTGAATAGACTTCGGTACATTTAATGGTTTGGTTATTGTTTTCATTACCTTTGCAGCTATTCATTTAATAATGTTTAGTGGGTTGTATTATGCCAAACACAGCAGAGTCTGAAAGGAAATGGAGACATGTGCCTGCCAGGGGACCGCACATGGCCACTAAGGAGATAATCAGTGTTAACATAATGCTTGATTAATCAGATTCATAATGGAAGGACGTGGCATGTCCTGCAAAGTATTTATGTCCTGAGAATTATCAGTCATTCTGGATTGTTCTTGCCAAGTCGATTCCTTGCCATCTTGAATAACCTGAGAATTGGCAATATTTAACTGAAATATATTGATAGTCATTTATGTGTAGGGAGTTTAAATTATATATAGAAATTCTAAATTACCTGAATACTGAAAGTTGAAGGCTTATGCACAATGAATAACAATTGCTCAGTGAGTTAGGAATGAACATTTACATGGAGAAAATCATATGAAACGTGTTAAAGCATAAAGAAAGCATGCTTGATATATAGTCCATTTAATAATATATTTATGCTAAGAAGAAAAAACAAATTTCTTTTTTTATGCATGACATCAGTAGGTACTGTCTATATAGCACATTACAGCTTTTACAGTACTTTCCATGAATTATATCATGTGTGATAATATCCTACTTTAATCTAGGTAATTAATTATATTTTTCAACAATATAATCAACATTTAGAATACACAACTGTTTTCCTGAAGCATCAATAAACAAATCTAATTTTATGATCTATTTATATAAAATAGGTACCACATATTTCAAAATAATTGATTTTTACATATGAAGTCTATCATCTTTATCATTATATTTTCTTCAAGTTATTTGTTTCTAATTTACGATCAGAAAGATGAGGAGGTTTATCAACAGCATTGCAGTAGGCATTTTATGGTGCGACTCAAAATATGCCAATTTGTAGTTAACATAAGTTACAATTTTTTTCCGGCATGTCCTGTAGCATTAATGGTAGTAGGATAAATGTAAAGTGAGGAGGAATCATCTCTGCTCTGATGAGAATGAGCTTCAGTTAATGGTAAGAGGTCTGGTGATCTAGATTTGAACCGTCTCTGAATATCATGGCCTGACTAGATTTTATAAAAATATTAAATGCAGAAGAGTACGTATGAACACATAAGTGTGTGTGAAAATATGTTTAGATTCATATATGTGTGTCTGTGCAGAGAAAGAAGAGTAAAAGCGTCCACAAAGCTATGAGTATTTAACTTAAGAGAAAGGTGAAGAGAAAATGGGTGAATGAAAGGTGCCTTTTTTTAGTCCATATATTATATTTCAGTATAATAATATGGTATTATTTGTTTGCAATGAGAATATATTCATTTGTAACTTATGTAAAAATAAATAAGCCTAAAATGTATGATGATACCAAGAGTAAAAAGTGGACCAATCTGGTTAGATCTTTATTGTTTGTTGTGTTTTAAAGGAACTTCCTGGTTTTCCCTCAAGCAGGGATGGTACTGAGAATCTCAGGAGGGTGAATTTCCCTCTTCGGCCTTTCTTATCTCACTTGATATATATCTGTCCAGTGGTTAACTATTGAATAATGGGCTTTTGGGGTAGGAGAGGGGCTCTAATTTGTAGT
The DNA here is from genome assembly GCF_003031525.2 of Neophocaena asiaeorientalis asiaeorientalis. Classification (NCBI taxonomy): domain Eukaryota; kingdom Metazoa; phylum Chordata; class Mammalia; order Artiodactyla; family Phocoenidae; genus Neophocaena; species Neophocaena asiaeorientalis. The sequence continues at coordinate 4,081,927 of NW_020173666.1, forward strand.
ATTTGTTGATCTTCATGATGTACATACTCTCCTGGTGGCCAATTTTAAGTTACCAATCTGATGTTAAACGGTTCCAAAAAATCCCTGGAAATTATTGATTGACTTTTATCCCAGTGGCTCAAATTGTGGCATCTAAAGGTTTGATTTGCCACCATAGGGATGGTCCTTTGGATTGGGTATCAGATCTCCCTGAAAACCTGTGCTGTGAGAAGGGAGAGGGAGCCTCAGTTAATAATTCTCTAGCCAACCCGAGAGTGGAACTGAAGCCCCAGGGCTGAGTCTTGCTGAGCTGCTACCAGATCCAGGTGGCAGCTACCACTCTTCCCACAGTAGCAATGGGCCCGTTCCCAACCCAGCACTACCAACATAAGAGCAGATTTAGTGGGCCTCTTCAAGTTCTTCATTTAGAAAATGGAAATCATAATTCATAGGATGTCTAAGAACGACAAATCACTTAGAGACTGGAAATGCTCTTTAAATATTTGCACCTAATCTGTTTTCTTCAACACATCAACACGGTCCAACTTTTTCCAAATGGCACGTTGTTGTATGATTCCTACAGATCTGCACTCGCATTCTGCTCTGCATCGAAACAACAGGTCAGTGTTAGAGACAGAGAAGGCAGTCCTTTGTACATCGAGGAGGCTTCTGTTTTAAGACACAGTTTACAGTAACGGGCTACCTAGCCTAATCGTGTGCTTTGGGCTGGCCTGCTCAAGGACAACTGCATTGATGAAGGGGTTTTGACTTAATTAAGATGAGACCTCTTTCAAGTGACTGCCTAGAAATCAGCAGAGAGGGGCCCAGGGGTAATGCTAGTAGCCTTCCTGCCCAAAGAGCAGAAGCTGCAAAGAAAGAACAGTGTTTGAGGCTATAGGCAAAGATGGATCCAAATGATGGGAACAATTTGCCCTGTCCCCAGCCTAAGAATATCTTCAGCCGTAAATGAGAAGGGGGTGCTCGCTCCTTTGTGAGGCAAACCCATCCCAAATGGGAGTGGTAGGTACCAGTTTTGTCTACCATCAGGGAAGCAGCTGATTGATTTTTACAAATTAGACATCTTGATATCGGCACGGGTGTTTAGGTGATGCAGGCCAGGGAAAGTTCATTAACATAGTCAGCTCAGGATGGTTTAGATCCTCCAGGAGACCAGCTTTGCCCAGTATCCTGCAGTGACCTTGGAAGGAGTCCTGGGGCTCTGTCCGCCGTCTTTACAGCTATCTGGGGACGCACACGTAAGAAAGAAGTGTTTGATTTGGGGATTATAGGGCTAAGAGAGGTAGCCTGAAGAATGTCTTCATCTCAGTTTGCTTTTGTTGCTTGCGGAGCCTCCTGGCTCCATGGGAAGATTAGACCATTCTTGTTTGTTTGGAGTAAGCATTCAGAAAACCCAAGGCCCTCGGCCTCCTGCAGCCACCAGGCTGGCTAGGGGATGCCTGGTGCTCTGCCCTGAACTAAAGGCCTTAGTTAAAGTTTCCTTTTTTCTCCCCTTCTAATCTACCCTGAACTAAGCTTATGGTAGGTTTATTATGTAGTTGTATTTATTTTATTCTTTGGTCTGTGATTTTTTTTTTTTATCTGTGATCTCTAGTTTTTTAAGCAGTGATACATAGAAAGCATGCTGGCAGGTCCGAATACCGCCCCAGGTACTGCTCAGAAGGGATCACCGAACTTCAGCAGCTGTTAGATCAAAGCATAAACCAAAACAGAAAGACTGGCTGGTGGTGAAACCCTGGCCTTTCTCTGTGCTGGCTCCAATCACACATGGATTGTCCTTCCTGCCTGGGAGAGAATCATTTCCAAAGTCAAGTGCCTTTCACTAAAGAAATGTCAGCGTTATGATCAAAAGCTCCTGGCACCTTTCTGAGAATTCAATTGCAAGGGCTAGGGGGCTTCCCCCTGGGTGTTGCCTGAATAAGGCAAATAGCATGTTGGTTGGAGTGAATTTTGCAGTTGTTTATTTTTATGTTGTTTGAAGGTGGCTATGGTTTTCTAATTCTATGAACTCTTCTGCTGAATAAAGGTCTGTGTGGACCTCTAATTCTCATTTCTGCATAACGCCCTGTAGTGTTCAAATGGCATAACTGAGGTTGCTATTGTATGTCCCACCTACATGATGCTGTGGGAAGGAATGTTTCCGATTTCTTGTTTGGTGTGTCATTAAGAATTCCAGTGAACCAAGGTTGGTGGGCGGCACCTTGTGAATTGCACTAGCAATAAAATAAAGAATTGGTCATCAACTGCCTATCACCATATATACAATCTACAAGCTATGTGAACTCCTGAATAGGCAGTCTTTCTACCATGTGAATTATGGACAAGATAGAGAGGATTAGTAATGGCTATGATTACAGAGCCTCTGCTGTACCAGGTAACATGATAGACGTTTTATATATGCATTTTTGAACCTCGTAAAGTAGCTTAAAAGCTAAGTAATATTTCTACATTTTACAGTGTGAATAAAATCATTTCTCCAGGATCAAACACCTACTAAGTGGCAAAGCTGCAAGTTGAACCTGGATCTCCCTGACCCCAGAACTCCCTCTCTCTCTGTGATTCAGTGCCGCTTTAGTAGAAAATGAGTGAGTGGTAAAAGGAGGCCTACCATGAATACGCAGAAACACCACTTTGCAGAGGGGATTTCAAGTAGCACGCTCAGTCTACCTATATAACTGCTGCCTTATTTAGAGTTAAATAAATCCTTTTAATGGAATAAGATGCTCAGGGGAGATAGGATTAACAGGTTGCTTATCGTTCATTCCCCACATTTTAAACAGAAGTAAGAGATATTTTGATAAACAAATTGAACAGTAGAGGAATTTCACTATTGCTTCCAGAAATACCTTTCAAAAATAGTGAGAAAAAGTTTAGTGTTATCACAAAATTTCCTCATCAAGCATTGAAAGTCATTTTTCTTTCACAGGACCCTTTGACAGTTAACTTCTTTCTGTTTCTTTGTGGGTGGTTGATTGAAATTATTTCCCCTAAATAGAGAAAGTATTTATGGCTATAGCAGGTTTTTTTTTAATGATGGCAAGAATGTACATTCAAGTTTAGCAATCAGTACTACTGACAAAGGAGGATCTGAGTTAAGGACAAAATGATTCTTCAGTGCCATTAGAATATGGTATTCTTCCCTTTTTCTAGTTGTTCTTTATTTTGTTTTTAAATTTGGTCCTTGCAATTAAAAAAAATTGGTCTTGCAGTACATAAAGGTTTCATGCTTTAAGTGGCTTGGCTACCTGAAGCAGTCCAATAAAGGAACTTCTAGGGAATTTTAAAAAATAAAGTGGTGCAGTTAAGAAAGGAACATTTGAATGCCACACATTCATGTACACACACGCACACATCACAGTACTCACACCCAGCACACAAATATATTTACACAGGCACATAGGCACACACACACACACACACAGACACACTCATACCAACCACACACATGCACACACATGAGCCAGTTAAAGTAAATGTGCAGATAACATAATCAGAGCTGACATTTATTGAGTGACTAAGGTGTGCCTTCCACAGTGCTAAGCACTTCTTCAGCCCCTGAAGGCATTATCCTGTTTCTTTCTCATGAGGAGGTGTTGTGATTACCATCATTTTGCAGATGAGGAACTGAGCTGAGAGAAGTACATTACAAAGGCAAGAAGAAATGGGTGCTTCTCTGAACTGCACTAAAACTATGCATATAATCTGAAAACTGAAATCTCTTCCTCTGGCAGTTTTTCCTTCTACCGTACAACCGTGCAGAGCTCTACTCAGGAAAATGATGCAGTTCAGTGTGCTGAGAATCAGCTTTCGGGACTGGGTGCCCTGACTTAATTTAGGTCTTGGCAGCAACTGCCTGGATGCTTCCATTGCCTCCTAAGAAGCTGACCCACCTCTGTGTTTCTCCATCCCCAGTCCATTCACTGCACTGCCGTGAGAACTCTTCCCAAAACACAGACCTAATCACATCACTGTCCTGCTTGAAAAAAATCCTGCAATGAGGAGGTAGAGCCTCAAATCTTGACCTTGACTCTAAAGGCCTTTCACACACCTCATATACAGAATTCCAGCTCTGGATTCCACCTCTTTTCTATCTCCATTCCCATCCCTGATCTATATCTGGAAGTTCTGTCTTTCATTCAAGACCTGGTTCACAGGTCATCCTCTTTGCGCTGCCCTGCTCAGCTCGCTGCCAATGCACTATTTCGGCATTTAGTGTCACGCCATGGCGGTTTATTTACATCGAGGCTCATTAGACTTTCAGCTACTTGAGGGCAAAGACTGCAACTTACTCACCCTTGTTTCCCAAGCAATTAGCGCAGAGACTGGTGTGGATTAAACCCTCAAAGTACATTTTTTTAAAAAAGGATTGAGTGAATGGATGAATGTCTTCACCCTGTTGTGGTCTCATTTCTATCCAGCACTTTTTCTTGCCGTTTTATGTCGCATTGGGTTGGCCAAAAAGTTCATTTTTCCCTAACATCGTATGGAAAAACCTGAACGAACTTTTTGGCCTACCCAGTATTTGACAGGAGGGGCACTTTAATTCAAGGTCCTTTTCGGGGTCCGTGCATCGGCTGGCTAGTTCTTTCAAAACATCTTGTATTTATTCTTGGTATTTCCCCTGTCAAAATGTTCTTTGTTTCTCCGCTCATCTCTGAACAAAGGTATTTTACAAGGCAGTGTTCCTGGTAGTTTGGAACATGGGCCTGGTGTCAAGGGCTCAAGATCTGGGGACACCACACTCTGGGCAAGTGGCTGTGACGCCTTCTCCAGTTGTCAAGGTGATATGGAATCTTGCCCAAATCCTGCAGAGGAAGAGGCTTCGTTTGCCTTATTCATCTAGGTCATTAAGGGAGACCTCAGAGAGCTCAGTGCCAGCTCCTACTATGTCCTCCTTGGTTGCTATTGAAATATTAACCATATTCTCGAACAGTTTCTTCCATGAACTGTGTCACTCTTAGCTGTGAATGTGCCCGGATGATATTTTTAATAAATTTATTTATTTATTTATTTTTGGCTGCGTTGGGTCTTCGTTGCTACACACGGGCTTTCTCTAGTTGCGGAGAGAGGGGGCTACTCTTCGTTGCGGTGCGCGGGCTTCTCATTGTCATGGCTTCTCTTGTTGCGGAGCATGGGCTCTAGGTGTGCGGGGTTCAGTAGTTGTGGCTCGCAGGCTCAGTAGTTGTGGCTCACGGGCTCTAGAGCACAGGCTCAGTAGTTGTGGCACACGGGCTTAGCTGCTCCACAGCATGTGGGATCTTCCCGGCTTGAACCCGTGTCCCCTGCATTGGCAGGCGGATTCTTAACCACTGCGCCACCAGGGAGGCCCTGTCCGGATGATTTTTAATCTATGAGAAAGTAACATCATGATGTACAGTAAGTCCCCTACATACGAACCTTCAAGTTGCGAACTTTCAAAGATTTGAACATGTGTTCGCAGGTCCAATCATGTAAGTTAGTTCACGTGCCTGGCGTCCATTGTCACATGTGTGCATCCTCTACAAGTGGTTGTGCTTTTGTGCACTTTACTGTACAGTACTGTATAGAGTACAGTAGTACAATATCTTTATTTCAAGCCCAGCATGTCCGAAAGCAAGCGTAAAAGCAGCAGTATATAGCCAGTTGTGTTAGTTGGTACGTGGTCTAACTTTGTTGGACTTAAAAACAAATTGGATTCACGAACGTGCTCTTATAATGGAACTCGTTCGTATGTAGGGGACTTACTGTACATCATGAAAAGGAAAAACATGCCTTCTTCAATGCTTTTGGGAAGTAGTTAAGATATGTCCTAAATTATAAAGAAATTCTTGAGAAAGAGTGAAAATTCTTGATGACGTTATAATATATATCCTATACTCTTCTCATAAGTGAGAAGCGATGAGGCCCCGTGGACAGGAGAATTGCCTTTAATATTTTGTAATATTCTGTTTTGTTAATATACCCAAAATTGTGTATATATCTTACAACTGTTTTAGAAATTGGTACATAGGCTTCTATTACCTATTAGGTGGAGATTTTATATGTAAATGTGTTAGCACTGATAGTCCTTTTTCCAATGTTTTATTGGGGAATTAAATAGTGTGATGTTTGGATTGATATCATGAAATCCTCTGCCTGGAAATTGGGCTCAATTGTTGTTTGGTTTATACATCTATTCCTAAAGAAGAAACACAAAACTCATTCCAGGTAGCTAGGCATTAACTAAGAAAAAAAGCACAAAGTTATCAGAGCTCTTGAGGAAATTGGTTGTCCCAGTGCCCCCAGTTCAGACCGCTCTCCCCTCCCTGCTCTGTAAATAATCTCTCCCCTTTCCACCCTTGCCCACCTTCTCATACCACCTACATCCCACCATGGTGAATAGAAGGACCAGAGTGGTATCTCTGGCACCACACTAGGGATTATCAGGTAATAAAAGCTTTGACTCCCTGAAAAAAATAATAAATAAATAAATTATAAATTAGAAAAATATGTTTAAAATGGCTTGTTTATCAAGCCAGAGATGAAAAGCAGGACTAGTGATCAGTAGACATTCAATTGATTTGACCCATTTCTCACACATGTGATTAGAAAACTGCTTAGGATGTGATTTATTTAAACAAAACTCACGGCTAACATTTAGAGGAGCTCAAATATTGATTCTCCTTCTTCCACACTTCGTTTACAAAGTTAACTAGCAACTTCGAGTTTGGAGGACTCCAAATTTACATTCCTGAATAGCTGGTTATGGAGCAAAGACTCCAGAGAGCCTGCCTGGCCAAGAGGCTGAGCTGCACCCTGGGGTCCACGCTGCTTCTGCATAACAGAAATTCACATTCAAGTTGTGGCTTGCCAGCCTCTCGGATCACATTTGACATTTCTCTCTCTATTGATAGATAGATGAACAGAGAGATAGGGAGAAGTGGGGGGGAGATAAGAGAGTCAAGCTCATTACTAGGTTTGTCCCTTTTAATTCTGTGCTTGAAGGTTACTTTTAATAGATTCATCAGAATTGAAAACAAATATCCTCACCTAAAGGTCATCATTATTATGTCGCCAAATAGATCACATGTTTTGTAATGCCATAGGGAACAAATGTGTTGACTATATTCTGCCACAAAGCATAGCTTCTAACCATGTTTGTGATTATGGGTGATAGAATTACGTGGACAGTCGAGAAAAACAGCGCATCAGAAAAGGACCAAAATGCGGGCACCAGTACATGTTGCATTGTCTCATTGCCATTCATATGATACCTTGGCATTTTCAATGCTTTCACCATGTATATATCTAGGTATTTATCTTAATATTTAAGGAATAGAGGCTACTGATTTACAATTCATAGTTCAGTCCTTTTTCATGCTCTTTTTCCTAAGACTTATGGGCAAAAAGAGGTAACAGTGTCCAAAGGGCCAGCACGGGCTAATGGCCACTGCTTATCTTGCTAAAGATGGCAGTGGTGAGGGGAGTTATATTTTCTGGAATTGTTTTTCACATCTTATTTCTTTGCCTCCAGAATTCTATGACTTTAAAAAATTTTGTCAAGCCTTGAAAACTGTTCTGTAGTTTAGCTTCCCAAAAAGGGAAGATATAAATGTTGACTAGAAAACATTTGTTTCACGCCAAATATTTGAGTCCATTTTTCAATTCAATTCTAATTCTGCAGTCGCCCTCCAAAAGCAAGGGCATCTGTTGTAGGTCCTCCTTAGCATCTGTTATTGGTGTGGGGGGGGGATGTGAAGAAATGGATGAAAGCAGAATTGGCATCTTGTCAGGTGTTCAATTACTCTTTTGTGTTTCTCTGAAAATATTTGTTTGTTTCTGCCTTTGCCAAATCTACTTGTTGTTCCCTCAGAGTCATTAAGAAACAATGCATATTGCTGTGCTGTGTGAAGCTTACCATGACTCTGAGGTTTATGGATCCCCAAATCCTGCAGAGATACAGGTCTTGTTGGTAACATTTGAACAGAAGATTGAAAAACAGAATGACTTCATGGGAGTAGTTCTCTGTCAGGAGCAGCAAAAACCCTGGTGTTACCCTTAAGGGAAAGAACAGAACAAAATCTGAGTTTGAAATGTGATTTATGCCAGGGAAATCACAAACTGTGCATGGGATGTAACCCTTGAGACAAGATGGAAACGCAAAGCTTCAGTCCTAAGCAAGGTTTCTAAAAAAGGAAAGAGTAAAATCTATTCCTGCACTTGCAGCTCCAGTTCCAAGTGAACTGACTGAAAATCTAAACAAAACCAATGTGAAATTCATCCGGAAGCCAAGGCTTTCTATCACCATGTCTGCCTCAAAAGTGAGTTGTTATAGCAACAGGAGAAAAGTAAATGAGCATTGCACGTTGTAAAATTACGCCTGCTTCTGTTCTGAACAGCACTGTCCACTCAGTCAAATGAGCGCAAGTCATTTAAAGGAGAAGAATTCCATTTTAATTGTTAAGGCTGTCACCAAACCCACCTTTAAAACCCAAAGTTCATTTCAATTAACCGTATTCCCCAAATCGATATAATAAATCCTCTGGCAGGATGAGACCAAGCAACGTCTTATCTGAGGAAGATGACCTCGGGAAAATATGGTGCCATGGATTTCTGCGCTGGAGAATAGCCAAAGTGCTGAGTGGCCCTGAGATCACGACAGGGTACACAGATCCTTTCACCTCTAAATCATTGTTTTTAATCCAGTATAGATTGGACGCAGGCAAGAGACCTTGCTTTTTAACACTTGTTCGCTGACCTGTATTAAATTGGATGTTGATCTGGGTCCAGCTTCAAATAGATGTCTATCCTGTGGACATTTTCTGAGCCCCACTGACTTCCAAGAAACTAGGCTGATTGAGACTGGAGAGGCTTTTTGGTTTTGCTTTTGTTTTTTCCACTTGTGTGGATAGCCCCCTCTACAACTGCAATGGGGTGTACTGTAGGGAGATTTCTTAGATCAGTGGTTGTGTCTTAGTCATCTTATAAGGAGCCTATCACAAGGCTAACACATTTCTATTTAGTTAAGCATTTATAATTATCAATGTTGCAGATTATTGCATCTAAGTTAATTTGTAAATATGTAAAACAAGGAGGGAGGGAGAACCAGCCCTTAGTCCCTAAGAGCGACCTTCCCTCAAAGCCTGAGGCAGATTTTAATTATTAGCTATAACTGATGTGTATAATTAGCCTGGGCTAATATTCCCTAATGCCTTTCTATTTAAAGATAGACACACTATTAACATACCCAGACAAGTTTGCAGTTCTGAGAAGTCATCTCCATTTTAGCATGAGAAGCAGTAAATGAATCAACAGACTGGCAGTTTGGGACTGTAAGGGGCATCCAGACTCACCAGAGGGGACCTGTTTCATAAACAACAGGAGAGACTTCAGCCCCTCCTGACACCCCCCCGACCCCCATTGGTGAAAGTGAGGAGTGTTACACCTGCCCCTCCCATTGCCTGGGTCTCGCTGGCATCGGTAGAATTGGCCTGCTCCTCTGCCCTGCACCGCCAGGTGTCCCGACATGGCTGATAGTCTGACTCATCCAGGAGGATTTAACAGAAAGAGAGGTGCTCTGGCCCCTACTCTATGATTTTGATTAAGCCAGCCTGGGAGAGGGGCCAGGAGCCTGAATTTTTAACAAGCTCCACCAGTTATTCTGATGAGCATCAAGGCTTGGGTACCAATGCTGAATCACTAAATCTTGGGAGGAGTGGGGGGCCAGGAAGAGGAATTGAATCCCTTCATCAATGAAGTCAGCCCCAGACACTGGCTGGGACTTCTGCAAAATATCCTGAAAGCACTCCATCCAACCCCATGTGTTTCTTTTTCACAGGCGATCCTCCCAAGATATCTAATACTTACATTTTCATAAATTCTGGAGTAATTTTATATAATTCTGTAATTTCTGTAGAGGAAATAGACTAAATCCAAGTCCGTATCCTGAACCACCAGACCCTTCATGTCTCTGCTGTCGGAAGCTTCTTATCCCTCTTCGGCTCCCCATGCTGCTTCAGCCAGACTCTTGACCGCTCTAAGTCTTTGTGTTGTTGTTTTGCTCTGGTTTTTCCCCAGATCTTTGCTTGGCCGCCTGTGTCTCATCCCTCAGATCCCCCCAGCTCACAGATCACCTCCTTGAGTGGTCTTCTCAGGACACTCCATCTGGAGCAGGCCGCTGACGCACCACCCACGTTCCTCTTCCCCCACAATGGACTTTGCATTACAAGACCACAGCCTCCCTGTTTCTCAGTCCTCATTATACTCTGCAAATACCTTATGTATTATTTGTGTGTTGATTGTTCTTTTTCCTCCACTAAAGTAAATAAGTCCATATGGTCAGGAGCTTATGGTTGCTATCGTGGCTGATGGGTTGTAGCCCCCACCTATATCTTACAGCCAGTTAGGCCACTGGCTCCACGACTCTGAGACTCTCTCTGCCACACCACAGTGGACAGAGATGTGGCCCAATCTTTCAGTTTCACTTTCGTGCTGGCAGAACAGATGTCATTGTTATGAGTGTGTACATTCTGAATGATAAATGAAAGTAACTGTAAATTGAGAATTCCGAGTTTCATTTGCGTTCACAGGGCATTTAGTCCTTTTATCTTTCTTCTTGTTATAGGAAGAAATTCATTTCGGATCATTTCCCGTCTTAGAGTCCTGTGTCTTCAGCCCAGGGACGTTCTTATTCTACATTGTCGTTTTTATGCTGACCCAGCAGATCGATTAACCCTAGATGCACATACAGTTAAAATAGGGGAGGAATGGAACAGATTGGCCACCTGTTACCTGAACATGTTTGTTAGATAGTAGGTGCTTCTAACGCACAAACCCCAAGGCTCCGTTATTACACAATTTGGCATTAATATTCAAGGTTTTTTTTGTTTGTTTTGGTTTTTTTTGCAGTACGCGGGCCTCTCACTGCTGTGGCCTCTCCCGTTGTGGAGCACAGGCTCCGGACGCGCAGGCTCAGCGGCCATGGCTCACGGACCCAGCCGCTCCACAGCATGTGGGATCTTCCCAGACCGGGGCACGAACCCGTGTCCCCTGCATCGGCAGGCGGACTCTCAACCACTGTGCCACCAGGGAAGCCCTCAAGTTATTTTAAATTCAGATTTTCTTCAGACATTCCTAGTGATCTCCCCTTTTTTTATTCTTCCAAAGTCTTGTTCCTCTTCCCAACACCCACCTCTGAGTCCAGATGCATTTTATTCCTTAAAAAAAAAAATTTTTTTTTTGCAAGAGAGCTGCAAAAGAGTTGACACTTGGCATGTGGTGATTCAAAAAATACACTGTCCCTTCTCACCACCCCTGATGTCTTTGTCTGACAAAATCCATATGCTGTGTGATCACCATGGCAACTAAGTAGGATTGTAATTGTAACCCTGGAAAGCTAATTTTTTTCACTCAAATTCTGGCATACATTTAACCTGTCTGAAGTTTCAACAAACCATCTTTTAATGACAAGTGTTTTGAAAGGTCTAATTTAGTGTGTTTGTTTGAAGGCCCATTTCTTTCTTTTTTAAACTTAATAAACTAGCTCTAAAAGGGGGAGCCGCAGAAGCTGCAATACCTTCTGACCTTACCTTACAAAATTATACCTGATCATTTCATAGCAAGAGATTCGAACTGTGTGACTCCCTCTGAAGGGTACACAGACATCGGCATCCTCAGAGCATGTAGTAAGAGTCAAATAAGGCTCTACCGAAATACAGCTGTGGAGACAAAGGGTTCTTAAGGCCCAAGTTCCAAGCTCTCTTCTCCCAGCTGCCATTAAGGAAATGTTGCCTCCTCTGTGACCAATGACATGAGTATTCAGGCTTAGTAGCTATTAAATTGAAGTTTCTCATTTAATGAACTTTAGCTTAGGTTAAATATTCCTTCTGTGCTTCTGGTTCCCCGTCACTTCTATAGTGGCAATTTTATTTTTCTAGACAGATGAAGTATTCCTTTTGGAAAATCATATGGTATCAGTCATCAGATTCCCCTGGGATATGTGAGGCATGAAGTGACTGATGGAAGTTTTAGAACCTAGTTCTGGCCCAGCCAAGAATTACAGGCATCACCAGCAAAGAGGCTGTGCTCTGGCCACCAGGAATTTCATGATGTTGAAGAAAAAATGCAGGAACGGAATTTAAAAGACTTGGATTCTAGTTCTGGCTCAAAAAGCTTCCAGTTGTGTGACCACAACTCAGTAACATAAAGTAGACAGCTTCACAGCATGAGCTGTGTGTACCCTCAAGTCCAGGCCTGCCCAGGTCTGCCTGAAGGATGTAGGGGTAATCGGACATGAACTGATCTGCCTGAGGGACAGAAACCTTCCAGGGAAGACCTCAACCTACAAGAAGGGAAAATGAGGCAGCCCAGCAGGGTCCAAAGAGCGAAGGGTCAGCAAGGGGGGGAAGGGAAGTCTCGAACCCAGCACAGTGTATCCATTAGAGCACGTCCCCACTCCCACACATACAAATCCCTCCAGCGCACCCTGGGTCCCCTGTCATAGTACACCAGACAGCAGAAACCGACCAGAAAAGCAAAACAAAGAAAAGAGCCTTTTTGCTCGAGTGACCACACCCCCTGGTTTGGCTGGGATCACCTGGCTTTACATGCCTGCTGTCGTGGCTAAACTTTGAGTCACTTCTCCTTTCACTGTCGAGTGTCCTGGTTTTGCTAATGAAGTATGTGGTCACATGCTTTGTGGTGATATCTCTGTAGGTTGAAGACGGCCAGGAGGTGGTGCCACTTTGTAGAGTGTGTAACCATATGGCACCTGGGGGTGGATTGAGGACCCCTCCCCGCCCAGGTGGCCGGTGATCCCCGAAACAGCGAGCTGAGTGACAACTAGAGCAGTTACGACTGGGAGCACAGGGCAGGACTGTGCGGGGCCGGCGCCAGGAGCATCTCCACACTCAGCAGAACAGGAGCCGGCGAGAAAGGCTGTGGCCGGATGGGGGGGGGGACTGAAAGGCCAGTGCCTGGGAGAACATGGACGGTGAGCCCTGCAAACCCCCAGATGTCATGGGGAACTGGGTGGAGGCTTTTGCTGTAGTAAGGTGGTAGGACTGTGGGCCACACCTGTCCTGGCTCAGGAGCCCTCACGCTTCTTCCATCAGGCCCCCGGGGGACTGGAGAGGCACATACAATGTAGGATTAGTGTAGGAGCAATGGTGCGGGCTTCACATTGCTCTTGGTCTTTCAGACAACGCTCCCAGGGGTGGTCCTTCACCTGGACCAGACACCAAGCTCATTCCAGGCAGGAATCCCTTCTTGGGTACCAATTCCTGAGGGCCCCTCTGGTCCTTCTTCCCTCCCAGTCTCCTGCCCATAAACCGGGGGATAGCTCAGGTTTGGAAGAAACTATCCCCCTTTCCTCCTTCTGGTTTCTTCTCATCTAGACATTCTACCTAAGCTCAGGAATCCCTTTTCCCTCTGGCCTAAGATTTCATTCAACAAAGACTAGGAAAATGTGTAGACTGATTCTGGGCACACTCCCTACCGCATGGCTCCCCATGACTAGAACACAGAGCCAACTTTCTGTCTGAAAGGAGAAAAGAGAGATAGGAAATTATAAAAGAAAAATAACTTACGTTGGTTTTCTATTGCTGCTGTAACCAATTACCATCAACTAAAGGGCTTAAAACAATACGGATGTATCTCACAGATTTGTAGGTGAGGAGCCCTGATGGGTCCAGCTGGTTCCTCTGCTCAAGGTCTCATGAAAACAAAATCAAGGTGTCTGCCATTGTGGGCTCCTATCTGGAGGCCCTGGGCTTGGATGGGGGTGGGGAATCATGCTTTTAGGCTCATTCATGTTGTTGGCACAGATCAGTCCCACGTGGCTGCCCTTTCCTTCCTGGCTGTCAGCCCAATGTTCTTCTCAGCTTCTAGAGGCCACTGTGTTCCCTAGCTCATGGCCCCCTTCATCTTCGAAGCCAGCAGTAGTGGGTCAAGTCCTGCGCACATTTTGGTGCTCTTTCACTTCTTCTTCTGTTACATCTTTCTTTGCTTGCAAATAGAGAAAGTCCTCTGCTTTCAAGGGCTCAGTTGATTAGACTAGGCTCGTCCAATAATCCACGATAATCTCCCTGTTTTAAGGCCCATAACCTTAATGATATCTGCAAAGTCCCTTTTGTCATGTAACGTAACATAACATGGTGTGTCATCAGAGGGTGGAGGTCATGGCATCCAAAATTCTGACTATCCACAAATTTAATATCTCAAAACAGTGGCCAGTCACACTACTATTGTTGTAGCACCTTTTCAACCCCAGTTAAAGGGAAAACCTTGAAGAAATAAGCAAGGAGATGTGAAATGAAAAGGTCCACATGCTGAGGTGGGGATCAGATGAGGATTGTGAAAGGTTTCAACAGAGAGACTGCTGTACCTTTGCAGGCAAAACTGGTGATATAGATCCATTTCCCTACAGCCCTTGTCCAAAACTTGCATAATCCCTGCAGAAGAGGCCACAGCGGGCCCCAGGCAGTTCCAGGGGCTACTGAGAGCAGTGTGAGCCTTGCATAGGGCACCTTAGAAATCAGACCAAGCACACCAAGCTCTGTCCTCATTCCTGAAGGAACAGCCCAGCAAAAGAATGGAAGGACAGAGCCACAGGAATCAGAAGTCCACAGGACACCGGAGGGAAGGGGAGTCAGAATGGGAAGGAAGTTTATAAAAGTCTTTGACATCATTTTTTAGCAACGTATATGTTAAAATGGCCAGGATTAGAGTGACTCTAAGCAACTATGACACCTAATTAACCTTGATGACTTCCTAGTACTGAAAGGCGACTTTAACCTTACTGTTGGCTGATGACCTTGGCCTGTGTTTTCAGAAATCACTAACTGACAGGACAGGGTGCCCTCAGCTGCCGTGATGGCACTGAACCAAGTGAGTTTGAGACTCAGATAGCCAGGAAACTCAGCACAATATCCACATTCTTTCACTTGAATTGAGTACATAAATTAGAAACTTGAAAGTGGAGGCCAACCCAAAACCTATGGGATGTAGCAAAAGCAGTTCTAAGGAGTTCTCCGGACAGTTATTAAAATTACTTTTTCAGCATTCTCTCCAGCATTACCAAGTTGTTTTTGTTGGAAAGAAAGTAATTCATGTTTCACATCTGCTGTCATTATAAAAGGAGTCACAGCTCCTAGTCACAGTCTAGACATTTATGATTATTTCACAAGGACTTGTCCTTATGAAATAATCATTGTTTTATGCCAGCTGTAGTTTATTGACCTGATATGTGCCTGAAATTTTTTAGATAGGGGAAACAGGGCTTTCTTCTCTTTCCAGCCTACAGAGGAAGATTGTCCTAGACTCCTGCAAATATAATAAGCACCTGATATTGGAAACACATTAGGGTTATAGTTTTCATTTATTAAAATCAGTTTAAAGTATGCTCCAAATTCAAAGTTTATACTCCCCTCCCTCTTCTTTATAAAGTAAAGAATTTTTCTACAATTGTCTCCAGTTGTTAGTAATTTTTGTTTTTATACAATAAGAAGGGAGAAGGACAAGGAGGAAGAGGGGGAGGAGGGGGAGAGAGGGGATGGGGAAAAGGAAGGGGGAGGAGGAGAGAAGCAGAAGGAGAAGACATTCTTACAGTAACCTGGATTTTATTGATCTCTTATGAGCACATAACTCGTAGGAGGGAACACAGGGGTTAAAACATTTATGACCATGACTGTGGGGTCACCAGCTAGTGAAGACAAGCCTAGAGGAAAAACTCTTATGTTCTCTAGCCTCAGCTTTTAATGGTGCTTCCATGATTCATTGTCTTATAACCAAATAATTATGGGGGATAGTTCATGGCAGATGTCTTTGGCTATATATCATTTTTATATGCTCTAGGAATTCCTTCTTTGTATCTATTTTACAGATGAAAATGTTAAATGTAGCTTTCAGGTGCTAATGTACTATGTCTGTTAGCATTGATAGGAAGGTATGTCCTCTGTGGCTCAATATTAACCTTTAATATTTATTTTACTGCTCATGCAAGGTAGTTCAGTGAACTCCATTTCCTGTCAGTGTATGTCAATGGTATTTTTCATTGCTTTGCCTTCCTAAAACTATCTGTCTGTTGAAGGACATGGTAGTCAGCCCTACTGGGGTATGGATATAAAAAAGAGTCCTGTATGAGAAACTGGTTTATCTTCAATGCTTTCCGGAAACACCGTTATTTGCCAAAATTAGATTTGGGACATCCTTTTTGCCCTATGTGAGGTGTCTCTTCTTTTTGGTTAATTGCAGGAACACAGCCCTAAAATGTTACCTTTTCAGTGACTCCCAGTGTGTCTCTAGAGATTTGTTACAGTATTGAATAAAAAGCCCTGCCCCAATCCAGGTTGTAAAGATAGTTCCTATGTCATCTTTTAAAAGTTCTGTAATTCTATGTTCCACTTTAAGTCTTTAGTCCACCTGAAATTGATTTGTGTTTATGGTGTGAGGTAAGGATCTAATTCCATTTTTTAAATGCCTAATTTTTTAAATTGAAAAGTCTTGCTCTGCCCGCTAATCAGTTGTACCAGCTCTGAAATAAGTCAGATCTTGCAGATGTGTGCTCCCAGGCACCCTATCTTAATAATATATTTCATAATAATCCCTGAGTTCTCATAAACTTAATTCCCTACTCTGTTTTCTCATTTTAAAAACTATATTAACTATTCTTGACCCTTTATTCCTGCATATACACGTTAGAATCTGCTTATTTTATTACACACACACACACACACACACACACACACACACACACACACACACACACATACACAGAGGGAATCCCTGTTAGAGATTGGATTAGAATTTTGATTGAAATTGAATTAATAGATCAGTTTGTTAAGAATTAGCCTCATAATGATTTTGAGTCATTCTGTCTCTGAACAGAATATACCTCTTGGTGGGGGGTAGGGGGGTCTTTAAAATTTTTCAGTCAAATTTTAACATTTTCTACATAAAGTAGAAAAGCAGCTGGGTTTATTTTGGGGAAATTTATATTTTTGATACTGTTATAAATAGTATCTTTTAAAATTATATTCCCTGATGTATAGAAGAAATGCAGTTGGTGTTTCTAGACTACTCTAAGGGACACAAGTTATCCAGAAAATTCACTAAACTTTTTTAATAGAAGTTAATGTGGGCAATTTGTGATGTTCTTAACTTAAAGGGAATATGTTTATGTATCCTATTGAGTATAGTCTTTAATTTTTTTTTTTGGTAGCTAGACTTTCTTCCTCTATCCTTATTTTGTCAAGCATTTGAATGTTACCCAGTTTTTTAAATGAAATTATAGAAATTACTATGTTATTTTTCTTCTTTGAGCTGCTAATGTGATAAAGTATAGTAATAGATTGTTTTATGTTAAACTACCCTTGCACTCCTGAGATAAACACAACTTGGCCAGCTTTTGTATTCTTTTCTGGATTCAGTTTGCAAAATATATTTAAGATTTTTGTGTCTGTTTTGTATTAACTAGGCTAGAAACGAAGCTGCTGTAACAAAGACACCCAACATAGAGTAGCATGCATAAGATAGGCATTTACTTTTCTCACTGGTAATGGTCTAGAGTCAGTAAGTTGTTCATGGCTGGCAGGGCAGCTTTGTGTATTGAGTACTTGGCTTCCAAGTCCTATCACTTCTCAGCCAGTTAAAAGAGGGACAGAGAGTCCTGAACACAGTTCCTGTTTTTTGTTTTTTTTTTATCCTTTTTAAAAATAAGTACTATTTTTTTTTATTGCAGTATAGTTGATTTACAAAGTTATGTTAGTTTCAGGTGTACAGCAAAGTGATTCTGTTATACATATATATATATATATATATATATATATAATCTATTCTTTTTCAGATTCTTTTCCATTATAGGTTATTACAAGATACTGAATACAGTTCCCTGTCCTATCAGTAGGTCCTTTTGTTTATCTATTTTATATATAGCAGTGTGTCTGGGTTAATCCCAAACTCCTAGTTTGTGTCTGTGAGTCTGTTTTTGCTGAACAGCGTTCTTAAAAAGATGACCAGAAAATTGCCCTCCTCAGACCCATTCACATCTCATTCAGCCAAAGTTAATTCCATGACTATATACAGATGCAAGGGAAGCAGAAAAATATTTTCTCTGGCTGGGTAGCCATGAGCCCAAGTTATATGGAGTTCCATGTGAATTTCTATTACTAAAAGAAACAAAAGTAGGTGGATAGTTAACATTTTCCAATACATATGGTCATGAGAAAGAATGAACTATAATTTTCTTTTTTTGTACAGTCCTGTCTCAGATTTTGACATCAAGATCATGTTAGTTTCTCCCCCCACTGCCCAAAAAAGTGAGTTTGGTAAATATTCTCTGGTTTCCTGCTCTTCGGTATAATTTGGGTAAATTCATAACTTAAAAAAAATTGGTAGAACTTATAGGTAATAAATACCACCTGGTGTTTTCTTCCAGAAATAATTTTATTTAGTGATTCCAAATGTTCAATAGATATTGTACTATTTAGTCTTTCTATTTATTCTTTTTTTTTTTTTTTTTTTTTTAGGTACGCAGGCCTGTCACTGCTGTGGCATCTCCCGTTGCGGAGCACAGGCTCCGGATGCGCAGGCCCAGAGGCCATGGCTCACAGGCCCAGCCTCTCCATGGCACGTGGGATCTTCCCAGACCAGGGCACAAACCCGTGTCCCCTGCATCGGCAGGCGGACTCTCAACCACTGCGCCACCAGGGAAGCCCTCTATTTATTCTTGAGTGGATTTTTGGTGTAGTTTTAGAAGTAATGTGTCTATTAGCATAAAGTTATTAAAAATAAACTCTTGCTATACTTCTAATATTTTGCTGCATCTGAGTTTAATTCATCCTTTCTTTTGGATTATAACTTAATTATCTTTTCTCTTTCTCTTTTTTCTATTTGCTTCTAAAACAGTTTTGTAAATTTTATTTGCTGTTCAAGAATAACTTTTGTCTGTCTCAACCCTCTCTGTTGTGTGGTTTTTATTCTACTCATCTGTTCTCATTTTCTTCCTTCTGTTTTGTTTGCTTTTATTCTGATGCTCTTGTACTGACTTCTCAAGATGGATGCTTAGTGCATTCATTAAGTAGTACTTTAGCTGCATCCATATGTTTTGATAATTCAGTATCATCATTATAATTTTGTCCTAAATATTTTCTGATTTTTACCATTTCTTCCTGAGCCCTTGAGGGCTCAGGCAAAATGCCTCTTGTGTAAGAAGAGGAAGTAAGAAAGTGTTCATATATCTGCTATTCATTTCAAAAAGAAACACAGGAAAGGTAAATCAACAATGTTTGATTTCAAAAAAGTTTTTAACCTATTAGTCGTAGTGGGAAGCAGAGAAGAAGAAATTTGGGAAGTAGTGACATTTCTCCAAATATACCTCTTTTTAAAAAAGTTTTACTTTTGGAAGCATGTTCATGTTCTACATATTCAAAAAAATAAAACTAAATCAACATCATTGGGAAGAGAGGAAAAACTAAAACTGAAAGCAAACTGAAACAAACCAACTTAATTGTATTTTAAATGAATTCCATAAGCACACTGAAAGAACATCAAAAAGCTCTCAATTCAGGTAATTTCGGAACACAGTATTTAACTGTATACTCTGTCCTGGGCAAGGTTGTGGAACAAAAACTGCAAACACATCTGGAAATCTTTTTAGTTGAGTCTGTTTTTTTGTAGTGGCATAGATAAAACAGTTCTGAAACAATTTAGATGTATGATAGGATCCAACAAGTGTGTGAATGTGTTCATGGGAGATAGGTCTGTCACTATAAAAGAAGGGACATGCAGATATGAAGTGAAACAGGGCAAGAGGAACTACATGGGGATGGATTGGAATGGAGCCACCAGTGCAAATTCATGATTTCTACCATATGCATACATATTGGTAATGCATGTAGTATGTGTGTGATCATACATGTATGTGTGCACATAGGTGTTTGTTTGCCTGGGTGTGTATGTATATGCAGATATTTCTAGCTCTAGTCACTGAAAAGTCACTGAAAAGAAGCAGAGACACTCCCATAGCTATGAGCACCCCTAGCACCCTGGTCTTAGGTTCTAATTCCATGCCTCACGAAAAGGAACCATGGATCTGCTGAGAAATGGCTGACTCCAGGTTTTCTTTAACTGAAAATATCTTTACTTGCCTTTGTTTTTGAAAGATGTTGTTACAAAACCTACCAATTTAGGTTGACATGTATCTTTCTTTCTGCACATTGAAGACATTCATTGTTGTTACTTTTCTGTTGTTAATTTTGAGAAGTAAATGCTCAATCAAATTGTTAATTTTTGTAGGTAATTTGATCCACCCCTCTTGTTTTTAACACATTATTTTTGTCTTTGGTGTTGTGCAATTTGCAACCATGTGTTAGGTTTGTTTATTTATACTATTCAATATAAAACGTATAAAACAGTAATTATACTATAAGTAGTATAAAACTGAGGCAGTTCTTAGCCATTAATTCTTCAAATGTTGCTTCTACCCCATTTTCTCTTCTCCCACTGGATTTGCAACAAGAAATATATTTGATCTTCTCACTCTGTTATCTACGCTACTTGACTTATCTTTCACACTTCCCATCTCTTTGTCTCCCTGTGTTTTGTTCTGGATAATTTTTCAGATCTAGATTCAAATTCACTAATTCTCTCTAAGCTGTATATAAAAACTCTTAGCAGCTGAGTTTTTAATTCCAAAAGCACTTTATATAATTTCTGGAAGTTCTATTTTAGTTATTTTTCAAATGTTTGGTCCTTTATTTGTCTCTCATTTTACTCATGTTTTCAAACTTGCTGGATTTTATATACATACTAAACATAATTATTTATATACTGTGCTTGACACATTACCTGAAAACTTTGCAAGTCTAATTTGACCGCCTGTCCTTTCTGAGCACTGTGCTCTTGGTGCTCTCCATTTTGTAGTTTTATTTTCTTTCAGTCTTACGAGGGAAAGGTAATTTCTGTTTCTCCCTTACACTCGGCATATAGGCCATTCAGATGCCTCCTTTTGTGGGATCTCACATTAGTGACCTTGGGTGGACTCTGGCTTTCATTGTCTCTTGCCCAGTATGTTTCTTAAGATCATGAAAGCCAATGCTCAAGTTCATTCTGATGGCAAATGCCCTCCAAGCCAAGCTTGTCTTCAGTGTGTGACATATCTCTATAGCTTCCCGGTTTCACTAGGTTTTAGCCTTTCACTCATTAACTACTTTTAGTATTTTATTTAGAAATTTTCCGTTGTTTTCAGCAAGTGGGTCAATCAAGGTATTTGGTCCACTAGACTGCTGGAAACTTCTAGAAGTCCCCTGTACATATTTTAAACAACTTGATAAATTTCATATATTATTGCATTAAAAAATACTTAAAATGAAAAGCTAGAAAATCACTGACTTAGTCTAATATGCCCCTTGTCACTGAAGGAGAAATATAAAGAATCAATAGTAGCAATACCAGGGCTATCACTCATTTCTGACCCTGCTCTAGTGCTTTCTGTGGCTGGGGTGCTGGCAGAGGGGAAAGCAGTGGGATTTAATGCCCCTGTAGAGTGGAGTTTGTACATAATCTTTGTTGGGTACATAAAGACACTTTCTATTCTGTACAATCTTTACTACTTTGCAACACTCAGACCCAACTTTCATTCCAGGTGCATTCTTAAGACAAACCCTAAGTCTGAGAAATTCACCAAAAATTAGTGACAGACACTTGGATTCTACCAATTATAATATTTAGTTAGACTGCTTTTTTGTTAAATAATATCTCCAGAGCGTTAAGTAATAGAAATAATTAAATAATATAACTTGAAAAATTTCCATGCAATATTGTCTTTGCAAATGTGTGTTATCCACTGAATGGTCATGCTGTAGTTTGACCACTGTTTCATTTCTAGCACACTCATGTTGCTTCTAACTCTTTGCTCTTACAAACTGAGCCATCTTGAATGTTCCTATAGTTCGTCTTTACTTAATATCTTTAATCATCTGCATAGAATAAATTCCCAGAAGTTAAGTTGTGAGGTCAGAGGGCATGCATATTGATAAGGTCAATATATCCTGCCCCCATTGGCTTCTGGATAAGTTGTGTCAATTTACCTTCCACCAGTGGCCCAAGGAACTTCAGGGATGGAGGTTGGCTTTTTAATGGTGACATGTTCTGGTTAATTTCTAATAAAAAAATTATTGCACCAGATTTTGTATCAGTCTCCTTCCCTAGTCTAAAATTGATAAAAGGTGTTCTACAGCACTCTCAATATTATGCCTACTTAAAGGTCTTACATAATATAGGCTTCCATCCCCTTTCATTTATTTGCAGAAATTTAATATTGTAGTATTAATGCAGTTTCTTAAATTATTTTTTTGACATCATTGGCTTTATTTTTTTTATACAGCAGGTTCCTATTATCAGTTTTATACATATTAGTGTATATATGTCAATCCCAGTCTCCCAATTCATCACACCACCACCACCCCCACTTTCCCCCCTTGGTGTCCATACATTTGTTCTCTACATCTGTGTCTCTATTTCTGCCTTGCAAACTGGTTCATCTGTACCATTTTTCTATATTCCACATATATGCGTTAATATACGATATTTGTTTTTCTCTTTCTGACTTACTTCACTCTGTATGACAGTCCCTAGGTCCAACCACATCTCTACAAATGACCCAATTTCGTTCTTTTTTATGGCTGAGTAATATCATATTGTATATACGTACCACATCTTCTTTATCCATTCATCTGTCAGTGGACATTTAGGTTGCTTCAATGACCTGGCTATTGTAAATAGTGCCACAATGAACACCAGGGTGCATGTGTCTTTTTGAAAAATTATTATTATTAAAAAAATTTTTTTTTATTCAAACAGAAAGTCACAAAAATTATAATCATCCTCATCAGTTCACTCAGTCTTAAATTGTTGACACATTTTTGGTTTGACAAAACCCCAACCATCACATGGCGACTAGTAGCCTGTGGCATTTTTATAATGAAGTAGAACTAAATAACATTGCTGCAACAAATGAACAGATGATTTTCCTATTGTTATCTCCTTGAGTTATTCTGCTTGTCCACAGACCCACTAGTGATTACTCATAGCGAGTCCCCTGTAACCAATGAGAATTAGTAAGGGATATGGCTTTTTTGACACTTACTCTGCTTGGATTTGGTCACATGGGAATCCAGCAATGTGATTTCTAGCAGATAACATTGAAAGACTGATCTTATAAACAGGCGGTTGGCTTCCTGGCATGGTTTTAAATTTGTTTTCACTTAATAGGACACAGGATTTTTGTTCATTAGATCTCTTGCTGTCCCTGGTTAAATCCTTCTGCCTTACTGTTCCTGCTTTCGACGTTACACTGTGCAGAATGGCATTTCTATATAAAAAGCTTTTGGCCAGGGGCAACATACCAGCTAGTACATATTTGAAATGGCTATTTCTTTCTCACTATGAATGGAACGGTATTTTAAGCACACATAACTCTCACAAGCTAACATCTGTCAATTGCACTGTGTACAACTTCATCAGCTCGGAATTGAAGCCCATTCATAACACTCCTGTTTGCAAACTTCTGTCATCAAGGCTGTTCAGGTTGTAAGTTCTATTGCGAAGAGAAGCAAGGGCTTTAATGCCAAAGAGCGGCTCCAACTTAAGTTAACACTTGAAAATTGCAAGGGAGTGGCAGTTGCTTGAAAGCCCTTTTTCTGAGTGAAAGTTGGGAAATTGGGATGTGGGGCTACTGACCTTATCACAACTTAACTTTTCTCAGACACTGATGGAGTCTTCTGGTGGTTCAGGTTGTTCATTTGGTTACAATGAAGGTCTTTCACAGAGCTTTTATGTTGATTTTCCTTGTGGATTTGGGCCTAATGGTATGAAGAATATTGAGTCTATACAGGGTCAATCCCATAAAAACTGAGTCGGAGAAAGGAGGCAGATAATTACTCTTAATTTGGTATGGAATTGCATACAGAATCCTATATATAAATGTGACCTGTGAAAATGAAGCAAAGAGAATTTATACACTGGGAGCAAGATTTTAGACAAATCTTGTCTGCATATTTATTTAGGTCCTTTTACCGTGTCATTTGTATAATGATATGTTTTTATTGTAGAATTACAGCCTATACATTTTTTGTTGTTGTCCTTTGGAAGTAATTAAATAGTTATTTTCAACCAAGGTTATAGAATTGATTTAAGTAATGCCTAAGAATTAGAGCAATGGGTAAGAATCACCTGGGGGAATTGTTTAAAATGCAGATTTGGAGGGTGGTGTTCCCGCATGATTCTAATCGTTATACCATGAATGGAGCCTAGGAGTCTACCTTTCTAACAAGCATCCCAAGAAATTCTGATTTTGGTGATCCCCAGAAAACACTATTAAAAAATACGATTTTAAAAAAAGATAAAACTTAAAAGAATAAAACTCAGTTTTACAAAATATATAAATGGGAATCTTGTTTTCCTGTATAATTTATTTTTGTAATAAAGGGATGTGACTACAGTCCTGATACCTTAAGAAGTAAGACAGATAAACTATGTGTGCACATTGGGGGACCGGGGCTCCTTGAAGGCCACCTCTGCCTGGGATTCAGAGGTGACCTTACTAAGTCACTGTCCTGCTTTTGTCTCTCTTTCCTCCCCTCCAAAAAGCAAGCAGAACCTTTCTTCCACCTGGACATGCTGAATATAAAGCAAAACGATCTTGAGGCTGATTTCTCAATCCAAACTGGTGTCGTTATATCCAACACTTGGATAATGCTTAATTCTTTCCAAACTGTTGAATTTAATAGACCATAATCACAATTGTACAAGCTTTAAAGTCAGACCCTAAACTAGATCATTGTAGCCTCTCAGAAGCTTTGAAGGGTAATGCAGGGTCACAGTCACATTACGTATAAACCAACCCTGAAAGATATCACCTTAAATGTTGCAAGAAAAAGAAATCTAACAGCTTCCCTTGGCAGTTTTGTGTTCCAGGGCTTGAAATCTTTCAACAGAAATCTTTCAGAGTTCTTAATCCAAGTTGTCTGTGCCACATCTGGCCTGTTCTTGAGAGAAAGGGAAAAACTGCTCGCCACAGCTCACACACTTTTTCCACACACTGAAAAATGTTAAGCTTTTTCTTGTTCTTATTGTTGTTTTAATGCAAAATATGAAGGCAGTTCCTTTGGCCTTTTCATAGGAAGCCTCAAGAAACTATCTATAGGCAGCGACAAAGTATAAACTCCATCTATATTTTGTCCCTGCTTGTTTTCATTCAAGGCTCTTAAGTGTAATTTGAGGATGACGATGACTGTTGAATGTAGAATCTTTCCTGAAACTTTCTTTCTGTAGTTGAGTAAATGTTCTTGGAAGCCTTTCAAAAACATCTACTAAGTTGATCAGGAAATTGTCTTCATTAGTCTAATAGTGTGACCTCAGCAAGTCAATTTTATCTCCCTGGCTCTCAGTTTTCCCCAAATGAGGGACTTGAGCTAGGTTGTCTTGACTGTTTCTTTACAAAATCTTGAAGTTGTTTATTGTAGAAATAGGATGGAGTTATCTCAGAGTAATTTTGCGGCCATAAAGGACTCCTTTTTTTGGTAAGTGCAATGTTGGTTCCTTGCCCTTTTTGATTTTTTTTGTTTGGTTTGGTTTTTTGGCCATGCAGCATGTGGGATCTTAGTTCCCTGACCAGGGATCAAACCTGTGCCCCCTGCAGTGGAAGTGCAGAGTCTTAACCACGGGACCACCAGGGAAGTCCCATGTTTCTTCTAATATAATCTCTCTTCTGCTGTTGAGGATCATCTCTTGTGAAAGAAAGGAAAGAAGGAGGGGAGGGAGGGAGAGTAGAAGGGAAAGGATAGCAGAAGAAACAGAAGGGAGGAGTGGAAAGAAGGAAAGAAAATAGTAGCCAGCAGTAAAGCTAGTGGTCATAGATATCACAAATAAACAGGTGAAATTTCTGCCTGTTTGATGCCTGAGCATATCCTGTACCTGAGGGCAGATTGACGTCCTAGGACTGTTTCAGAGAATTTTTTATATATATATATATATATATATATACACACACACAAAATATATATAATTTATACATACACATACACAACATTAGGAGAAATATATATATATATATAATTGAGTCTAAATAAAACAAAAGGCCTTGTCCACCAGATTCTTCATGGTTTGTGGGACCTCACTCTCTGCTCCAGGTCCTTCTAAGACAAGGTACTTGATGGATCTATGCTATTTCTTTTGATGCTCCTTTATTCAGCATCCATTTTTATTCATCGATTTAAATTTCACAAATGGCATGAATAGCCTGCTAAGATTTTTCTCCATACCTTTCATCTTTTTCAAATGGAGAAACCTGGAGGTTTTACTGGAGGCTGTACCGCAGGACCACCCTGTGTGCGGAGATCTCACTGTGGCCCTTGAAGAATGTATTGGCCTAAACCTTTTTGATGTTCCTGTGATTTTAAAAGATACTTAGGTTACATCACTCCCTGTCACAGAATGAGCAACTTCTAATCCATACGGTCATTATGGCCCAGTAGACACCATTTCTCCAGAAATAGTAGGAGAACTAAAGATGGCATGGATGGGAATGTCTGCAGATCCACACAAATATACCATTTTCTACTCACACTGTAGAGGGTTACTCTGGGCTTTGCTTTCTAACTCCAGGATACTGAAAACTGATTCCAAAGGAAAGTTAACTCTAGTATCAAATCAGTTGAAACTGATTCCTCGAGTGATCTGACAATTCATATCCCCTGCCATCAGACGATCTAGATAATTGAGAATTCTTGACAGTGTATCTCTAGAAGCAGTGCATGAATTAAAGTGCTGATGGACCAGCATGGGACCCCCTGCTTCTCACCAGGGAAGGTGCACCCCTTGCTGTGTCTGGACCACTGCAGACCCATATGAGTATCTTCTCCAAGACACTTGGGCATTGACTATTGGACCTAATACCCTGAGGACTCATCCGAGCCATAAGGTGAGGGAAAACAAATTAGGAACCATGTAGTCTCAGGTAGCTTTGCATGATCTTTCTATAGCCAACGTTAGAAGCCAAAAAGAACCTCCAAGAAATGTATGCCCTTAATGGGTTAAAAAGTGTTTCTTTCCTAGTCTTACTAGCTTATTCCTCTTCTAGTTCCTGAAACCTCCTTTACTTCCTGAAGCCTAGTGCTGCTGTGATTTGTCGTCAAAGGGTTGTATTTGTGTCCACATGCCTGTTTTACTGCAGCCTGACAAAACATGTTCTAGTAAGAGCTCAAGAGCTGGTTATTGTAAAGTTTCTTGTTTCAGCAAGAAGTACACAATAAGAATTTTAGGCTTGAGGTTGTACACAGACCCTTAATTGTTATTATTTAGTCCAGATTTTTTCCCCTGGTAACCTGTATCTTTGAATATTCTCTGTGGGGTATGTAGAAAAGAAAGGTTAGCACTCTTGTTGGAACGTTATGAAAGCAAGAGCTATAAATCACCTACAGATATACAGCCAGCTTCCGGAATGTTATGTCAAGACAATATGTCTAAAATTTCATTGTTGTTTAAGGATTTAGCCAGACAACTTTTATTCACTTTAATGAATGTAACTGCCTACTCACCACTGTGGAAAATTCAGGGTTCGAGAGTATGAAATGCTGCATTGATTATGCAGAACCTCAGTCAAAGCTATGCTTTTTTTTCCTACATATTTTATGACGTTATTTTGTCTAGACATCTATGTCCTTGTTGCCCTCAGTTATAGCATTTATTGCCAAATCGCTTTAATCAGCTATCTCCTTCATTCAAAACTCTGTGCCCAAAAGAGCTTAAAAGGATGCAGACTGTCCATCTTTTCTCTTTCAGACTGTTGAAGACACAGGCAAGTGTGAATAAAGTAAACAGTGTTTCTTAAACAGCACATCATGTGTCTTGATTAAAATATTCAATACATATGGGGATCCCTGTAACCTTTCCAGTCATCACCTCAGAGCCCAGTCATGAAAATTTAGCCAACTACATTACACAGAGCATTTCTACTTAGCCCCAAATATTATAGAGGTAAACTTAGACTTCCTCTACCATTTGTATTCTCTATGTTGTCAGACAAAAGTAAGACAGCTAAATATATTTTTGGGTTCCAATTTAGGAAAAGTTTGGGGATATCAATTATTACTCTTAGCACTATAATCAGTCTTCCTTTTAAGAAATTATGTTTTAAATATAATTTCAAATTCTCTAACTTAAAAAATTATTTTATGAATACCGTCTTCTTAAAATTAAATATGGTGATTGTCAATAATGTTAGATCCTTGATACTTTTGTGAGTAGACTGGCTACAACTGTGGAAATCATGATGATTCTAATTCTGGCTCTAGTTTAACAGGAAGTCAATCAAGATTACTAATTTAATGCCTTTTATGCATCATAGTTACTAAAATAGTGTCCATTATTTTAGCTATATATATTATAAGCTATATATTATGTTAGCAATATATACATATATAGAGAGAGCGCTATATTTAGTATCCATTATTACGTTATGTTCATAACCACATTTCTAATTCACTAAGCATTCAGCCTAGTTGACTTTTTTCCTCTTTTTAAATGAACTGCTTGGGTTAGAGGCTCTCTGAGGTCCATTTCAGCCCTAAAATTTTATGATTTTGTGTTCTATGAGATAAACTGGCCATCTCGTCTTTTATATGATCCCAACTGCTAACTCAGATGTAACCTTTCCCTCATTCCCAATCGGAAACATTGAAAATATTTTATAGATGGATCAACTTTTTTAAATCTAGTGAAAGGAAGAGAAGAAGAAGAAATCAACTCAAATTCAGCAGAAGAGAATGGCATTTAAAAGACATTCCCAACTTGAAGAGATTTGAGACATCTTCAAATAGCTCCTATGAAGTTATTTGTTGTGGAAACTCCTGGAATGAGGCTATCTAATTTTAAATGGTTCAAGATGAAGTTTCATCTAGTTTGGTCTAGAAAGTAAAAGTCTGTATTATATCAAATCACCTGGTCTGACCTAGGCAATCTTGTGGAATATAATGATTCCAATAAAATTATTCAATTATTTAATTATTGAATATTATTCAATTATTTAATTATTGAATATCCAATATTTTATTGGAATATAATGATTCCAATAAAATTATTCAGTTATTTAATCCAATAAAATTATTATAATTTCCAATAACATTATGAAATGCTTATGGAAACTGTTTTTTTTTTAACACTTTTATTGATATGAATACTGTGCCAGCTCATTCACTTGGCCATTCTTTCTAAGAGATACTCACCATCAGCATCTATAAATGGATTAAATCAAGTTATTATATTGGGTTGACCAAAACGTTCATTCAAGTTTTTCCATTAAAAAAAAATGGAAACGGGTTTTTCTTATGCAAAAACCCGAACAAACATTTTGGCCAACCCAGTCATAAGAATAGCTAATCTAAGACTGTGCCAGGCACTGTTCAGAAATTCTGACAATGGTTCTAAGCTGGGTACTATTATCCTTCCCATGAAAAGGAAGGGAACAGTATGTGTAATGAAGGGAAAAGCAGCTGTGCCCTACACCATTATCATAGGAAGGTCTTTATTTATTTTTTTGAAGTATAGCTGATTTAAAATATTATATTAGTTTCAGGTATGCAACATAATGATTTAATGTTTTTATAGATTACACTCCATTTAAAGTTATTACAGGGAGTTCCCAGGTGGCCTAGTGGTTAGTATTCAGGGCTTTCACTGCTGTGGCCTGGGTTCAGTCCCTGGTCGGGGAGCTGAGATCCCACAAGCTGTGCGGTGCAGCCAAAAATAAATTAATTAATTAATAATAAAATACAAAATAATGGCTATATTTCCTTGTGCTGTACGATACGTCCTTGTTGCTTATTTATTTTATACATAGTAGTTTGTACCTCTTAATCCCATATCCCTAATGTGCCCCTCTCCCCACTGGTAACCACTAGTTTGTTCTCTATTTCTGTGAGTTTGTTGCTGTTGTGTTGTACACATTTGTTTTCTTTTTCAGATTTTACATATAAGTGATAACATAGCATATTTGCTCTCTCTGTCTGACTTATTTCACTAAGCATAATACTTGCTAGGTCCATCCACATTGTTACAAATAACAGAATTTCATTTGTTTTTATGGCTGAGTAGTATTCCAGTTTATATCTATACTACATCTTCTTTATCCATTCATCTGTTGAGGACACTTGGGTTGCTTCCATATCTTGGCTATTGTAAACAGTGCCTCTGTGAATGTTGGGGTGCATGTACCTTTTCAAATTTGTGCTTTCATTTCCTTTGAATATATCTGCAGGAGTGGAATTGCAGGGTCATATTGTAATTCTATTTTTAGTTTTTTGAGGACCCTCCATACAGTTTTCCATAGTGGCTGCACCAATTTACACTCTTACAAACAGTATTCTAGGGTTCCCTTTTTTCCATATCCTTGTCAACATTTGTTATTTGTAGACCTTTTGATGATAGCTGTTTTAACAGGTGTGAGGTGATATCTCACTGTGGTTTTGATTTACATTTCTCTGATGATTAGCAATGTTGAGGATTTATTCATGTGCCTGTTGGCCATCTGCATGTTTTCTTTGAAAAAGAATTGTTCCTTAGTTCCTTTATTCATTTATTCATTTTTTTTTTTTACTTTTTAGCACTGACTGGTAGAGCTACCCTCTAATTCCTCATTGGTTACTTCCTAGAATCACTCTTCATTCTAGTACCTGATCCTCCCAGGAAAACGGAGCTGTACCAACACAAAGCCTGGGATTATTACCACAAGTCCTCTTTTCCTCAGTACAGAGTGTCTGGGACATCCTCGCGTGTATTTTACAGAATTCCCCTTTGCAGTTTCCTAGCTGGAGATCCCATATGAAGTGAAAGAAGAAACTAATTTCCTCCTCAGATTTCTGTGCTCCTGGGAAACTTTATCTTGCACCATTTTTTAATTAGACAGCCCTAAGCCAGGAATTTCTGAAATTCTGCTTCTTGATGTAGCTGACTCTGTTTGGGGCACACAGAGATGGTCACAGAGCATAACAGTTCTGTTGACCTGTTTAAGCCCTGGACAGTTCTACTGACATGTTTAAGCCCTGGTGATTTCCTTGTTGCCGGGTCCTTCCTAAGTGGACAGCAGTCATACTAAAGGCGAGTTTAGTGTGGAGGCAAGTATCCATGAGCGACAGGTCCAAGGCTATCAAATTACTAATTTTTCTGCCACCTAAGGTGAACCTGAAGCCTAGACCAAGAGAAAGCCTATTTTCTTAGTTCTTTACATGATTTATAACATCCTTCTCCCTTACCACCCCCAACTTGTTATCCTTTTTTTCTGGAACAGAATTAAATAATGGATACCATATCACAGGCATTTCCATAAGGTTAAGATGATGTAACCTGTTTAACAAGTATTTCATTAGGGAGAATAAAAAAGGTAAACTGAGAAATTCCAGTAAAAGTTTGTTATATAATTTTAAATGCTTTAGAATAACGTCACAATATTCTGCTTAAAAAAAGATCCGTCCTGGGCGTCCCTGGTGACGCAGTGGTTGTGAGTCCGCCTGCCGATGCAGGGGACGCGGGTTCGTGCCCCGGTCCGGGAGGATCCCGCATGCCGCAGAGCGGCTGGGCCCGTGAGCCATGGCCGCTGGGCCTGCGGGTCTGGAGCCTGCGCTCCTCAGCGGGAGAGGCCGCAGCGGTGAGAGGCCCGCGTACCGCAAAAAAAAAAAAGATCCGTCCTTTGTGGAAGATGTTATTAGTGAAGTCCTTGACGCAAGTGGTGGAAAATGACTTTTTCATTACTTCAAAGGCAATATTAAAGGACCATGAAATTCAAAGCTCCTGTTTTATCACAGATACTTTTATGTCAGGATTTAAACATTTTCCTTCTCGGCATTATTCTAACAAATGTAGTTTTATAAGAAAGAATTGTTATAACTGGCTTGGATCATAGGAGGATTATTAAATGATAGGCATCAATTAAACTGATATTTAAATTGAGGATATTCATATCAGATAAGAGGAAAGTATGATTATAATTAAATGCAGAAAATGTGTAATCTGCTTTGGGAGTACGCTTTAAACCATGTGATTATTTGTTGGAATATAAACTGTCACAAAAATTCTTCTGCCTATTTCCCCCTTGCTCACTGTCACTAAGCAGAAATAAAATGTTTCATACATATTTTCCCTAATCTTAATATGATTATGGGTGTGCTTTATGTAGATGATCATGCTGAGGCTGTATCACTGAGGAATAAAAAGAAGTTGCAGATGATAAGCCAGGATCACTCTTGTGAATGCAGAGTTGTCAACGCACTTGAATTCCCCAGAGTTAACCTTCTGGTTCCTGGGGTTTTGACATGAGTTACTATCATAGCATTGGCACTAATATAATAATACAGTCATAAAGTGCTTGCTAAGGATTTAGGGACTTAGCAGTTGTGTGTATTCATTGCTTTTATGGATATTTTAAAAAGTATAAAACCTGTTAAATAGCAACATTCGTAAGTTTAAAGTATTATTTTCTTACCTACTGGAGATCAGAGAAGCTCAAAAAAATCAGATTCACAAATTTCAATATTAAAACTTTCTTAAACAAAAATACTAAGACCACAAAGGGCTTATTTCATCATTTTCATACATCTTTTCACTTGGAAACTCTTGAAAATAGGAGAGTTCTTCATTTACACGTGTCTCTGTGTCTGTTCATCTACATCTAAAACATGAGCAGATGCCATTTGGGGTTTTTTTGGTTTTTTGGGTTTTTTCCTATTTCTGTAATCTGGTTCTTAATGGCTGTGTCTCCAGGCATTGACAAGCAGCCGGGTACTGTCCTTTGGGGCTGACCCTCCTCTAGCTCTACATGATAAGAAGCCATTGGCCTACATTTATAAAGGGAGTCCCATCCTTCATACCAGAGTTACTGCCCAGAGGTAGTTACGTGATCCAACTTTATCCAATTAGAGTGAAACTCTGGGTTTTTGTTTAATGATAAAGAGAGGAATCTGCCCACTACCCCTCCAGTCTCACTGAACAAGGTCTGGAGAGAAAAGTACATATGTTGAATTCTAACTGCAGTCACCTAATCAAGGGAAGCTGACCTACAGATGAAGCTAGTCCATAAAATATGGAAGAGCAGGAAGAACCTGTGGAAAATGGAACTAAACCTCTAACTGAACTGCACCCAAAGGCCCACCTCTTCACTCTCAGTTACATGAGCCAATTTATTCCTTCATGATTTAAGCTAGATTGTAATGATGTTCTATTATTTTTTGTAACCAAGAGGCATCCTACCAGGTACAGAATTTGGTGCTAAGAGCAGTATTTTGCTCATCACAGATCCCAAAATATTGAACCAACTGTATCTAGGCAAGCAGAGCAATTTTTCTATGGTTGGAAGTTGACAAATCTTATTATATAGTCACAAAATAACTAGTTAAATGATTTCCTGCTGTACCTTACAATAGATTGCAAGTGCTAGCCAAGATTGTACTGTTCAGTGATTTAGTAGGAAAATTTTCAGCTTGCACTAAAGTCCTTCGAGAGAGACAGGATTGGCCTGAAACTAATCAATCTGAAAGAAAAGAAAAAATGTAATATGGCTTTTCTAAGAGAAGCCCTCTCTACAAGTGACTTTCCTTCCTAAATGGGTAAAAGTCTGGTTATCTGGAGACTGACTGGTTGAAAAATCAAATTCTCTGCCCCAAGATTAGGTCAGTTGGAGCAAAAGCAGGAGACAGGGGCTATAACAGGAGGTAAAGCTATATCTGGGGAGAACCTAATCCTTACTCCTCTCCCAGTAACTGGACTTCCCCCAAGAAACCCCAAGCCAAGGGTTAGGCTCTTGTTCATCCCTAGGGTAATCTCCAGGCTCTTATAATCTCATAGCTAGACCCCCAAAGTGATGCGGGCCAGGAAAAAGAATTCTCCCCAATGTCCATCTTTGGCATAACTCTACAAAACAAAGGATAGGGAAGACAATCCTGAACAATAGGACTAAGGTCAGCAAGATTGGCCAACTAAATCATTCACTCCTCATGCAAGGCAGGGACCACTCAGTGTTCTGTCCAGCTGGATATGAAATGCGCTATGGATGAATGACCACTCCATGTTGCTTCCTATTCTCCTTTTTATACATAAAATTTGTATAGTAGCTTACCATCCTCTCTCCACCATTGTATGTTGGAGGAGGGCAAGTGATGGTAACTTATCATTTGTCAACTTGTGACCGACCTTTGAGAGTTATATCGGAATTTGATTTAAAAATAATAAAAGGACTTTACCTAGAAATCCTGCACTTGAGTTGCTAGTAACTGGAAGAGACTTGATCATTTCCCTTTAAATTAGTGGTTCTCAACTTTGGTTGCTATGCAGAACCACCTGGGAATTTTCTAAAAATTCCGATGACCAGATTTCACCCAGATGAATTAAATTAGAATCTCTGGGGGAGGGACCCAGATGTTAAGTGATCTCTGCATGCAGCCTAGTTGAGAACCACTGCTTCCATTTAGGGGTGGGGACTGGGGGAACTTGGATATAGGGAGCAGGGTGTGTGTGGTTGTTGGTTTTGCAAAGATTGCATTGGATCTCTGTGCTTATTCCTCAAGTCATTTCACTCCTCTCCTTTTGGGTACCAGCCATGCTCTCGATTGACCCCGGCCTAACTTTAGCAGATCATAGGAATACATGGGTCTTACTGCAGGTATTGATTCAGGAGAAGACACTTGACCTAATATGTCCCAATTAGAGTAAAGCTCTGGACTTTTGCTTTTTGGTCAGGAAAGACAAAATATGAAGGAAGAGTATGAATATTGATTGTTTCTGGACAAAATTAGCTCCCAGAGAATACGAGACCCTGGATAACTGCAGGAAAAGGGTGTTAAGAGCCCAGAATATACCATAGCTGAAACCTACCCAACCTCTGAATGGAGCCAGCAAATTCATTCCGTTGGTTAGGACAGTGGGAATTAGGTTTTCTCTTGCATGTAACTGAAAGCGTTCTAACTGATAGGCCCTTTAGTGGACATAGTCAGTGCTCTACCAAGATTCCCCTGGATTCCTTTTTCTATTTTTCCCCCATTTCTTCTGCTTCCAGTGGTCTGTACCTATGACACTCCTCTGAGGACGACTTTCAGGCCACTAGAGATGCTTTGCTTGTTTGCTCAGAGCTAGAAGTACCTTCACATCCTCCCTAGAGCAGACCTTAGCCAGTACTGGGAGACCTTAGCCTCCCAGTACACAAGCATGAAACCCAGCATCCCTACCTAGAGTTGAACAAACCATGAGCCCCCTGTGGGATATGTACCTTTGCTGTGCTTCTTCCATTCCTTATCCGACATAACCAACATGCTTCCCAGTTTCTCCTGGGAGCAATTCCTTCAAAAAATGACTTGAGCATAAATCCTTACTTGGAGTCTTCCTCTGAAAAACCCCAACTAAGGCACATGCTGAGTTCTATGTGCCAAGTTTTATGTGGAACACGTAGAGTGGGATTGATAAATGTAACTAACTGGTTCAACAGCCGATAGCCTTCTCTACAAATATTATCTCTTATTTTACAAGTCAAATGAAATACCAAAACATATTTAGCAATAAGACACATGACAGAATCAAATTTTAGAGTGAAGTCCAAAGAGGTGATCTAACAAACCTGTCATGTTACATGTAAAGCAGTTGAAGTCTAGTGAGGTCACGTGATTGCAAGCCTCTTGACCACTTAGTGGCAAGGCCAGTGCTTGAAGTCAGTGCTTTTTTGGTGCCATAGGCAACTTGTCTATTGCTGCACCTAACTTGATTTCAAGCCTCTTATTCAAATCACATTTTCTGTGTTTAAAGACAAATTCTTTACTCTTCTTGTACGCCGAGGGGTGTCCCAATAGCTCAATTGTTAAAGCTGAATGCTATCTGTAAGAATATGATAAGCATAAGTAAGTGATTCTTAAACATGTGAACCATGGAGTTAGGTAATTCCTGAGCCACAGAATAGACTAAAACAGGAAGAAATGTGACTCAAGAAGGTAAAGGTCATAGACCGTGTTCTTAACTTATTCCGGAAACATAGTAGATACTCAAATATTTGCTGAATAAAGCATAGTGAAGTTCACAAGGACATAGGGAAGAGAGGTTCTAATGTCAATGGTAGAGAAGAGGTAGGCACACCTGAATGAAACTGGAACAGAGAAAATAGGCCTTATGTAGAAGAGATGAAGGACTTTGTTACTCTCCTCCTGCCCTTCTTCTTAGATCTAGAACTCAGGAAGTTGAAGAGCCTCAAGTTTGTTCCTGGGTGGTACATCTGTCATAAAGAGATTGATATTTCAGATATTTACCCTGTTTGTGTGTGTATGTGTGCGTGTTTGGTGTGTAGCTTTTCGTTATTCTACAGTTCTAATACGGTCTAGGTAAAGGTCTGAGCTGAGCCATAATGCATTACAGAAGGTACTATGGTACTACTGACCTCTCCTGCACTAGCATTTTAGATGAGATGCAGCGTTTCACACCTGGAAATCAGCAGAAAGTGACAAGAGTTTTCAAGGAGAGACAATCAAGGCACTGGTAAATTTTGGACCTAACAATTGGGACCATGGTCTCCACTGCCCTTGGTCTTTACCACATGGAGAGTATCTCTCCGCTGTCATCTTAGAGGCCTTGGATTGTGTTTTGTTAATAATCACACTGATTTTCCTTACATAAACCCAGAAACATTTTTAGTTAAAATAACAGATAATGCCTTAGTTTAGTATAGACATTTAGAAAGTACTTTATAGTAATCTCAAAGACTTTGCTAATCAAGTTTGGAAAGGCTTGGATAAGGTTTCTATCCTGTCTCAAAAAAAGATAATCCAAAGCATATCTCTTCATGTAGGATAATCTGAGTAAAATTCTGATCTAAAAAGAAAAGGAGAGAGAAATATTTATACACATATACGGATTGTTAAAGGTTACATAGATAGGAGCTTTAAATGAAATTCCAGAAATGTCAGCTTTCTTTTTGTTGTTTGACTAAGAAGATAAAATTGCACTGTTGATAGCATTCTAAAATTCTCTCTATAGTCCTGACCACATACTAAAAGAAAAAAAAAGATCAAGAGGAATTGGGGAAGCTTGCCATGAAATTAAGCTTTGTTAATTCACCTATTATATTCTAGTTACCCTTTTACCTGATTTCAATCTTATCTCAGGTAATCTTCAAAACTACCTCCTAAAAAAAAAAAAAACAACTACCTCCTAAACAATATCTTATATATGAAAGAAAACACTTCTACAGTAAAGTAAAATAAACTTGCACAAGGTAGTAAAAATGGATTTAAAACCATGTTAGTCAAGTCCAAAGTTACAGTAAAAAAATGAATAAGCAAGCAGTGCTAACAAATTGGAAAATTCAATGAATAATGAAATATCTTTTTTTTTTTTTTTTGTGGTACGTGGGCCTCTCACTGTTGTGGCCTCTCCCGTTGCGGAGCACAGGCTCCGGACGTGCAGGCTCAGCGGCCATGGCTCACGGGCCCAGCCGCTCCGCGGTATGTGGGATCTTCCCGGACCGTGGCACGAACCCGCATGCCCTGCATCGGCAGGCGGACTCTCAGCCACTGCTCCAGCAGGGAAGCCCTGAAATATCTTTTTGAAAAACTTTTTATAAAAGTAATCATTATTTGGAGGAAAATAAAATCTAACTTTTGCATTTTGTTATATACTTAGAGGTGAAGGTGATGCCTTGAAAGCAAAGTACCTAATGCATGATCATTCAGGCTGGAAGGGCTGATGGTTTGCTGTAGGATTAACCAGCAAGTGTGCTTAGGTGTTCCTAGGCCAACGGATGTACATAAAGGTGCAAGACATTTGGGAGCCTGGGCCAAGGTCTGGTATTTATGGAGCAGGCTCTGTAAATTGACAAAATGTGCCCTTGAAAGTTGATTAAAGTGAAATTTTCTTTATGAACTCCATTTTTCCATTGACTCTTATTTGAAAACAAGAGTTATATTCAGTTAATCACCAAATATTTGTTGAGTGTTCATTCAAGGCACACTTTTCATTAGGTTTTACAAAATAGAGATAGGCAAGAAAAACAACAATCAGACTAGCAACCTGAAGAAAAGAGATCTGGCTTTATTTGGTGACAGAGTCATTTTAGCTTCTTTTCACAACCGTTTCTAGTTCTTCTTTCTAAACTACACAAACTCAAACCTTAGCTCATCATCCCTCTTCCTAATCCCCACCTCAGGTCATTTAGATTTAACACCAAGCAGAGCCTGTTCACTGCCAGAGGCAAAGTATGAGAAAGTCAAGATGCTAAGACTATTTGTTAACATTTATTTATCACTTACTATGTGCAGGGAAATGCCCTAAGGTTTTAAGATGTATTAATTGACTAAATCCTAATAAACAACCCTGTTGGTGGCTATTTTCATTATTCCTCATCTATCTATGAAGAAACTAAGACACTATGATACTATTATGAAGGAATAGGTATATGAGACAAGAATTAATAAAGATAGGTGGGGTAAAGATAGAGGTAAATTTTTAGATGGAAAGGAGGAGAAATTGAAAGGATTATCTTTGTCTTCTCCATAAAGTAGGAGGCAATAGGAGAAGGTGATGAAAGGGAACTAAAACTTGAATGTTATTAGAGCTTGGCACACTGATATTAGACACTTTACGTAAAGCATTTACCTACTGCTTACTATAACCCTTCCAGGAAGATAAATTACTCCCATTTGACCAAAAAAAAAAAGCATCTGAGGATTTGAGAAGTTAAGTTGTTTACCAAAGGCCACACAGTCTAGGAACTCAACATTGTCTGCCACCAAATCTTGGTTCTTTCCCCTGTGCCATGTTACTTCTCAATTCTCAAATTGGTGGGAATGAGCCTGGGAAACTAAGAACAGCACACGTCTGGAATAGTCACTGGGAGAAATGAAACTCACAGCCAGACAGCAGTAAACAAAGAATTGCCCCGTCAGTCTGAGGATTTGAGATTGCAAAGTGTGATATTAAAATGGAGTCAGTCTGGGTGATTCATTGACTCCTGATAGGAAGACAGTGTGCATGGCATGCATTTTGGAACCGCTGGAGATACAGAAGTAAATAGACTGGTCCAAACACCACTTATAACACTGGTGTCCACGAACACCTAGAATACAAGGCAAGAAATTATATTTGATAAGTGCCATGAGAGAGGAATAGAGAATGTCATACTTCATTAACTCTAATTCAAAAATTTCACATTTTAACACCTCAAAATTGGGATGCATTTTAAAATGGGTAGCATCTTTCTTCACCTATGACTAGGTAGCTCTCATGACTTAGTTGTGATTGTCTGCACATTCTTGAACTTGGTCATGGATGTTCGCATTGCCTTCACTCCAGATGGGTTGTGTTTATTGTGGATACTACAGGTACTGATTTGCATATGCCATTTAAAGTGTCTTCTTAAAAAGTACTCTATGATTTTGCATTGAAAAAATAATTGTACACATAGAGGCATGGAAATAGTGCTGAGAGGCGTATATGATATGTGAAGCAAATATTTATATTAATGAAGTAAATGTAAACACAAGTTCATATTTTTTATGAAGCAGCAAGGCAAATGCTTTACCTGACCTATGCCCACAAGGCGATGCAGCTAGTTATGTTTTGTTATTGAGATATCTGAGAAAGGATTGCCTAGTACAAATCAAGCAACTCAGCTAAAGGTATGAGAAATTGCCGGATGCCTACGACTAGTTGTATTCTAGTTATCTCTTGCTGTGTAACAAATCACTCCCCAAACTACGTGGCTTAGACAAATACTGATCATTTTATTATCTCTCACAGTCTCTGTAGGACAGGAATTTGGGAAGGGCTTGCCTGGCTGGCTCTGGCTCAAGGTCTGTCATGCAGTTGCAGTCAGAAGAGACTAGAGCTGTGACAGCAGGAAGGTGAAGCACGTGGAGGCTGGTTGAGCATCCTTCTCCCTCCCTTATGTAGTCTCAGAGCCTCTCCCTGTGGTCCCTCTCCCTGCACGGGCTCCTTTGAAATGTCTTGGCAGCCCCAGGGCAGTTGGACTGCTTACATGGCAGCTGAAGGTTTTAAGAGTGAGTAGTCCAGTGGGCAAGGTGGAAACTGAATCACCTTTCACAATGTAGCTTCGGAAGTTATGCAGCCTCACTTCTGCTGCATCCTGTTGGTGACAAGCAAGTCAGAAGCCTGCCCAGATTCAAGGGGAAAAGAATTAACTTCATCTCTTGATTGGGAAGCAGCAAGCTCCTACAGGAGCATATGGGCTGGGAGATATTGTTGCAGCCGTATTTGGAAAATACAGTCTGTCACCAGATGAAAGAAATGTCAACGGAACAAGAGGCAGGCATTACCGATTCATTCATTGTGCAGGACTTAGCATTAAAGCATTGAACTTTCATTGAACTTCCTACTGTTTTTTCTGAAATAAGTTGTCAATGCTAATGGTATTAAAGAGGTCAAGATCATGATCTCCAGTTATATGTCTTCTAAGTCGAAATGATCCTGGAAGAGCTCATTAGGTAAGTTAAAATAAGAATTCTAAGTGATAAGAGAGCTCTATGCCATACTTTAACTGGCAACATTTTTTTTAGTGCTGCATAAAATAATGGTCAGTCTTACAATCCATGGCATCTTTTGCTTTGATGAAGGACAGTAGTGTCATGAAAGCATAAAGTTGGCAGAAATTTCCTCCTCTTGGTATAGTGGGAAGGCCCAGACAAGTGGTACTGGGAATTTTTAGACTTTGGGAAGTAGAAGAGACTTAAAGATGAAGCAGGAAGTGAAGGAGTATATTTGAAAAACACTTTACAACCAAACCCTATCCCGTCTCCTCAGGCTTTGCCCCATCACTCTATATGTAATTCCTACAATAATCAGTCCTTCCACTTGCTCTTACGAGAGTCCTGCCAATCCTTCCCAGCTCCTTGCAGGTCCTGCCAACTCCATGTTGCGAAGATTTTTCATTGGTTGCCACTGGAGACAGGTGGGATGGGCTGACAGAGCAGAGCTTGGTTTATCTGTTTTAGCTGTTGGGATTTCTTATAAGGTTTCTGTTGATGAATGGGGTTTACAGCTTAAAAACAAAATGTGTCACTGTAATATATTACACACTTGCACGCTCAATCTTAGAGCATA
The DNA here is from genome assembly GCF_003031525.2 of Neophocaena asiaeorientalis asiaeorientalis. NCBI lineage: Eukaryota > Metazoa > Chordata > Mammalia > Artiodactyla > Phocoenidae > Neophocaena > Neophocaena asiaeorientalis. The sequence goes on from NW_020173666.1 coordinate 4,123,015, forward strand.
CCATTAATTAGCTATCATCCATTCATTCACTTAACACCTACCTATTAGCATCTTCTTGGTGTTAGGTAATGTGCAAGGCATTGGCTATTCATGATACACCTTGCCTCATGGAACTTCTAATTGATCTGGAAATGGATGTATGTTCATTTCTTTTGGGCGGATATCTGGGAGTGGAATTGCTGGATTGTCTGGTAATTGTATGTTCAACTTTTGTTAATATAGGTATACCATTTTGCACCCCCACTAGCAGTGATGAGACTGTCAGTTGCTCCACACCCTCACCGACACTTGGTGTGGTTCGTCTTTTTTAAAAATCTAGCTATTCTAAGGATGTACCTTAATGTATCATGGCCATTTTCATTTGTACTCCCTTGATAGCTAATGATATTGAGCATCTTTTCATGTACTTTTTGCCCATTCCTATATCTTTTATTGTGAAATGTCTTTTCAAATCTTGTATCATTTTAGTTGGAGTTTTTTTCGTCTTATTGAGCTGTAAACTTTTATTAATAACCTCTGTTTTTTACTTCCTTGTCAGATATATGTATTGTGAATATTTTCTCCCATTCTGTGCTTTGCTTTTTTTAATTTTCTTGATGGTATCTTTCAAAGAACAAAGTTTTAAATTTTAATTAAGTCTAACTTATCAAAGTTTTCTTTTATGGTTCATGCTTTCTGTGTCACATCTCAAAAATACTTGCTTATCCCAAGGTTGCAACAATTTTATCTTATGTTTCTATTCTAGAGCTTTTATAATTTTAGATTTCACATGCAGCTATGATTCACTTCTAGTTCATTTTTTAAATATGATGTGAGATAACATTTGGGGTTTATTTTTAAATTTTCTCATTTACCTTTCAGCTGTCACTACTTCCTCTTATTACTTCTTCCCTATTTTTTTATACCCTCTACCCTTTCTGACTTGTTGTTTCTACTGTTCTATGAAACTAGACAATCAAACTCACTGGAAGATGAACCAAAACCTATAAAACTGAAATAGTTGAGAAACAGTTATTTTAAAGTGCATGGGGATTTCAGGCATCTATTTTGGCAACACAGGAGCCTGATTTTGCTGGCTTTAAGAGTCTCATGTATTTCAGATGGTCACATAATAGGACCTCTGGAGAAGTGACATGCTAATTCCTCTACTATATTACTATATTTGAGTTCATTTTATGGTGGATAGTTTGTTAAATCCTAGACCATCTATTTTACTATTAGCAATTCTACACGCTGTGCCTAGCATAATGCCAGTCACATAAAAAGTACTTGGTAAATTAAATATGTTCTGGTGACTGACAGCAAATATAAATGACAGTGTTTAGACTTACTATTTTCTAGAGCAGTGCAGTGGACTTGCCTTTTTGGCTGTTGTATATTTTTGGTCATACACTCTCTCCAATGTACGTATATTTGTTTATTTACATATTATATGCATGCATCATTGCAGTACCAAGTTTTTTAATTTATAACATTAAAAATAGAAATTGAAAAAATGAAATAAATCTAAGTAAAACTTGTAATATTTTCATCTTATACTCAAATCATATTATGATTTTGTTCTTGGAGACATAATATAGGATTCCTAATTTTCAATTTGGATTCTGAAATTAAGCGCTATAATAATGAACTTCCACACACTGGATTGCTAAATAATCAATAGAGGGAACATGTTTACCAATAATTAGATTATTATATTTAGAACCCATATCAATTAATAAAATTTCATATCAACTAATAAATTTTTTTGTAAAGATACAATGAATTGTTGACAGTAAAACTGTCCTTTGAAAATGTAATGCCATAATCAGTTTTGACCAACCTTTATTTGTTGCTTAAAAAATAAGCATTTCTGAATTGCTTTACTCAAAAATACCAGAGTTGTAAAGATGATTTCTGTGCATTTCCTATGAAAACATTTGGATACCCCCATCATACATCTGTATAGTTATATTTATGATCATTCATATTCAGCATGCGCCTTCTAAATACACCAGTGAAAAATAAAATGATTACTTTTCCTCACATGTTCAGCAGGCACTCTAAATTAGCCAGCTGGTCTCTTGTCATGGCTGAAAATGTATTGTCTTTTATAAAAAGTGACAGTAAATACGTGCATGGCACCAGTCACTTTATATGCAAGTGGAAGTTCTGTTGGTGCAATGACTTATGATTGGAGAAGAGCAAAAAGTGTGTAAGAAAGAGAATCAATGAGAATGGTGCTTCGCATGCCCTGCAGCGGCTCACAGAGAATAATTGATTCTAAGGAAGTGAAATCACCTTGTTTTATGGCAAGGCAGTAATCTCAAGGTCCACATGTTAAGGTTTTTTTTTGTTATTATTGAAGATTCAGAAGTCATTTTAAAACGTGACCTGTTAGAACAATTAAATGCACCAACTCTATTTGCAAAAATTGTGTTATAAATCATGATTCATTATGTGATTGTGATCAGCATACGGTGTTAGAAATTCATCTCTCATGATGATTTGGTCCTTTCTGTGTGGTTCCTTTTATGCAATGGAGTAGTCCCCACTCCCACTTTTATTTCTTTTGTTTTCTTTGCTCTATTCTGTCCCTCTACTTTATTTTTCGCTCTATTTTAAACTACCTTATACTTTTTTGGGCCTCTATTGTAATCTAACTTGTGTCACCAGTACTATAAGGTATACAATAGGTACAAAATACCATAATAAATAAAACCATCTTTATTTTCACTGAGAATGTGGACTTAAGAGTCTCTCATAGATCATGAAATAATAAACAAATGAATGCTCAGATGATGGAGTTGCAGAGAGGGTGGGGGGACACTTTAGAGATTTCCTACCCGAGTCCCCTCGTTTAAAGATGAGAAACTAAAAGTCGGAAAGAGAAAAACAAATATCGTATAATATTGCTTATATGTGGAATCCAGAAAAATGGTACAGATGAACTTATTTGCAAAGCAGAAATAGAAACACAGATGTAGGGAACAAGCTTATGGTTACCAAGGGGGGGAAGAGGTGTGGGATGAATTGGGAGACTGGGACTGACATATATACACTACTATGTATACAATAGATAATTAATGAGAACCTACTGTATAGCACAGGGAACTCTACTCAATGGTCTGTGGTGACCTAAATGGGAAGGAAATCTAAAAAAGAGGGGATATATGTATACATATAACTGATTCACTTTGCTGTACAGCAGAAACTAACACAACATTGTGAAGCAACTATACTCCAATAAAAATTAATTTAAAAAATAAGGATGAGAAACCGAAACTCATAGAGACCAAGCGAACTTGTCAGATAACAGAGGGACAGTGCAGATTTGCCTTGTTCCCAGACTACTGCTTCCCCCCTCTGCCTAAGCTCCCTTTGTGATGAAAACCAACTGAATTGTACAACTGGCAGTCACCATCTTGATGGTTAAACTATTTGTGACAGTTGTCTCTTTCCGTGAGAATTCATTCAACCGTTATTCTATGATATTGATTGAGCACCTACCACAGACCAGGACTGTTGAGGATACAGCGGTAAACACACAAAACAGAGCCCTGCCTTCATCGAGGCAGCTTTCTAGTGGAGTGAGGCCGATGATAAACAGCATAAATGAGCAGAGCATGTAGAATGCAAGATGATGATAATGATAAGTGTTTTGAAGTAAAACAAGGAAAGGAAATTGAGAATAAATTTATATTTTTGTGTTGAGGGGGAAAGGGTAAAATTGTGAGCAGTGTAGCCAGAAAAGATGTCACAGAAAAGGTGACATTTAAGTAAAGACCTTAGGTGGTTGAGAGCCATGCAGTCCATTTCCTTCATGACAGTGGAAGAAAGCCGAGATTCTCCATACATCTCTCCTTCATCTTCTGCAAGGACAGTTGTCCAAGAGTATCTGCAGGGGATTGGTTCAGGACCCCCAGGGATACCAAAATCTGCTGATGCTCAAGTATCTTATATAGAATGAATACAGAACTCATGGATACAGAGGACCGATTGTAGTCAACCAGTTGAACATCCTGACGTCAGAGTTCTTTCTTTTACCCAAAGTATTTGCAGCAATCAGAAGGGTTTCTTTTATGTTGCACATCTAGATGTAAGTGATTAGAGCACTATAACTCTGCCCATGAAAAATGTAGATAGACTTAGCCAGCATTTGAGAGCTGGGCAGGGAAAACTGGATTTGTGTCAGCGGAGCCAGGGCCCGCTTTTTTATTTATTCTCTGCCCATCAGTTAGGCTTAGTCTACAGGGCTCAGATGAATTACAGCTTGAGAGATCTCTACCACCTGGCAACACTTTATCCTGAGACCTGGAAAGCACAGAACAGGAGAGAAGTCATTTGTTTACTTGAAAAAGAAGCCACTTTCTGACAATGACCATACCCTTGAACATCTTTTGAAAGAAAAGAATTCTCAATAAGCTCAGGAGGTTTAACCATTAACTAACTTTTATTGTAGGTAGAGGAGGGCTAGCTTTGTGATTGTTGATTTTCTCATGTTTTGCATATCAAAAGAGGAAAAGATTTTTTGATTTAAAAAATTTTAAGAATCTCTGTGTGTCTACCATACACAAGAATAAATGTGAGACTTAGAACCAAAAACACTTTATGTATAAATGCATAAACTACACATCTGCATCTAACTATAAATTTCCGTTAAAGGCTTTCAGATTGCATGTATGCATCTTAGTTACAAAAATTCTATTTCAGAGGAAAAATATCTTCATGAAATTCCCAATGCCATCTTCATTTATTTATTCGTTCATTTGCAAATACTTATTCAGTGTATATTGCATGCCAGGCACTGTACTAGACACAGTCTATGCAGTAAGTTCTAGAACTACCTTTTCTTTATTTTGTGTATTTCCTTATTCAAAATCAGATGCTCATTGGACAAATGCCTTTCCAAATTTGTTTGTGTATTAGTGCATTATAAAATATAATGATATATGAACTGTGTGTAGTACCATCAATTTTTTTGAGAGGGGAATAGTCAAGTTTGGATTAACTTAAATGTTAAGGGGTAGAGAATTACTATACAATGTAAGTGTACCTCATTTTAGGAGAATAGGCTATCTAAATAAACAAATCAATTAGGAGGGCAATGATATTATTGAGTAATAAAATAAGTTTCAAAATTTTAAATTTCTAGACAGACTCTTCATAATAATATTATAGTACCAAAAGAGATATCAAATCTGATTTCAACCAGAGCATGGATGTTTAGGATTTTTTAAAATTTCAATAACAGGAGGACTTCAGTGATGGAAAGATGGAGTGGATATACTTTTCCATGTAAGGACCAAGAAAAGGACAAAAGACTTTTAGACAATAATTGCTCTACTCTACTTTTGGACTCATCAGAGAATGCCAGCCTTGGCTCCTACTTGTCTCCTCTGAGGCTTGGGGAAGAGGGGAGCTAAGAACACAGGTCCACTGAAAGACTCAAATTTAATTGTAAGATTATAGAAGACTTCTCGTCCCCCATGCCTTAATACCACACCAACAGGGCTCCAGTATAGCAGTGGCCTCCAGCTGAAAGATCTGCAAGATGTAAAATATGAGAAGATAAAACTGATAGAACTGAAAAGAGAAATAGACAAATGTACAGTTACAGTTGGAGACTTTAACATTATTCTCTCAACAATCGCTAGAATAACTAGAAAGAAAATTAGCTTAAAATTTAAAGAACTCAAAAAAAAAAAATTAAAAGAACTCAAAATACCATCAACCAAAAGGATCTAGTTGGTATTTATAGGACATTTCACTCAACAACAGAAGAATACCCATTCTTTTCAAGTATCCACAGAACCTATATCAAGATGCAATATCATGGCCATTAAACAAACCTCAACAAACGTAAAAGAACTAAAATTATACAGAATGTTTTCTCTGACCACAATGGAATGAAACTGGAAGACAATAACATAAAGAAAGCAGGGAATCTCCAAACACTTGGAAACTAAACAGTACACTACTAAATAATCTATAGGTCAAAGAAGAAACCTCAAGGGAAATCCAAAAAATACATTGAACTGAATGAAAATGAAATTAAAATATATCAAAATTTGTGGAAAGCAGCTAAAGCGGTACTGCGAGTCAAACTTATAGCACTAAATGCACACATTACAAAGGAGGAAAAATTTCAAATCAGTATTCTAAGCTCCCTCCTTGATGACCTAGAAAAAGAAGAGCAAAATAAACTCAAAGCAAGCAGAAGAAAGGAAGTGAAAGCCTGTTTTTGAAGGCCAGAAACCAGTGAAATTGAAAGCAGAAAGTGAGATGAGAAACTCAACAAAATAAAAGAGTTCTTTGGGCTTCCCTGGTGGCGCAGTGGTTGAGAGGCCGCCTGCCGATGCAGGGGACGCGGGTTCTTGCCCCGGTCCAGGAGGATCCCACATGCCGCGGAGCGGCTGGGCCCGTGGGCCGTGGCCACTGAGCCTGCGCGTCTGGAGTCTGTGCTCCGCAACGGGAGAGGCCACAGCAGTGAGAGGCCCGTGTACCACAAAAAAAAAAAAAGTTCTTTGAAAAGATAAAATTGATAGAGACTGACGAGGAAAAAAAAGAGAAGGCACAAGTGATTAATATCAGGAATGAAAATGTAGATAACACCACAGACCTTGTGTATAAGTTTGCGGGGGCTACTGTAACAAAGTACCACAGACTGGGTGTCTTAATCAACAGTCTTACAGTGTGGGAGACCACAAGTCCAAAATCAAGGTTTTGGCAGGGTTGGTTCCTTTCAAGGGATTTGAGGAAAGGATCTGTTTCAGGTCTCTCTCCTTGGCTTATACATGGCTGTCTTCTTATTTTTCTTCTGTGTTCATCTCTGTCTTCAAATTTTCCCTCTTTATAAGGACACCAGTCATATTGGATTAGGGTTCACCCTAATAACTTCACCTTAACTTGATTACCCTGTAAAGACCATATCTCCAAATAAGGTCACATTTTAAGGTACTGGGGGTTAGGACTTCAACATATGAACTTTGTGGGACAATTCAACCCATAACGCTGTGCAAACAAAAAACTGAGGACAGGAAAGTGTTTCAAAGAACTCTATACATAGAAAATTGACAATTTAGATAAAATAGGCCAACTCTCCAAAAAACACCATCTACCACAATTTACCCAATATAAAAAATAAAATCATTTGAATGCCCCACAACTATTTAGAAAATTGAATTATTTTTTTTAAAGCCCAATTCTGCAGGCCCAGGTGGTTTAATAGAGAATTACACTAGACACCAATTCTATACAGTCTCTTCCAGAAAATGTAAAAGACCACTTCCCCAATCATTTTATGAACCTAGTAATACCCTGATACCAAGATAATAGAAAAAGAAAACTATGGACCAATATTTCTCATGAATATAGATGTAAAAATTCTTAACAAAATATTAACAAATAGAATTTGACAATATAAAAATCATTATACACCATGAGCAGTTAGGGTTTAATCCAGATATAAAACCAGTTCAATATAATCCACCATAATAGCAGGCTAAAGAAGAAAAATTACATGAGAAGAAAAACTACATTTGATGCAGAAAAAGCATCTGACAAGATTCAACACCCGTTCTTTACTAGAAAATATTATCTTGGAAAAACCAGGAATAGAAGGGAATTTCCTCAGTTTCTTCAACTGAAAAAGAACATCTTTAAAAACCTTACTGACAAAATTTTACTTAATGGTGAAAAAGTGAATATTTTCCTCCTAAAATCAGGAACAAGGCAAGAATGTCTATTCATAGACACATAGATCAATGGATGAGGATCAAAAATCCAGAAATAGGGCTCACACAAATTTGCCCAGCACCTTTTGACAAAGGTGCAAAAGCAATTCAATGCAGGAAGGATAGCTTTTTTAACAAATAGTGCTGGGTAAGTGGGCATCCATAGGCAACTAAAGTGAACCTAGATTTAAGACTCACACCTTATAACAAATTAACTCAAAATGGATTACAAACCAATGTAAAACTCAATTTTTAAGAAAAAAATGGGAGAAAATATTTTTGACATCTAGGACTAGGCAAAGAATTCTTAGATTTGACACCAAAAGTACAATCTGTAAAAGGGAAAATTGGGGAGAGTGACTTCAGCAAGATGATGGTAGCAGCATTTTTAACACTTGTCTTCTCTCAGAAACATCAATTTGAACAACTAACTATCCATGCCTGAAAATACCTTCACAAGAGCTAAGGATTCTAAGTGAGAGATTACAGCATGTGGGTGGAGCATAGAAATAAGAAAAGACATGGAGAAGGCAGGAAAGAAAATTGCACGTTACCCTCATCCCTGCAAGCCCACGCAGCCCAGCAAGAGATAGTCACCCTCCTGTGGAGGAAGGAGAGTGAAATGAACACCCTACTTCACCATGGACCCTAGAACCAGGCCCACACCAGTGCCGGCAGGCTCCCACAGACCCAGACTCCTGGCCCATCCCAGTGCCAGGCCAGTCTTCATAGACCTCAGTTCCCTGGAACTCAGGCTCTTAGCCTGCCCCAGCGCCAGGCTGGCCCACATGAACCTAGCCTCCCAGATGGCTCCCACAGCTCCAGGCTCTAGGCAGGATCCCACAGACCCGGGCTCTTGGCCTGTCCCAATGCCAGGCTGGCTCCCAAAGTCTCCAGGCTGGCTCTCACAAATCCAACCTCCAGGCTGCCCCGGAGGCCCTAAGTTCCAGGGCAACTCCCATGACCCCAGGCTCTTAAGTTTCCTCCAACATCAAGATGGCCTCAGTGATCCCAGCCTCCAGATACATAGATAGATAGAGGAGAGAGAGAGTAGAATGGTGGTTGCCAGGCCACCACCTGGAAATGAGATGTTGGTCAAATGGTACAAACTTCCAGTTATAAAATTAATAAGTTCTGGGGATGTAATGTACTGCATGGTGGCTGTAGTTAACAATATTGTTTTATATACTTGAAAGTTGCTAAATGAGTAAATCTTAAATGTCTCACTATTAAAATATTGGTAATTATTTGAGGTGATGGAAATGTTTACTATCCTTATTTTGGTAATCATTTCATAATATGTGTGTGTGTCAAATCAACATGTTGTACACTTTAAACTTACACAATGTCATATGTCAATTATATCTCAATAAAGCTGCAGGAGAAAGGATACTGACCCTTAAAAAAAAAAAAAAAAAAGCATATTGCCAGGCAGAAATGTTCACAATTTTCTCTCAGTTCTTGGGTGGAAAAATAGATTTCAGCTGACTTTACCTTAAGAAGAAAACTGCTCTGTTCCACAAGCCCCAAAAGAGCAGGGAGATAAAATTCTTACGTGAGAAACTGTGATTGCTGGCAGAACATTAAAACAGGAAAAATTGATCAACAGGACTTCCTGAAAATTGAAAACTTTTGCTCTGTGAAAGACCCTGCTAATAAGACGAAAAAATAAACTACAGAGTGAAGGAAAATATTTACAAACCACATATCCAACAAAGGATTAGTAACTAGAATATTCAAAGAACTCTCAAAAATCAACGTTAAAAAACAAACAGTGTAATTAGAAAATGGACAAAGATGTGAAGAGACGTTTCACCGAAGAGGTGATACAGATGACTAATAAGCACATGACATGATGTTCAACATCATAAGGGAAATGAAAGTTAAAACAACATTGAGATATCAATACACATCTATCAGAATGGCTAACACCAAAATAGTGAAAACACCAAAAACTGACAAGGATGCAAATTGCATCACTCATAAACTGCTGAACCAAACAGGTGTAGTAGTACAGCCACTATGAAAAATGGTTTGACAAATGTCTTAAAGAGTTGAACATAGGGACTTCCCTGGTTGCACAGTGGTTAAGAATCTGCCTGCCAATGCAGGGGACACAGGTTCGAACCCGCATCCAGGAAGATCCCACATGCTGTGGAGCAACTAAGCCCGTGCACCACAACTACTGAGCCTGCGCTCTAGAGCCCGTGAGCCACAACTGCTGAGCCCGCATGCCACAGTACTGAAGCCCACACACCTAGAGCCCCTGCACTGCAATGAAGAGCAGCCCCTGCTCGCCGCAACTAGAGAAAGCCCGCGCACAGCAACGAAGACCCAACGCAGCCATAAATTAATTAATTAACTTTTAAAAAGCTGAACATACAGCTACTCTTCCATCCAGTATTTGCCCTCCTGGGCATTTATTCCAGAGAAATGAAAACTTAACATTCACACAAATACTTGTACCTGAATGATTTTAAGAACTTTATTTATAACAACAAAAAACTGGAAGCAAACAAATGTCCATCAAGAGGTGAATGGTTAAACAAACTGCTGTTCATCCATGCCATGAAATACTTCTTAAAACCCAAAGGAAAAAACTATTGATACAAATGATAACATGAGTGAATCTCCAGAGAATTAAGCTGAATGAAAAAACTCAATCCTAAAACATTACATACTATGGATTCTATTTCTGTAACATTATTGAAATGGCAAAATGACAGAAATGGAGAAACACAATAGTGTATTCCAGGAGTGAAGGTGGGGTGGAGGTGGGAGGGAAGAGGGCATGGCTATAAAACACCATGAGGGGTCTTTGTGGTGATAGAAATGTTCTGTATCTTGCCTGCATCAATGTCAGTATCCAGACTGTGATATTGTACTACGTGTGGTTTTACAAGATGTTACCATTGGGAAAAGCTGCGTAAAGGATACCCAAGATTTCTCCATATTATTTCTCACAAATGCATGTAAACCTACAATTATCTGAAAATAAAATTTTAATGTAAAAAATTCCACTGACTCCACTCAGAATGCAGTCACCCGTACTTGCATTGGCCATTAAGATTTTCAATGTAGTAAAGGAGAAGAATAGTGGGAGACTGAATGGATTTTAAACTCTGTAATTGCCTTCCTTAGGAAGAAATTGGTAAATTCACCAAAGAGACTTGCTAATGACTGCAGGGATTTATTCATATTATTGATTGGCTTATTAGTAAGCCACAGAAATAACAGAAAATCAAAATCAACAGGGTCCAATTTGGGTTTTTTTATTCCATAGTTGTAATCTTCCTTAATCAATCAAATAGAAATAATAAGTTATCCTGTGGTTCTTGCTGTTACAAGGAATGATCTATTTCTCCGTACGAAAATTGTCCAATTAAAATGTGTGTCTCTTCTATAAAACTCAATTTGAAGGTCCTCAACTCAACATTTAGTGAGTACCTACTATGTGCTGGGCACTGCTCTAGATTCTGGATTTCAAGAGGGGAACCAAGCAAAGCCCATGCTCTTCTGACACACACACATACCCATTAATAAGGGCTGCGTAATAATGCCCTGGTTGGGTACAGTCCAAGAAAAATGTGTCTTTCTGAATTATGTTGTATGGTTGGTTTGTTTGTTTCATTTTCTTAGTAGAAAACAAACCAAAATAAGGAATATGCAACTCTGTGAGGATTACTTAACAATGATAGCTCTTTGGGAATCTCCTCAACACAAGTGTCTAGAAGCATCTTCTTCTGTTTCCTTCTAGTGGATTCGTTGTGTTTCAGCATATAACCTGCTTCCAGTTCACCTAGAAGAAGGGAGAGTGAGTTGTTCCCTTTTCAAGCCTTTATCTGTTCATAGGCGTACCTCCTTAGTTGGGAGTAGAAGCAAAGCAATGATGGGTTCTATAGAAACAGAAGGAAAAGCTTATTTCTCCTTGTTTCTTAAGGAAAGAACTTACCTCTCTGTCCTCTTCCTTTCTGCATGTGTATATAGAGTTCCATATATCAAGCATCCTTAGGATTCTGCTTTACTTTTACTATGTATCCTTCTTTGTTAGATTCTAAATTCTACTAAACGAGATTTAGATTTTAGATTCATTCTTGTTCTGCTGGTAACTATGATGGAAGATAGCTCAGGATACTTCAGACTTCATTTCTAACTATGACATACAGAGGGGAAATCCGATTTTCCTAGGACCATTCTGGGCACCTAAAGGAAACACAAAAAGTGGAGAAAAAAGACAAAATGCGACCCCATCGTCTCCACTATGACTTTATAGGCTTGCATTTTGGATGGGAATGTGAGCTTAGCCGTCTCTCTTTAGGAATATTTTACTTTGAATTTTTACTAAATGTAAATCCAGAGGATGCCGTATTCATTATGACTGCTTAAGTGATTTCTGCGACCTAGAATTGGATAAGATGTCTGATTATGAATAAGAATTCACTGCAGAGTGTTGTAAAAAGGGTAATGAGGTGCAGGTGGGTCACTGAAATCCACTGACAGGGCTGAGTAAAGAGCAGTTGACAGACACATCTGTGTGCGGCACAGAATTTGAAGCTTTTCCCTAGATCCGTGTTACAGCTTTCACAAAACATTTTTCTTCATCTGTAATAAAAGTACACTGGCTGTTCTACGCTGCCAATACTTGCCTGACAACAGAGAATGGAGAGCAGAGGGCAGCCGTGGCTGTGCTCATGTACCTGTTAGGGCTACCCCTGATTCCTCTGAGAGTAACTCATACGTACTCAACCTTCAACCAGGATCCCCTTTGACTGCACAAAGGCACTAGACAAAATTCCCTCCTAGTGGGAGGTGGAGGGGGAAGGGAGAAGCACCCCCTCCCTGTAATTTTCCCCTCCAGCCAGGCATCCCTCAGTAGTTTCCATCCTTAACCCCAGTACTAATTCTCTAGGTCTTTATCTGAACTACTTTTAAATTTAATTTAAGCAACTATTTGCTCCATATCCATGCAGCCCATTAGCACACGGTGTACATTTACTGTACAGTATTTCAAATGAAGTGAAACTTCAAAGCCATTTGATAGGTATGGGAAAAGGTGGGCCTGATGTAGCCAGAAGGAAGTAATAATCTCCCAAGGATCTCAGCAGGAGAGCTAAACTTAGCGGCCGACTTCAGTTTCCATTTAACATTAAATGTATCTCTACTTGGAGCAACTTGGGACCCTGCCTTGTGCTGCAGAGAAAACCTCAGGAATGAGGAGGAGAATGGATATATATACCTGGTCAGAATGAATATTTCTCATCATCTCAAATTCTCTTTCCCTGCACAGAGTTACCAAGGAAATAGAATTCTTGATGTTTTGCTTGCAAATGTATATTCTTTACCTTAAAGCAGGAGTTCTCTGCACTCGGAGGAAAGGGGCAGGGGGACTTGGATCTGCCTTCAGGGTATCACCAAGGGTCAGAGGCAACAAGATCGTGTTGCTCCCTTGCCTTGTAGGAACTGGCATGCACAAAAGATGGATGAGTTTCTTTACTTTGACTTTCGCTACCGATTATGAAGTGGACTGGACAGAAGCAGGTGTTTCCAGGCAAGTTGGAAGTAGATGAGTGCAGATCAGGCTTCTGTAGTCATATAAAGCACTCACACACACTGCCTTCAATTGCATCGTCCACTTTTCTCCATTTGCAACTCATATTATCTGACAGCAAGGGATTTTCTAAAATGCCAACACAGCCCCTACAATATAGTATAGAGGGCACAGAGTTAAAACGTCCAGATCTATATGAAAGGGGGAAAAAGTTTTGTTCCAATGCCTCCACATGCGATTAGATCATCGCTTGTCTAGAAATTAATGTCTTTTGACCCTAGTCACTAACTTATCTTACTTCCCATTTTTGGTGAAATATTAATTCAACAAGAATTTATCATACCAGGGCCTCCCTGGAGAGAATTTACAGTACTTTGGTGGAAAGACTTGAAAGCATCCCAGAAACAAACCTGAAAACCCAGAAAACAATACTAAATAATGAATAGTGAAATGCTAAAAAGAATACACTCGCGTGCAAAAAAAAAAAATTGGTTGAGGTAGTATGTCCTAGGGGCTGGAATTCCGGAGTGTATAACTTGGAAGAGAAATCAGGGTAATCTCTCCTGTAAACACTAAAAAGATGCATCTCTCTTAGAGACCTAACTCAGGGTCATTTTGGGTGTGGCCTCATTTCCCCCTGCGTGAGTCACCTGGTTGTTTATTGGGTTTTTAAACCTGAGAGCCGTATTTCTTTTCCATCACAGTTGTGCTGGCAACGACAATCACAGTTAGAATACTAAAGTGAAAATCGAACACTCTTTGCAGCGAACTTCTACCAATATGCTGAGTTAGAAGTTGCTCTTGGCTACACGTTCACTTGACCATACGTTAGGTGCGGGTGCACAATGTATTATAATTGCTCGTGCAAATAGCCTTTGTACTTACAGATTTTGTGTAGCCTGATATTGCTGATGGTGTAATGGCACGGTTTTTCTTTTCATGTAAAAACTGAGTTAGAAGCAGATAAAAAGAGAAGCATTTGATTGCCCTCAATCAGACTCTGGCTTTCACTTGTCATTAAATTAGAGGCTTATTTGACATCCGTTATTGACAGTAACCCATTCCTCACCTGCTTATGTGAGTCTTGAGTTCATGTGTCATTTCATGTTTTGTTTGTTCTTCGTGCACGGTTTCCGCGGTGTGCTCATTGTTATGCACCATTTCTGGGGAGCCTCACCTTGGAGTGTGCTTAGAAAGCTGGCAGAAAACAGAATTCAGCCTGTGAGTTAGCCATGTGGAAATGACAGTGTGAAAATCAAATTGAATTATAAGCCCAGTTCTGCATTCCTTGCTTAGGATAGCAACTGCAATTTGAAATGGCATCACTTTAACATTTTTTTGTTTCTTTACATAGGAGGTATATAATGCTCAGAGTCAGCTAAATTATGAAACCTTTTCTAATTTCCATCAAAATTCTCTTTGGACTGAAAAAATGTGACAACCTCAGGCTGAAAGTGAACTGAAATCTACATGTAAAGCTAGGTATGGGTGTTAGCAGTGTTCCACTTCTCTGTCAGTGGTTAGTGAGTCTACATGAATGTATTTATATACGAGTATATAATGTGTATATATATATGTATGTATTTTTGTATATATGTGTGTATATATGTATTTCTATATGTGTATATATGTATATTTGTATATACATATATATTTGTGCCTGTGAATGTATATGTATATATATTTTCACATTGATCTGCTCTATACCTTGTCCTCTGTGCCAATTAAATCTCTCTCAAAGAGTAACAGTCATGTCATACATTATCGTAAGTAAACAAACGTGTATGTTAAGATCATTTCTTACCCACATGTCACCTCTAACCTTTGTGTAAAATGTCTGTTACATTAGCATAAATATTAAGAAGATGCCATTTCTGCTATATATAGGTCTGCCTTCAGCTAATCAGTTTTTCATGCATTTAAATAGGAATATTAGAATGATGGTAATTACTTTAGTTTTCCATGAATGATCCATCAAGACATTGCCTTTCACTGGATAGTATTGCTCAGGGTAAGTAGGACAGAGTTAAATTGTTAGCTGGGTTTGAATAGCTTCAGTGTTTTGTTGGTGACTTTTAAACAAAATTCATTGTTAAGCCTATTATCTTTTCTAAGAGTAAATGCACAAGCTGCTTTAGAAAGACGAGAGTAATCCGAGGCACATGCAGACTCTGTGAAATTGTAATGAATTGTAAAATAAGACCTGTTTATTAAATGCATGAGAGACAAAAGACTTTCAGGCAGATTACAAAACCACACACACACACACACACACACACACACACACTGGATGAATGTGGAAAAATTCATAAGTACTTTTTGAAAAAGTGCCTTTTATCGAAATGAGACCTTTCTTCCTTTGCACAAACATACTTCTATGGTTTCACAAATTACTGTCACGTGTAAACTCAAACTTTAGAGGGCTGAATTTAAAACAACTTGCATTTTTATGCATTATACACTTATATAATTAAACTACCTTTACTCTGCTGGAGCTAGACATCACTAATGAACATATATTTTAAACTGACTGGTAGCTGGTGATTCTGTTTCAGCTGTGTTTCCCGCTTTGTCTGCAACAGCAGTGTTTGTTTGCACCAAGATATCAAAATAAATGTATGTTTTGCTTCATTGTTTTCTAAAAATTAGCAGGAAGTTAGAGAAAATGATGGTTTGATACTGCAAAAAGCATAGTCACTTAAGCCTACAGCCCAGGTAAGGGCAGCAATCTCAACACATGCTGAAAGTAGCAAGTCTTTAGCTCAACAAGATAATTCTTAAACTTAAGCCAGACAAATATGTATTCAAAGAGAAAGAAAAGAATAAAGATTGGGGGCTTCCCTGGTGGCGCAGTGGTTGAGAGTCCGCCTGCCGATGCAGGGGACACGGGTTCGTGCCTCTGTCCGAGAGGATCCCATCCGTGCTGCGGAGTGGCTGGGCCTGTGAGCCATGGCCACTGAGCCTGCGCGTCCGGAGCCTGTGCTCCGCAACGGGAGAGGCCACAGCAGTGAGAGGCCCGCGTGCCGCAAAAAAAAAAAAAGAAAAAGAATAAAGATTGAAGCATGATATCTTCATCTTAAAAAACTTTCCACAAAATTGTGTGCTTGTACATGTTTACACACATGTGTATAGAAATATACATGCAGTCTTGTAAATGCATAGAATGGCACACACCAGATGGATAGCAGCAGTTACCTGGGAGTGGGACTTATAAAAAAAAGAGAAAGATAGACTTTTACTTCTTATTTCAGTATCATTTGTAGTTTTGCAATATATTTGTTTATTAATTGGATAATTTAAAAAACGGTTAACAAGTAAATGACCAAAAGAACATGTTTAAAAAGCTTGAAACATATTGGCAAAATTTCCATCTAAAAGGTGATATTTAATTAGAGATTTTAGAATACTTCTCAAAGCTCAGGAGATAGAAGCTCCTTCGAGCACTGCAGTCTATCTTTGGGATGTTAGTCCTTCTTAGACATTCTCAGGAAAGCTTCATGCACAAAAACACAGGGCTGCCTACACATTGTGAAATTCCATCCTCCTCACAACCCAGTAGTGCTCACTGGGCAAGCATAATCATGTCCCTGTTATCAGTCAGGTGATAATACTGAAGCTCAAGAAGGCTTATAAGAAATTTGCCCAAGTTCACAGGGCTGTAGGTGATAGAACTAAATGTGAACTCCTGAGCACGTCTTTGGGTACAGGTGCAAAGTGCTGCACTGGTTGCTGTGGACTGAATGTATCTCCCCAAAATTCATATGTTGGAGGCTTAACCCCCAAGTGACTGTATAGGAGATAGGGTCTTTAAGGAGGTGATTAAGGTTAAATGAGGCCGTAAGTGTGAAGCCCTGATCCCATAGACCTGGTTTCTCCTGGAAGAGAAATCAGAGAGTGTTCTCTCTCTCTCTGTCTTCTCTCTGCCGTGTAAGGACACAGTGGAGATCCACAAGCTAGGAAGAGGGCTCTTATCGGGAACCAAATCAGTTGGCATCTTGATCTTGAACTTCTCAGCCTTGAGAACTGTGAAAAACTAAACTCCTGTTGTTTAAGCCATTCAGAATATGGTATCTTGTAATGGCAGCTGAGCAGACTAACACCCTGGTGGGAAGGCACTTGTCTTCCCAAAAGTCAAAGACATTCCAGCATCTTTTTGTCCCATAAAATCTTTTTCACCCTACCAAGGAACAAACTACATTATCTGGCTTTTCCTGGTTATCAGCCACCAGTATTTAGTTTCATTGCATAGACTGGTCTGAGGCCTGTTTGTGTTGCACAGAAAATAACGCTGGGATGAAGCACAGGCCTATTACCAATGTAAGAAAAATACTTCTCCACACTATTAACAATTCCGAAATGACTCCATAAAGGTACCCACTGAGGTTTGTCTATAGTAACCTAGAAAGAACATGATCTTTGGATTCACACAGACATGGATGCAAATTCAAGCTCTGCTACTGAAAACTGTAGAACCGGTTCCTTAGCCTAAACCTTGGTTCTGCAGGAATCAGAGTTGTGCTTGAGGTTTGGCTTGTACCTAATAGAATTGTGAGAATTAAATGTAACAATACACGTCAAATAATTCCCCTAGCTCCTGGCACATGCTGGGTACCCAGTAAAATCTTGTCATCATGCCTTCCCTTTCTTGCTTCCTTCGTGTACTTTTGCTTCATTTCTTCTCGTATCTTGTTTCTATTTCTGCTTTTACAAAAAGCTGTTTTTCTTTTGCCAGTATGTTGTACAGCGTTTAGAATCTGTAGACAAACTCTGTTATACTTTACATTTCCATAGCGGTTTGGATTTTAACAAAGTGGTTCCACGTACACTAATCTTATACGCTCTTCTAAATAAATATGTTATCAAGTGTGAACCATGCCAGATTGTGTTCAGTTTGGCATCACTCTTGTTCCCATTTGCTTTGGACTGAATGTTTGTGTGCACCTAAAATTTATATGTTGAAGCCCTAATACCCAACGTCATGGTATTTGGAGATGGGGCCTTTGGGAAATAATTAAGGTTAGATTAGGACATGAGGGTGGGGTCCTCGTGAAGGGACCAAAGCCCTTAGAGAAAGAGTAAGAGACTTGAGATCTCTCTCATTGCCATGTGAGGAAAGAGTGAGAAGATGGCCATCTCCAAGCCAGGAAGAGCCCCTGACACTGGATCTGCCAGCACCTTAATCCTGGACTTCCCAGCCTCCAAAACTGTAAGAAATAAATATTTGTTGTCTCAGTCAAAAAAATATATTATTAACCATCAGTCCCCATTATTAACCTTCCCCTTGATCAGCCAGTTGCTCCTATGTCACTGGAATCTAGAATATTAACTCTTGGAGAATACAAATTTAGTGTCAACATGAAGCTCAAGAGATTGTGTTTTATGTGCTCAAATGTTTCATGTCATCAGCATATATTATAACACTTTGAAAAAAGTTTAAGTTGATATTGGCTTTTGTTGCCAATATTAAGATTTATTGGTTCAAGAGTTATTGATCATGGGCAGTCTTGGCCATTATTATGCCTTGAGGACAAGTAAATCTTTATCAGCAGAACATGAATCGATATAATTATGCTTCACTTATGCACATCTTTTTCCTTAACCATATTGGGTTTTCAACCAAATCATAAAATATGAGAGAAACTACTTAGGAAGGCAGTTGTGAGGAATTATGCCAAGAACATTCACGTTTTGCAGCAGTGCCAATACTAGATAAAGCCAAGCCCTACCAGCTCTTGCTGACAGAATTGAGGTAATCTCAGCAAAAGGTAGAAGTTAATTTTTGAAGAAACTGACTCAGATTTACAAAAATATAATAGGATAGAATAAAAGACTTTAGAACTAAAAGAAATTGTAACAATCATATCCTATACTAGAACAGGTAGCTGAGAGAGTTCTAGAAAAGAAAGGCAAAAAAGTTGCAGAAAGTCCAGGAAATCTGAATTTACTTTAAATCTTTTTCAGTGATTCTAATGTGCAGGCTTCAGGGAATGACTGACTCCTTCGTTAGATGCAAAAATTATCTTTCAACATTTCCTTCTGTTAGCATCGACTAATTTTATGGGGGATTTCTTTTGCTGTTGTTTAGCACAACCATCTCACCTTTGGTGAAAATTAAAGCTTTGGCTCTTTGTTAGATGACCTTTGATTCTTGCTTATGACCTATTATAAATCTACTCTAAATGCCAGATTTTTTCCTGTTAAGATTCAGCTTGTTTTTGTCTGGTGTTTAAGCCTCCAAATCCATTTGTATTTTGATTCTGTCATGCTTGTTCATTATCCTGTCCATCTTTGTTTCATGTGTACATTTGATCAGCATCCTTCTCTATCTCCATCCCAGGTACTGATAAAAGTTGACCAGAGACAGTCTTATCGTAACCCCCAAATCCACACCATTTCACATAGTTGTTAATACCTAATATGGCTTCTTTCCAGCCTGTCTCTACATCTTATACACATGCACTTATGTTAAGCTTTATAAAATGCAATGCTGAAATTAAAAAAAAAAAGATCTTGAATAGGTTTTAAGGTGATTTCTAGTTAGCACCAGCTGCCTGTCAAAACACATGCACATAGAGAATGCAAATCAAAACTACAATGAGGTATCACCTCACAATGGTCAGAATGACCATCATCAAAAAATCTACAAACAATAAATGCTGGAGAGAGTGTGGAGAAAGGGGAACCCTCTTGCACTGTTAGTGGGAATGTAAATTGATACAGCCACTATGGAGAACAGTATGGAGGTTCTTTAAAAAACTAAAACTAGAACTACCATATGGCCCAGCAATCCCACTACTGGGCATATACCCTGAGAAAACCATAACTCAAAAAGAGTCATGTACCACAATATTCACTGCGGCACTATTTACAATAGCCAGGACATGGAAGCAACCTAAGTGTTCATCAACAGATAAATGGATAAAGAAGATGTGGCACATAATTAATTTCAGGCATATAACTCTGAACTCTTAGATACAGGAAATCTTTCTTCTATTTTCTTTTCTGCTGATCCCACAGTCAAATACACACTGACTCTGTTTTTAGTGCCTTTGGATTTCTGGTTGACCCCGCAGATAACTTGAAATTTTACCTAGGCTTGCTGTGACAGTATTACTGATGGAGACTGGAAAGCTGAATGCTGTAGAAGTCCATCCTTTATCTTTTTTTTTGCCCACAATCTAGGCAGACGTAGCTAAGCAAATTGAAGCCGATCATGGATGGTGTGATAATTTCATAGGATGTAATATCCAGCTCTAAGAATTCAGAAAAGAAAGCAAAGAGCCTGGAGAGGAAAAGAAATAATTATATGCTGTCTTATATTCTTTCTGTGATGTTCAGAAATCAAAGCATAGCGTCTCAAGTGTGGATGGTGGTCATTCAACACAGCTCTTAGCAGCAGGCTGCTGTGGGATTACCCAAAGTGTACGCAGTAGTGCTGTAGAGACACAGGAACATACCTCACCATTTGCCAAGTGCCACATCTGGCATTTGCCACATGGCTACATGAACTGGTGCATCAAGTCAGAGAGCAGCTGGGGCGGAGGTTGTGTAAGACATCCAAGGCAGTTTAGGGGGGTGACTCCATTACTGGAGTGGTTGGCATCATCAGGACAAAATCCACAGCCAGGGACTTCCCTGGCAGTCCAATGGTTAGGATTCCGAGCTTCCACTGCAGGAGGCACGGGTTCGATCCCTGGTCAGGGAACTAGGATCCTGCAGGCTGTGGGGCATGGCCAAAATTTTTTTTTAATAATAATTTTAAAATAGCTTAAAAAAAGTACACAGCCAAGTATTACAGTCATAGGTAACAACCTGTCCTTCACAGTCTCTTCTTTTATGCCTTGCTTTATGATCTACAAAGCACTTTCACATTTAACTCCTCTAAACCACTTTATGATATGAATCCTCATCCCACCTTCACAGAAAACACTGAGGCTCACGGAGGTCTGGCAATCTGCCCTGGGACTCCTGCTTCTTATGGCGGTGCAGGGACTAAAGCCACTGACTTCAGTTTCCAGCTCTCTCTTCCCTAAAACAAAGCTCCCTACTTTTATGCTTAAGGTTTTTCTCTATTTATTCTCCAAACATTTCCAAATATATCAAAAGTTATGAAGATGCTCTACATCCTTCTTTATGATGATGGTGGCTGTAATCTGATATTCTCTTAGACACATACTCTGTCTTTCCACCTAACTTCAGGCCCTTCTGGGAAAGAACTTTTATCGTGAGCATTCCACACACAGTGTTCATTTGATACATCCTTCTTCGTGATGTCAGTATGAAACCCTTGTGGAGCTGTTATTTATAGCTATTTTTCTAAACTCTTTAGTCGTTTAGTGGTGTCTTGGTCCATTTGCCTATATTAATGAACCCTTGATAGGCCGCTGCTGTGCTTGGAAATGGAGATTTATCTTGTGGTAAAGCAGAGATTAGATTTGAAATGTAGGCCTGGATCTACTGTAAATTTGTGTGCCCTTCCAAGTATGATAGAGGGAGGATAATACGAGGGGCATCAGGGAACTCCTGAGGCCCTACGAGCCTGAGTTACACGACAGAGAGAGCACTGGTTTATGAGTCGGAAGACCCGGGTTCTAGAAGGGGCTTTGCTAATACTGTATTATAGAACTTTGTTGAGGCCATTCATTCAGTCTCTAAATTTCCATTCTTTCATCTGAAAAACAAAGATTAATGTTACTGACTATGTGGAAGCAGCCCATGAAGTGCTATAGAAATTTAAGATAAAATTGCCATAGTATACATATTTTATGAAAACCATAATAATATATTTCCTTTGCAAATGCTGAATCAGTCTCTTAAAATATACCCCATGAAAACATTTTTTCATGCAAACTCCTGTCCCTTTGATTACTATTGTAAATTTCGAACTATTGTAAATCTCAAACAGCAAAAATAG
Source organism: Neophocaena asiaeorientalis asiaeorientalis (assembly GCF_003031525.2). NCBI lineage: Eukaryota > Metazoa > Chordata > Mammalia > Artiodactyla > Phocoenidae > Neophocaena > Neophocaena asiaeorientalis. Next base: position 4,145,192 of record NW_020173666.1, read on the forward strand.
AGAGATATGGTACCATACATAACAGTCACAGATCTTAGGGAGACAGAATGCTAAGGGCTGGGTTGTCTTTGTTTGACTCTACGTGACTCTTTTGCTCACTCACGCAATCATAAGTCTATGTTTCTTAGGTGATCACGACCCACAGAAGAGCTTAGTTTCAGTGTAAAGTCATCAATTATCCACCGTGCAGCCCCTAGGAGTTCAACAGTCCAGGGCTTCCTTTGCCTTTGTTCATGTTCAGGCGGTCGAATTCATATTTCCTCCTCAAAATTTAGAGATGGCTGAATAAAGGTGATCACTTAAACAGATTTTTGAGGCAGAAAGTTGAGACATGTCTCTCTTTTAAAAGTGAGCAAGTATTGTCAAACCCCTTCAGCCTAGGACAGGAGTCACTGCTATGAAAAAACTGCATACATCAGAGGAAGGCATTACTTGGATGGGGGACAGAAGCAAACCAATAATGATGGAACATGATAAGATCATGTCGCCACTGCCTTATAAACAAAAGCTCTTCAACAAAACCAGTGTCAGCAAAAGGTTCACTTATTCTTGCTCTACTGAGCATGAAATGGGATTGAAAGATGGTATTAAATGGATTATTAAACTGAAGAAATGATGTCTTGTGATCTTTCACACCAAAGCCCCCACCCCGCACCCTGCCCCAAGACAGGCATTTTCTCAGTGAAAAACTCTCCAAAGACTCAAGTCCTTAATATGGAACCTGAGCCTCTTAAATGTTAGACTGGAAGTTTTATTTCCCATTTTCATGCTGGAACTATATGATCCCTTGGGAGATTACTATTGCTCTTTATTTATTTTATTCTTATGTCAACATGTGGAAAAGGAATGTTTATGAAAACTTCTAAATTTCAAACACAGAAAACTCATTTTCATGTACCAAGAAAGAAAAAATAATTTATTTTAAATAAATTTATTTTAAAACCTTTTAAAATTTTCTAGCATTTTCCCCCTATTTTAAAAATTTCTCTGTGTCTCAGATTAAACATAAGCAATGTGTTTAAAACCTTGCTTGGTTTAGGTTTTTTTTTGGCTGTCCCACACAGCGTGCAGGATCTTTGTTTACCAACCAGGGATTGAACCCGTGCCCCCTGCAGTGGAAGTGTGGAGTCTTAACCACTGGACCGCCAAGGAAGTCCCGGTTTGGCTTTTGAAAACAAGTTATACAATGAAGTCTTACTTATGAAAAGTCCAAAGAACTAACAGGATTAAATAATCTTTATTTCCTATTCTTATACATATGAAAATTGCCATTCTCATGTAATTAAGACCCAAGCCACAGAATGATGTTAGCAGGAAATGTATACTTTACTGTTTCTGAAAGTTGTAATTATTTTAATATGGCGACTCAGCTAAACAACATCAAATCCAAATATCATTTTCCCAGCTTTCAAAAGGACTCCAAGTTTTGTTTTAGGCAAAATCATAGATGACATACTCTGAGGAGAACTTAAAATAATCGAGTTTTTGAAAAGCTTTAAAGGCTTACATGAGATAGTAGGAATGTTAAAAATTCACAGGTACCAAAAACTACTTGAAGAAGAAACCAGAGAGGAGAGCTGATGACTAAAGCCAACATCTACCCTGAGGGTGTTTGCTTAAGTTGATCTTGAGCTTTATGGGCTCTAGGTGAATGACAGTTATAGACTGAGGGGGTCTCTCCCAGGATGGTGAATCGAATAGTAATATCTCCTAGCATAAAGTATAAAGGCAAACTAGAAATAATGTAGCCCTTCAACATCCATCCATAGCCAAGGAAAATTACCTGTCTGGGTAAAACAAGAAAATTCACACCTAGAGGAAAATATTTCCCCTGAATCTCTGTAATAACACCGGACATCAAATGAGTTCACAAACCAAATTCCCACTTGTCAATCATTTATAAACTTCAAGTTGGGAATGTACTTTACAGTAGTCCTGGGTTTGAAGATTCATCAGTAACTTTGCAGAGGCAAATGCAGATCCTCTGTGGAAACCCATCTGCAGTCTAGGCTTGGGAAATGTCATAGACAGTGTAAAGGAATAATGAGCTTACAGTGGAGAACCTAAACATATAAGCAAACAAGTCTTCATAAGCAAGACTTTAGATATGAAGATTATCAGAAACATAAAAATGAGTGTGTTTAATAAGTTTAAAAATAAAATATGGACTTGAAATATGTGCCAGAAACAAGAGACTATTTAAAAATTGACCAAGGACATTTGAAAAAGAACTAAATAGAACTTCTGGAAATAAAAAAGAATTGTTGAGTGAAACTGAAATCAACAGAGGATTAGACCCAACTGAAGAGGGAACTAAAAAACGGAAAAATAGATTAAAAGAAAAAATTCAGATTACAGCACAGAGAGGCAAGAAGATGGAAAATATAAAGGACAAGTTGAGAAACAGAGAGGATAGCATAAGAAGGACTAACATTAGTATAATCAAAGCCCAAGCAGGAGAGAATGCAAAAAGTGGAGGAAATTCTAATCCTTAGAATCAGGAAGCCCTGCAAATCCAAAACAATAAATACAAAGAAATTCACTGTTAGAAGGGTCATAGTGAAGCTACAAAACATCAAAGACAAAGAGATTATAGACACAGAGAAAAAGGCCAGTTACAACAGAGGAATGACAATTATACTGACAGCTGATCTCTGAGTAGAAACAAAGGAACCCAGAAACAATGGAACAGTATCCTCAAAGTGTTAAAAGAGAATAAACCAACCAACAGTTGTACACTCTATGAAAATATTTTTAAGACAGAAGTCAAAATAAGGATATTGTTAAACAAACAAAGGTTGAGAGAAGTTTCTATCTATATACCTTCATTAAAGAAATTCAAAAGGATGCACTGCAAGGTAGAGGAAGGTGATTCCAAGTGGAAGGCCTGAGACACCCAAAGGAATAATGAGCCCCGAAGGGGGTAAACCGTTTTTTAAATAGCTATATAAAACAATAGCAATAAAGTCTTATGTTGTAAAAGTAGACTAAAGATAGACTAAAATATCTAATTACATGCCAAAAGCAATGGTATCATAGAGGGAAAATAGAAGATTCTTGTATTATCTAGTATATTCTCGTATATTCTAGGGATAGAATGTGTACTTATTATTTTTGAATATTGATCCGTTAAGTGTGCATGTAAAACATGCCTAGGATAACAATAAAAAGACAGAATAAACGATAAAACAGTGTGCACAACTGCTAAACTAGTAGAAGGGGAAAAATGTAATGAGAAAAACACTCAACCTAAAAGAAGGCAAGGAAGGAGAGTAATAAACAAGTAGAAAAGGAGTGAAAATACACAAAAATACATGATAGGATTAGAAATAAATACAAATATATTAATTAATTTAAAAACTGTAGGATCCTAACCCAGATGGTGGAGTAGAAGGACGCGCTCTCACTCCCTCTTGCAAGAACACCAGAATCACAGCTAGCTGCTGGGCAGTCATCGACAGGAAGACACTGGAACTCACCAAAAAAGATACCCCACATCCAAAGACAAAGGAGAAGCCACAAAGAGACGGCAGGAGGGGCGCAATCACAGTAAAATCAAATCCCGTAACTGCTGGGTGGGTGACTCACAGACTGGAGAACACTTATACCACAGAAGTCCACACACTGGAGTGAAGGTTCTGAGCCCCGCGTCAGGCTTCCCAGCCTGGGTGTCCAGCAACGGGAGGAGAAACTCGTAGAGAATCAGACTTTGAAGGCCAGTAGGATTTGACGGCAGGACTTCGACAGGACTGGGGGAAACAGAGACTCCACTCTTGGAGGGCACACACACAGTAGTGTGTGCATTGGGACCCAGGGGAAGGAGCAGTGACCCCAGGCGAGACTGAACCAGACCTACCTGCTAGTGTTGGAGGCTCTCCTACAGAGGTGGGCGGTGGCTGTGTCTCACCATGGGGACAAAGGACACTGGCAGCAGAAGTTCTGGGAAGTACTCCTTGGCGTGAGCTCTACAAAGACTCAAGTCCTTAATATGGAACCTGAGCCTCTTAAATGTTAGACTGGAAGTTTTATTTCCCATTTTCATGCTGGAACTATATGATCCCTTGGGAGATTACTATTGCTCTTTATTTATTTTATTCTTATGTCAACATGTGGAAAAGGAATGTTTATGAAAACTTCTAAATTTCAAACACAGAAAACTCATTTTCATGTACCAAGAAAGAAAAAATAATTTATTTTAAATAAATTTATTTTAAAACCTTTTAAAATTTTCTAGCATTTTCCCCCTATTTTAAAAATTTCTCTGTGTCTCAGATTAAACATAAGCAATGTGTTTAAAACCTTGCTTGGTTTAGGTTTTTTTTTGGCTGTCCCACACAGCGTGCAGGATCTTTGTTTACCAACCAGGGATTGAACCCGTGCCCCCTGCAGTGGAAGTGTGGAGTCTTAACCACTGGACCGCCAAGGAAGTCCCGGTTTGGCTTTTGAAAACAAGTTATACAATGAAGTCTTACTTATGAAAAGTCCAAAGAACTAACAGGATCAAATAATCATTATTTCCTATTCTTATACATATGAAAATTGCCATTCTCATGTAATTAAGACCCAAGCCACAGAATGATGTTAGCAGGAAATGTATACTTTACTGTTTCTGAAAGTTGTAATTATTTTAATATGGCGACTCAGCTAAACAACATCAAATCCAAATATCATTTTCCCAGCTTTCAAAAGGACTCCAAGTTTTGTTTTAGGCAAAATCATAGATGACATACTCTGAGGAGAACTTAAAATAATCGAGTTTTTGAAAAGCTTTAAAGGCTTACATGAGATAGTAGGAATGTTAAAAATTCACAGGTACCAAAAACTACTTGAAGAAGAAACCAGAGAGGAGAGCTGATGACTAAAGCCAACATCTACCCTGAGGGTGTTTGCTTAAGTTGATCTTGAGCTTTATGGGCTCTAGGTGAATGACAGTTATAGACTGAGGGGGTCTCTCCCAGGATGGTGAATCGAATAGTAATATCTCCTAGCATAAAGTATAAAGGCAAACTAGAAATAATGTAGCCCTTCAACATCCATCCATAGCCAAGGAAAATTACCTGTCTGGGTAAAACAAGAAAATTCACACCTAGAGGAAAATATTTCCCCTGAATCTCTGTAATAACACCGGACATCAAATGAGTTCACAAACCAAATTCCCACTTGTCAATCATTTATAAACTTCAAGTTGGGAATGTACTTTACAGTAGTCCTGGGTTTGAAGATTCATCAGTAACTTTGCAGAGGCAAATGCAGATCCTCTGTGGAAACCCATCTGCAGTCTAGGCTTGGGAAATGTCATAGACAGTGTAAAGGAATAATGAGCTTACAGTGGAGAACCTAAACATATAAGCAAACAAGTCTTCATAAGCAAGACTTTAGATATGAAGATTATCAGAAACATAAAAATGAGTGTGTTTAATAAGTTTAAAAATAAAATATGGACTTGAAATATGTGCCAGAAACAAGAGACTATTTAAAAATTGACCAAGGACATTTGAAAAAGAACTAAATAGAACTTCTGGAAATAAAAAAGAATTGTTGAGTGAAACTGAAATCAACAGAGGATTAGACCCAACTGAAGAGGGAACTAAAAAACGGAAAAATAGATTAAAAGAAAAAATTCAGATTACAGCACAGAGAGGCAAGAAGATGGAAAATATAAAGGACAAGTTGAGAAACAGAGAGGATAGCATAAGAAGGACTAACATTAGTATAATCAAAGCCCAAGCAGGAGAGAATGCAAAAAGTGGAGGAAATTCTAATCCTTAGAATCAGGAAGCCCTGCAAATCCAAAACAATAAATACAAAGAAATTCACTGTTAGAAGGGTCATAGTGAAGCTACAAAACATCAAAGACAAAGAGATTATAGACACAGAGAAAAAGGCCAGTTACAACAGAGGAATGACAATTATACTGACAGCTGATCTCTGAGTAGAAACAAAGGAACCCAGAAACAATGGAACAGTATCCTCAAAGTGTTAAAAGAGAATAAACCAACCAACAGTTGTACACTCTATGAAAATATTTTTAAGACAGAAGTCAAAATAAGGATATTGTTAAACAAACAAAGGTTGAGAGAAGTTTCTATCTATATACCTTCATTAAAGAAATTCAAAAGGATGCACTGCAAGGTAGAGGAAGGTGATTCCAAGTGGAAGGCCTGAGACACCCAAAGGAATAATGAGCCCCGAAGGGGGTAAACCGTTTTTTAAATAGCTATATAAAACAATAGCAATAAAGTCTTATGTTGTAAAAGTAGACTAAAGATAGACTAAAATATCTAATTACATGCCAAAAGCAATGGTATCATAGAGGGAAAATAGAAGATTCTTGTATTATCTAGTATATTCTCGTATATTCTAGGGATAGAATGTGTACTTATTATTTTTGAATATTGATCCGTTAAGTGTGCATGTAAAACATGCCTAGGATAACAATAAAAAGACAGAATAAACGATAAAACAGTGTGCACAACTGCTAAACTAGTAGAAGGGGAAAAATGTAATGAGAAAAACACTCAACCTAAAAGAAGGCAAGGAAGGAGAGTAATAAACAAGTAGAAAAGGAGTGAAAATACACAAAAATACATGATAGGATTAGAAATAAATACAAATATATTAATTAATTTAAAAACTGTAGGATCCTAACCCAGATGGTGGAGTAGAAGGACGCGCTCTCACTCCCTCTTGCAAGAACACCAGAATCACAGCTAGCTGCTGGGCAGTCATCGACAGGAAGACACTGGAACTCACCAAAAAAGATACCCCACATCCAAAGACAAAGGAGAAGCCACAAAGAGACGGCAGGAGGGGCGCAATCACAGTAAAATCAAATCCCGTAACTGCTGGGTGGGTGACTCACAGACTGGAGAACACTTATACCACAGAAGTCCACACACTGGAGTGAAGGTTCTGAGCCCCACGTCAGGCTTCCCAGCCTGGGTGTCCAGCAACGGGAGGAGAAACTTGTAGAGAATCAGACTTTGAAGGCCAGTAGGATTTGACGGCAGGACTTCGACAGGACTGGGGGAAACAGAGACTCCACTCTTGGAGGGCACACACACAGTAGTGTGTGCATTGGGACCCAGGGGAAGGAGCAGTGACCCCAGGCGAGACTGAACCAGACCTACCTGCTAGTGTTGGAGGCTCTCCTACAGAGGTGGGCGGTGGCTGTGTCTCACCATGGGGACAAAGGACACTGGCAGCAGAAGTTCTGGGAAGTACTCCTTGGCGTGAGCTCTCCCAGAGTCTACCATTAGCCCCACCAAAGAGTCCAGGTAGGCTCCAGTGTTGGGTCGCCTCAGGCCAAACAACCAACAGGGAGGGTACCCAGCTCCACCCATCAGCAGTCAAACGGATTAAAGTTTTACTGAGCTCTGCCCGACAGAGCAACAGTCAGCTCTACCCACCACCAGTCCCCCCCATCAGGAAAGTTGCACAAGCCTCTTAGATAGCCTCATCCACCAGAGGGCAGACAGCAGAAGCAAGAAGAACTACAATCCTGCAGCCTGTGGAACAGAAACCACATTCACAGAAAGATAGACGAGATGAAAAGGCAGAGGGCTATGTACCAGATGAAGAAACAAGGTAGAACCCCAGAAAAACAACTAGATGCAGTGGAGATAGGCAACCTTCCAGAAAAATAATATAGAATAATGATAGTGAAGATGATCCAGGAACTCAGAAAAAGAATGGAGGCAAAGATCGAGAAGATGCAAGAAGTGTTTAGCAAAGACTTAGAAGAATTAAACAACAAACAAACACAGATGAACAATACAATAACTGAAATGAAAACTACACTAGAAGGAATCAATAGCAGAATAACTGAGGCAGAAGAGTGGATAAGTGACCTGGAAGACGGAATGGTGGAATTCACTGCTGCAGAACAGAATAAAGAAAAAAGGTTGAAAAGAAATGAAGACAGCCTAAGAGACCTCTGGGACAACATTAGACGCAACAACATTCGCATTATATGTGTCCCAGAAGGAGAATAGAGAGAGAAAGGACCTGAGAAAATATTTGAAGGTATTATAGTCGAAAACTTCCCTAACATGGGAAAGGAAATAGCCACCCAAGTCCAGGAAGTGCAGTGAGTCCCATACAGGATGAACCCAAGGAGAAACATGCCGAGACACATAGTAATCAAATGGGCAAAAATTAAAGACAACAGTTATTGAAAGCAGCAAAGGAAAAATGACAAATATCATACAAGGGAACTCCCATAAGGTTAACAGCTGATTTCTCAGCAGAAACTGTACAAGGCAGAAGGGAGTGGCATGATATACTTTAAGTGATGAAAGGGAAGAACCTACAAGCGAGATTGCTCTACCCGGCAAGCATCTCATTTAGATTTGATGGAGAAATCAAAAGCTTTACAGACAAGCAAAAGCTAAAAAATTCAGCACACTATGCCAATAAAATGGAGAACCTGGAGGAAATGGACAAATTCTTAGAAAAGTATAACCTTCCAAGACTGAACCAGGAAGAAATAGAAAATATGAACAGACCAATCACAAGTAATGAAATTGAAACTGTGATTAAAAATCTTCCAACAAATAGAAGTCTGGGACCAGATGGCTTCACAGATGAATTCTATCAAACATTCTATCAAACTCTTCCAAAAAATTGCAGAGGAAGGAACACTCCCATACTCATTCTATGAGGCCGCCATCACCCTGAATCCAAAACCAGCAAAGATACTACAAAAAAAGAAAATTACAGACCAATATCACTGATGAATATAGATGCAAAAATCTTCAACAAAATACTAGGAAGCAGAATCCAAGAACACATTAAAAGGATCATACAACATGATCAAGTGGGATCTATCCCAAGGATGCAAGGATTCTTCAATATAGGCAAATAAATCAATGTGATACACCTTATTAACAAATTGAAGGATCATCTCAATAGATGCAGAAAAAGCTTTTGACAAAAATTCAACACCCGTTTATGATAAAAACTCTCCAGAAAGTGGGCATAGAGGGAACCTACCTCAACATAATAAAGGCCGTATACGACAAACCCACAGCAAACATCATTCTCAATGGTGAAAAACTGAAAGCATTTCCTGTAAGATCAGCAACAAGACAAGGATGTCCACTCTCGCCACTATTATTCAACATAGTTTTGGAAGTCCTAGCCACAGCAATCAGAGAAGAAAAAGAAATAAAATGAATCCAAATTGGAAAGAAGTAAAACTGTCACTGTTTGCAGATGACATGATACTATACATAGAGAATCCTAAAGATGCCACCACAAAACTACTAGAGCTTATGAATGAATTTGGTAAAGTTGCAAGATACAAAATTGATGCACAGAAATCTCTTGCATTCCTATATACTAATGATGAAAAATCTGAAAAGAGAAATTAAGGAAACACTCCCATTTACCATTGCAACAAAAAGAATAAAATACCTAGGAATAAACCTACCTAGGGAGGGCATCCCTGGTGGCGCACTGGTTGAGAGTCCGCCTGCTGATGCAGGGAACATGGGTTCGTGCCCCGGTCCAGGAAGATCCCACATGCCGCGGAGCGGCTAGGTCCGTGAGCCATGGCCGCTGAGCCTGCGCGTCCGGAGCCTGTGCTCCGCAACAGGAGAGGCCACAGCAGTGAGAGGCCCACGTATCGGAAAAAATAAATTAAAATGTCAGTTACTTTAATATCAACAAAATTGGTCAAAAATGATTTTTTTACCCTTTTTCCCATTAAATTCTAGAGGATCACACATTTTATCAACAATGTCTTTTTCACAGCAACAGGCTAATACCAAAAAGCAGTTTGCAGTGCCATTAAAAAAAAAAAAGCATTTGATTTAAATAGATAATATTCTAATGTTGGGAAATCATGAAGTAGACCCACAAGGGGGAGGAGAAGACTGATAAGTGAGCAATTAGTTGCTTTAAGATTAAGGAAGGTGACCACAGTTTTATTTCCGTCCTTTTTTGTAAACAAATGGGCAGCCTAGAATGAAGCCAAGTGTTAAGTTTCCCAAGAGAAAGCAAGTAATGCAAGTCAAATTACAATTGAAAATTACTCTCTCAAAAAGCAAAAGCAAATAAAAACCAAGAACAAACAAAAAAACCCAAAAGAATACATGTATATGACTATATGTTTTTTCACAAGTCTCAAATTCACACTCAGTGCTTGAGAGGAGAGAAGATATTGCTAAGTGGAAGACATTATCATCAGCTCATTTTGCATTTGTACATTTTTGGTAACTATGACTGGCCCATTAAGTATGTCCAAAGCAGGATAGCAGTTTGCCTAGGAAAAGACAGGGAATGGTAAATGGTGACCTCCCTTTTAAACAGAGATTGATGAACCACATTTTGGGGAGGGAGGTGAGGGAAACACAGTTTTTCCTTTAATTTGTGAAGAATCCTGTCCTGGATTTCCAGTTAGAGTATCAACTACGGAATCTTTCAGATTCATCAACTCGAGTGAAAGTTGAGTTGCCTAAAGTTTCTGAATTTTGATGAACTACTTCTTAAACTGCAATAGCAGAGTTAACTAATAAAAGACTTCTTGGGGAAAATTTAGTCTTTAAAGGAAGAATAACTTTTTCCCCTTAAAAGAACTTTTACCCTTCACGTGTAAAACAAATTTTATATCATCAGAAAAGGGACTTATGTACCAAAATGCTTAGCTTTCAATAAATATTTTGCTGTGAGGCTTAATGAAGACACAAGGGAATTGGATGAGGATAGAATAGAAAAGAAATACAAAGGCATGAATTTGAAGCCAGCCCATTAAACATGGACTCTGTTCTTTTCCACCCACACACAGGTATGTAATAGGTGGAGAGGTGAATTTGAGAGGGTTCACATTTTGTCCTGCTGATGTACCAAAATGAGATAGCGTGAGGATATTAAAGATATATGTAAGGGAGTTATTCCAAGGATTGTGACATTTTAGCTGAATGAGGAAATAAGGACATGGAGACGATCAGGTCATGGGGCAAAGGTAAGGGACAGTGAAAAATGGGATTGATGAATCATATGAGCTGATGTGGCTGAAGGATTAGTATGAGGATCCTAGAAGAATGAGCGTGAAATGCGTCAGGTGGTGGTCATAGAATGGGATGCTGGAGGTAGATTCCGCAGGTATTGGTAATGAAAGTTCTAGGTATGATGACCATGGGAGTAAGGGGCTGAGGCAGGTGGAGGATGAGATCATTGGAAGAGAAGAGGTCGAGGTATTGGAAGAATTCCCTACATGGATACAAAACTCATAATGAGTTATAATAAGAGTAGTTTTGTAGAGAGTGAGCCGGAGCTTAAATCTTCAAGAAGAGGAGCTGCCCTGAGGGTTGGTAGATAACTGCAGCAAGATGGTATAGGCTAAAGGAAAAATTCAAAGGTGCTTTTTTTTAACAGAAAAAGAAGAAAGAATGATCCAGAAGGAGCAATGAGGAACAGGGAAGACTGGTACCTCACCTCTGGATCCAGTGAGAAGAGGGTTATAAGACAGTGGAGAAAATTTGGACTCACCTCCAAACACAGCATGGGCAAGTGGGCATTAATAGCCAAGGAGCAAGGTGGCGATCAGTGGATGGAGTATTACTAAGAGAGAACATCAAAGATAAGGGGGTTCTGGCTAAACCAACCTAGCAGAATTCTTGCTGAAGACAGGCCAGGGTGATCAGACATCACCTGGTTGGTGGTGGAGGGTAGGGGACCCGATCAGCCATCAAGGATGGGGGATTCTGGTTAAACTGACTTGGCGTGGTCCTTGCTCAAACTAGATTTTACAAGGAGTGTGTAGATGGGCTTAGGAGAAGGTTGAGGAGCCTGACTAAGGTTTGGTCAAGCAACAGATTTGGTCATACCTTGATCTCCAACTTCTAGCCTGTAGAACTGTGAGACAATATATTTCTGTTTTTAAGCCACCCAGTTTGTGGTACTTTGCTACAGCAACCCTAGCACATTAATAGCAATAGAATACATCTGTATGGTGAGCTTTGTGAGAGCAGGAACCGAATGTCATGTGTAACTCCAAGACTTAGCAGCCCATGTCCTACTCAGATTTAACTGCCATTTAGATCTTGTGTGGGTACATTTTACTTGAGTGTTATTTTTTCAGTATAAGAACAGTTAGTCAGGGAGCCAGAGAAGTGTCTGAGGACTTAAGTTTGCAGGGTTAAATTATCATTGGAGTTTTGAAAATTCTTTCTAGGAGTCAGATTATGGCTGTGCTGTATGTCATAAGCAATCTGGACCCAGCACCGTAGACTAAAGTTCAATTGACTGGCCTCAGATTTATGCCGACGGGCAGATGTCCTTATTGCTATTCCTCTTTCTCTTGCTCTACCATCTAGGTGATTGAGCCCAATTTACAGGGAGGGAAATCTTTCCTCTGAATCCAATCCATGGGACTTCTATTGACCCTGTGTAAGACTTTGCCTGTGTCTTTATACTATATAAGTTAAAGGGTTTTTTTTTTTTTGCTTTTTTTTTTTTTTTAGTGTCCCCCACATCGGCAGGCGGACTCTCAATCACTGCGCCACCAGGGAAGCCCTAAAGGTATTTTTTAATCTGCTTCTATTGCGAAGAGGTGGGTACCTGGGTCAAGTACATCTTTGATATATTACTAATTATATTCTGATAATTTATTGAAAGGAGGGAGAATAATGTGGGGAGCTTTGGCAAGCTGCATGAATAGAATTGATGACAGAGGACAAACCATGTTATGAATAGCCTTGGAAGTGGAATATATTTGAATGGGATTAAAGATATTTCTCAGCAGTAAGGGTGACAGTTCACAGTGTGATTTGCTTGGCTATTCAGCTACCTGAATATGATGAGGTTCCTGCAATGCTGCTTCCACTGCTAATCTCAGAACTCATAGTTCAAATGCCCACAAGCAGTAAGATTATCATTAAAAACCAACTTCAGCAAAAACAGACACAGGAATGTCAGCAGAAATGCAAAGTTTGAAATTAAATTTGAGAAATTATAATGCAGGATTTGGAACTGTCCGAAGTTTACTTTCAGATGCCATTTCTATGTATAGATAGATATAGATAGATGATCTATCTATATCTATCTATCTACCTATATCTATAGAGGGAGAGATGAGCAACTTTTTAAAGGCTTTTACATCACGGCCCTCTTATATGTGATATATTTTGTATTACATACACAAAACCTTAAAAGATATTAAATCTCTAAAAGTGAACACAGTGCAGGAGGTAAGTGGACTAGTTGTTCCAATTATTTACTGCTGTATAAAACATCATCCCCAAACTAAGTGGCTAAAACAATATTATCTCTTATGGTCCTGGGGTTGATGGTGTTCAGCTAGGGGTTCTCATTTAGAGTCTGTCATACAGTTGTGGTCAGACAGTGACTAGAACTGGAGTCACCTCAGAGGACTTCTCACTCACATACCTGGAATTGACACTGGCTATCCACTGAGCTCTTAGCTGGGGCTTTCAGCCAGAACACCTATAGGTGACCTCTACTTCCTTATAGCATAACAGCTGGGTTCTAAGAGCACGTATCCCAGGCGAGAAGATGGGAGCTGCATCACCTTTTAAAACCTACTCTCAGAAGTTATATAGCTTCTCTTCCTTTGTAGTCACAGGCCCACCTATGTTCAAGCGGTGGGAACATAGACCCCACTTCTCAATGAGAGAAGTAACAATGTCACTTTGTAAGAAAAGCATGTGGGATGGGAAATCTTGTTGCAGCCATCTTGGAAAAAACAATTTGTCACACTGATAGTATCCATAAAACCTGGCTATAACAAGTCTTGAGTTTGGACTACCAAATATCACTCTAAGAACTTAGTCCTTCTCTGTAATCATTCAACAATTTATCAATGGAAACCAAAATAAAATTCATATTTTTCCCAAATCTCAGCCTATAGTACCAAGCTCTAGATTAAATAGTTTGTGTCCAAATATCAGAATTAGCAGAGAGGAATGGTGAAACTAAAGGAATTTATCTTTCTTCTTTTGTTTTGAGGTTTGAAAGACATGTTGTAGTGGATAAATCCAAGGAGGTCTTAATCACATAGGTAGTTTGGGAAGACTGGCAATACAGAAGTTTCCTTAACACAGTGGTATTCTATATATCTTATTCAGATCACCCATGATGAACCAAACCTATATCAAAGAAAACACTCCAACCTCTTGCATTTAAATCCTGATGCAAGTCCTTGAAATCAAATGTTGATCATCATAGCACAGTCAATATGTAGCTGTAAGTGTTAATGATTTTTGAGTATTAAAATTTATTTGAACCCTAGTTAAAATCCCTGCTCTATGGCACCTGCTCTGTGAGTTATCAGATATCAAGAGGCCCACTGGACTCAATGGGCATCAAACCAGTGGATGCTTGAACTCTTCAGTTCAGTTATTACCAAGCTACTGGCAGCATTATTGAAATCATTTCTCCTACTTCCAAGCAAAAAACCTCAGTGCTTAGAAAACTTTTTACTTATTCAAAGCTTCCCTGGGGACACATGTGCTCAATGAAAATTCCTTAGAAATTTATGCTTGTGGCCCAAACCTGAGAAAATAGTCTAGGTTGGGCAGATAAGGGAATATTCAGAGTACTCTGCATTAATTCTCCCTTAGATAAAGACTACAACTACCATTCTTTTTAAAACTGAACTGACTTTCATATCCAGGATCATTCCAGTTTTATCAATACTTTTCAAAGGAGAGTACTCCCTTGAAATAAGTTCCAGTGCAAAAACTATCTTTATTAAATTCCACCAACATTTCTTAAACCTTGATTCTGCCCTAGACACATAAATCTCCATCCCCACCTCCCACTCTGACCCAAGTTTTAGGGGACACAGATGACCAATAGTTCTTGCCCTCAGAGAATTTAGAGAGAGATGAAGGTACAAGGGGGAAAGGGAAAGATGTAAGATATATACATAACTATTAATTAATTATGAGAGCATTGGACATGGAGTCAGAAGATCCCCATTTTAGCCAAAGCTTGCCGTTAAGTGGTACGTAATTCTGGCAAGTCACTAAATCTCCTTTACACTAAGCTGCTTCATAATTAATAAATACTAATTTCCTTCTTCACAATGGTAATATTATCTTCCTCACAGATTTTTTGTTGTTGTTGTTAATAATACGTGATCTGGTTCATGTAAAATGCTTAGCACAGCTCCTGGTACACAGTAAGCACTCAACAAATGTTCATTTCATCATGATATAGTGGTAGCGATGGTAGGGGATGTGGGAATGCTTTGTAAACTGTGAAGTCTTAGATCAACATAACAGCTACCAGCTCCCCAAACACTACCTTTTTTTTTTTTTTTTTTTTGTGGTACGTGGGCCTCTCACTGTCGCGGCCCCTCCCATTGCGGAGCACAGGCTCCTGATGCGCAAGCCCAGCGGCCATGGCTCATGGGCCCAGCCGCTCCACGGCACGTGGGATCCCCGCAGACCGGGGCACGACCCCACGTCCCCCGCATCAGCAGGCGGACCCCCAACCACTGCGCCATCAGGGAAGCCCCCCAAACACTACCTTTTTGCTGTTTCTAGAGACTCTAGGGACTTCCCTGCTCCATCCCATCCCCTTTCCTCACCATTCCGAGACCAGTTCAAAGACCATCTCAGCTCTAAATTAGCCCAACCCCATGAGATCAAGCAGGTAACCCCAGCCCATATTCCCTTTACAATCCATCCACATGATTACACTAGGAGCGCTTTTGTCTTACTCGTGTGTGTATTCCCAGTACCTAGAATAGTACCTGGCTTATGGTGGATGCAGGTGTGCATTGTGTTAATGCAGTAGGAATGTTTATGAGAATCCAAGGAAGGGGATGTGTGGCACACATTATGGATGGAGCTCTGGCCTTGGACCAGATTTCAGTTGTACCTCTGACTTTTCCAAACTTGCTGTTTGACTGGCACTTGACCTTTAATCTACCCATTTTCTCATCTGGAAAAATGGCTATTGACAGCCAAACATAATTTCAGTGTGGTACAAAGTCTTCATAACTCTATAAGGCAGATATTATTAACAGGGGAGGAAATCCACATTCAGAGAGCTTCAGAATTACACAGCTTAATACGTGCTATAGCCAGGTCTCTCCACCTGAAAGGTCCAAGTTCATAGCTGCTGTACTACATGGTGGCTTATTGGAACACGTAAGATCCTGGTTCCTTCTCGCTCTGAATTCCAGAATGTCATGACACAATTCCTCTTCTCTCCCTCCTATTCTCTGCTTGTCATGTGAAAGATATTCTAAATCTACCCCCTTCTATTATTTAGTCTTATTCAAGCCTAGACTATCAACCCAGTGGAAGTCAAGGCCATTATTCTACCTCTTAATTTTCTCCCCAAAATGCAGTTGCTGGGCCTAGCAGGGGTGCTCAGCAGTGATTTACTGTAGTTGAAACAGGTTTCAAGCAGTTGAGAGTCAGGCCATAGGAGCTGGATAAGACCTATGCAAAAAAAAAACAACACAAAATGCTTTTCAGGTTTGTTTTTCTCTTGGACTCTTGTCCCAAGGCAAACTATTTGGCATTTGAGCTCTTTTTGGTGAATTTTTTTTTTAATTCTAGATAATACTGTTGTGAAATAAACTAGACAGAGGTTTCTCAGCCTTGGCACTCTCTCCACTTTGGGCTGGATATTTCTTCACTGTGGCAGGCGGTCCTGGGAACTGTAGGGTGTTTGGCACCATCCCCGGTCTTTACCCACTGTATACCAGTAGCACCACCACTCTCAGTCATGAAAGCCCAAAATGTCTCCAGACATTGCCAGATGTCCCCTGGGCGTAAAATTCCCCATCCCCCATCCCACTTTGGAACTAGACTGAATGGAGCAGGTGGGCTAAACCTCGTTCCTTACATTACGGAATCCAATTTCGTATCAAAGACATTTTTACCCAGTGAAGTTAGAAAGTATGATGTCAAATGAGGAAGACTTCTCCCCAGGTGAGCACTTGTCCCCTCAAGCTCACCCTTTACTGGTAAACCACCATCCAGGGCTTTGTCAGGACTGGGATACATGGTCCTTAAAAAGCCGAAGCCACAAAAGCAGTTATGGTTTTGTTGCACCAAAGTGTCCCTGAAATTCAAAGCTACGTGTTTATCAAGATGTATTCCCCTGTCACCGTGATTACCTGTGTTGCCTTGGACTGCAAAGAAAAGACACGGGGTGATTGAGTGGGATTTTTTCGTGTTCATGTATTGTACCTGAGTTCTGTCTTAGTCTACTTCCTAAATAGAATAATCAATGCCATTATCTCTTCCTCCCTCATCTCAATCACATCAGGACTCTACAGCAGATCGATAGTTACAACAAAGAAGGCCAAAGCTCTCATTCCAGGGGGACTCATTACTCTGCAGCCCAGTATCTGGGTATGGATTCCGTGTAAGGTTATCTACTCTAACGTAGGAGTTAACAACAGCTGTCAGTTATTAATACCGCGCCACGACACCACCGTAACTGGCTGCATGCATGCAGAGAGCGTGTCCAAAAAACAAATAAGCCTGCTTCCTTCTTTCCCATCTTCCTCTGATTTCGTCTTTCTTTTCATATTATTTTAAATGGCCTTCTCTAGCAGTGCAAAATGTTTGGGTCTTCATTGAGATTCTTAGCCAGTACAGCTGGCGTATAAGCAGACTCACATCTGCTGCAGTATTACTACAAAGACTAATTAAAACAAATTCGGATCTTAAGTTAGTCCTTTCAGTAACATTTATTGCTTAAGTCACTGGGCAATAAAGTATATAATTTAGTTAAGCTGAAGAGAAAAGTGGTTTTAGGATTGTATTTCCTGACCAGCCCCTAAAAGGAGGGTAAAATAAGACAAGGGTTATGCACCCACCTACCAATTTTTCCAATAGCAGCTGCTTTTCCTGTGGTTCTTCCCAGCTTTGGGGCCATCCTATTTGATTGTCATTAGGGACTAGCCTGTCTGTAGTGTGAGCTAAAACAATGTCATGGACAAATCATATAGGAAACCTTTTCTTAGTGGAAAGCCTGGTTATTACCATCTCCAGGTTCTCTAAGATTCTGCAGCAGTCAGTGTTCACATCTGAGACCCAGCAGATGGACTTTTTGTTAGGAAAGCTCTGTATCTCAGGGAAGACCAAAATTCTTCAAATCCCATATACGGATTTTTTTTTTCTGTCTGCCAATGTGATATTTAGCAATTTCCCTCTACAAACAGCTCCACCTACCTCTGTGTATCCCTTGTGTTAACGTGAGTTTCCCATAGACTTCAAAGACCTAAACTCTCGTTTTTTTCAAAGAAGAGATTCATTTCTTTAGTTAAAAAAAAAAGAAAAACAAGACTGTTATTGGGCATCTGCTATATGCAGAGTGCTCAAATTCTGACCTAAGGATGTTTATTGTTCTTCTGGGCTGATTTTAAAGAAAAATATAGCAAAGAACAGAGCGCCATGACATTTTTATACCTATATGCAATTCTCCAGAGAGTTACTTTTTTTTTTTAGTTGCTTCCACATCCTGGCTGTTGTGAATAATGCTGCAGTGAACATGGTGGTACGTGACTCTTCTTGAATTATGGTTTTCTCAGGGTATATGCCCAGTAGTGGGATTGCTGGGTCATATGGTAGTTCTATGTTTAGTTTTTTAAGGAACCTCCATACTGTTCTCCATAGTGGCTGTATCAATTTACATTCCCATCGACAGTGCAAGAGGGTCCCCTTTTCTCCACACCCTCTCCAGCATGTAGTTCCTTTTTAATACTGACCAGCGAAGTTTTTTTGACATGCTCTGAAATACCCTGGTAACTGCCACCAGTGAGCGAATTCATTCAATCTTTTGGAAGTTGTCTTGTTTTGCTGGTGGTCCTTGGGGTGCTGGGCCTCTCGGGACCTCTCCTTTTCTGTCACCTCAAGAAGATATAAGATATAACAACATAGAGGCTTGATCCAGCTGGAGCTTCCAAATCCACAAAAGTCGGAACAGTTTGTATATCTACCACCACCAAAATTCTTGGACATGTGACCGGAAAGCTCTAGATCTCTGAAAGTTTAGATTGTTTGAGGCCCTTGAAAAGACACCTCTATTTCCAGGCCATCTGGTTGATGACAGGGCTGGTGGCAAATTTTGGTAACTGGAATTCAGGCCATTAAGAAAACATTTTAAGTTGTGGGATTTCCTCTTAAAACTTTGGCTCCTACAAATTATATTTAAAAGAAAGACACATTCCTTCTTACAGTATTGAGCTTATACTACTCTTATGGAAAATAATTGACATTGTATTTATGTATTCTGTTTACTGTTTGGCCTTAATTGTTTAACAGCAATTTTTGTTACATATTTTTTTTCCTGTTCATTGCTATTTGTACTATACCTGTTTAAAGTCTGAAGACACTGCTTTGTGCTACAGTGTTTTCCTTTGTGACTCAACCCCAGCCTCCTTCCCATCCCCTTAAATATAAAGGAAGTAACAATAATAAACTTCCCCTGTGTCTTCTTAACTGTTTCCTGGGATGCCTGACTCTAGGTAACATCTGAAGTTTCTCTCCACCAGCTGCCCAGCTCTGGTGTTCAAAGCATGAGGCACTCTCACTTTTATTTCTTTGCAGATAAAAAGTGTTTTTTATTAGACATTATTCTACAATTTCTCCAAGGCCTTTTCTAATTAATCACCTGGCACCTGTCCTAGTATTAAAAGATACTCCCTGCCTTCCTGTGGTAAGGAAGTAGATTAATGGTGAAAGGCTTGCTTTTCTTGGTACTTGTTTGATTCCTGTGTGAGCATTTTGATTCAGGAATAATTTATATCCCTAATTTCTACTGTAGTTTTCTTCTTGGGACCTAGTATTCTTAAGTTGCAATCAGAGGAAACTCTGTGTGTGTGTATGTGTGTGTGTGTGTGTGTGTGTCTGTGTATCTGTGTGTGTTTATATATAAATACCATGAATGCATACATGTTAAACAGACTGCATTTAGGATCACTTGGAATAGAAATACGTTCTGTTCCCTGTTGCTCTGTTCTGTCTTACTTTAGAATAACGACCAGTAGGGGAATGTTGGGGACATCCCCATGGCCTGTTTTTCTCTCTTAATTTTTAAAAATTAAAAGTTGTCAGCATTATTTACATCAGAAATGTCCAAGAAGTTGGAAGTCTGAGAAAAATTGTGATTTCATAAAAACAGCTGAATTGAACTGGCCAAAAAAAATACGCCCTACCACCACTGGTAGGGTTTTTTTTGCCGGGGCCGGGGGGTGGGGTGCAGTTTCCAGACGTTTGAGGGTTTCTAGGCTGGGGCCTTTTTTTCATCTTTTCTTTTTATTATTTTGCTTTTACTTTTTTTAAAAACAGAATTCCAGCGCGAGCTATTGACTGAGTTATGCCTGTGTACACTTGCGCCAGACCAATCCTAATTAGAGGCTGTTTAATAAATTGGGACTGTGTTGCCTGCAGCTTTTTGACCTTTGTTCCCTGATTGTCTCCCATGAATCCCCTCGCCCTCTGGTGTTCCCTCTAAACTTTGGGAATTCACTGATTCTGGTTCAATTTGTGGACCTTCTGAGTTTGTTCGAGCCTTTTAGGAAGTTTCCTTGAGCTAATAACCATCTGTCACTGCCCGTGTTTTACTGCTGCAGCTCCCGCTGCTGGAGACCAAGGCAGGGTCCTAAGCATACTGCTAGTATCTTTAAATCAAAGCGTGATCGTTAACTAACATGCCCCGAACATCTTTGTCATATAAAACTGTAAAGCTACATTAGATGTAGTACTTTAACCTTTGCCGTATTGAAGAGGTAATGATGTCAGAATTTGGCTTCCATCCCTCAAGGACCCATAAATACACTGTGTGGATGCCAGGTTATAGACCACAGGCTTACAGTATGCACTGCTGGTTTCTTGCCTCTATTACTTTAAAAACAAGGCAACTGGTAAATCACACCCATCATGGATGATCCGCTGCTACACCTCACCTCTTCAGGTTCCTCTAACAGTGTTTGTCATTCAAAGGAAAGACTGCCTACTCCTTGGCACTACTCGGAATGGTCCAAGATATTGAACTTGCTCTCTCGGAGGGCCTGTGGACTGGTGACCTTTTTCCTGAGTCCTGGGGAAGCACTTGGTTACCAAAGTCAGCTGCTTCACCGTGTCAGAATTCCTCTTTTCCAGGTATATGAAAGGCAAAAGCGAAAAATCAAACATACAAAAGGAAACTCTATTATATACAATGTTTTTAGGAAAATTTAAATAATTCAGGTCTTTTTACTTGGAGAGGTTGGGCAGAGGGATTTGGGAGCCCATTAACTACAGAAAGGTCACATATTCAACAGTACTCTAAATCATATTAGCCTCAAGGCAAACATCTCATGGAATTCTAGTAACATAAGCAAAAAAATCCCATTATCATAAATATTACTGCAGGCTATTCATCTCCCTTCCTTCCTTCCTTATTTCCTTCCTTATTTCCTTCCTTCCCTCCCTTCCCTCTTTCTTATGTCCCCTATCCTTAAAGCCTTCTCCCTTCAGATGCTATGCAGTTTTTTCCACTTCTCAAAGATAAATACTCTGGAAAGAGTATTCTATTCTTGCTGTTTCCATTTCCTCACCTCTTATTCACTCCTGAGTTCGCAGGAATCTGGTTTCTACCTCCAACAGCCTACTGAAGTCTCTCTCACTAAAAGTACAAATACTATTACTCCAAATGAGGTAATCCAGTTGATGGTTCTGATTTCTTTTCTTATGGCTCTCCTCTGCCTTGTTTAGACTTAGGGATAATTTCCTCCATTGTAAACCTCTCTTTTTTTCAAAGTTCAGTGCTTCAAGTTCTCCTTACAGCTCACTAGCCACTCCTCCTCTGCTTTCTTCATGGGCTCCGGCCATCCTATCAGTGTTAAAAAGGAGCACGGCATTAGTTCCGTGGAAACAGGAAGCATCACAGTCATGAGCTCTGCAAGACACGTGCACATACAAAGTTAAACAACGAGGAGAGGGACAAGCTCAAGAGAATACAGATCTTCCTCGATTCACAAGGAATGCATTTAATACACTTAACCTACCAAACATCATAGCTTAGCCTAGCCTACCTTAAACGTTCTCAGAACACTTACATTAGCCTACAATTGGTCAAAATCATCTAACACAAAGCCACTTTTATAATAAAGTGTTGAATATCTCATGTGATGTATTGAACACTGTACTGAAAGTGAAAAACAGAGTGGTTGTCTGGGTCCAGAATGGTTGTAAGTGTATCAGTGGTTTACACACCTGATGGTGTGGCTGGCTGGGAGCTGTGAAAAGATCAAAATTCCAAATTTGAAGTACTGTTTCTGCTGAACGCGTATCACTTTCACACCATCATAAAGTCGAAAAATCATAAATTGAACCATAGTGAAGTAGAGATATGTGATACGAAACATGGTTCGGAGGAAGAATAAGTGAAGAGTATCGATTGGAGTAGTTCTGGAAGCATCGTGGCCGTACAGAATACACGTAGCATTTGGAGTTTTCAGATTGCATTTGGATCCTAGCTCTGATAGTCATAGGACCCTCCCTGGGCAAGTTGCTTGAGGGCAATGAGCACTTAATGGGCTAGTAATACTTAGATCACAGGAGTGTTGAGAGAATTAAAACAATGTGTCATGGGCTTCCCTGGTGGCGCAGTGGTTGAGAGTCGGCCTGCCAGTGCAGGGGACACGGGTTCGTGCCCCGGTCCGGGAAGATCCCACATGCCGCGGAGCGGCTGGGCCCGTGAGCCATGGCCGCTGAGCCTGAACGTCGGGAGCCTGTGCTCGGCAGCGGGAGAGGCCACAACAGTGAGAGGCCCGCGTACAGAAAAAAAAAAACAAAAAACAAAAAACAATGTGTCATTATTTTTGTTGGTATATAGTATGTGCTTCATGAATATTTGTTCACTTTCGTTGTTTCATGGAAAGGGGAGCCTTGAGAAGGCCTACAAAAGAAATGAAGTAGTATTTGGATAGGGAGAGAGAAAGAGTAAAGACATTTTAGGAGAGAAAAACAGTATGAGAAAAGGACTAAGGAAGAGGGTTACTAATAATGTGCTTGAGTCAGTGCATGGCACTGGAGAGGAGAATGGCTGTGGTAGGTAGAGGGGAAAGATTTTTTTTTTTTTTTACATCTTTATTGGAGTATAATTGCTTTACAATGGTGTGTTAGTTTCTGCTTTATAACAAAGTGAATCAGTTATACATATACATATGTTCCCATATCTCTTCCCTCTTGCATCTCCCTCCCTCCCACCCTCCCTATCCCACCCCTCCAGGTGGTCACAAAGCACCGAGCTGATCTCCCTGTGCTATGTGGCTGCTTCCCACTAGCTATCTACCTTACGTTTGGTAGTGTATATATGTCCATGCCTCTCTCTCGCTTTGTCACAGCTTACCCTTCCCCCTCCCCATATCCTCAAGTCCATTCTCTAGTAGGTCTGTGTCTTTGGCCATAAGTGGGTTTTAGGGCAAAGATAAATGCTCAGTGTTATGTGGCAGCCTGGTTGGAAGGAGAGTCTAGGGGAGAATGGGTACATGTATATGTATGGCTGAGTCACTTTGCTGTCCACCTGAAACTATCACAACATTTGTTAATCAGCTATATCCCAATATAAAATAAAAAGTCTTTTAAAAAAAGATAAATGGTCTGGCTTATTTATACCATATTTACAAATGGCCCAACTTTGCTTATATCATTGCAAATTTTGTTTAAGTGTATTATCTTAGTTCACTTCTAGGCAATAAGATGTTGGAACTTATGCATCAAACCGCACTGTCCTCTTCAATATGTAGGAATGAAAGATAAGCAAAATTAATGTTAATGATATGGTGCGTTAGAAGGTGAAACGGGGCTTCCCTGGTGGCGCAGTGGTTGAGAGTCCGCCTGCTGATGCAGGGCACACGGGTTCGTGCCCCGGTCTGGGAAGATCCCACATGCCGCGGAGCGGCTGGATCCGTGAGCCATGGCCGCTGAGTCTGCGCGTCTGTGCTCCGCAGCGGGAGAGGCCACAGCAGTGAGAGGCCCGCGGACTGCAAAAAAAAAAAAAAAAAAAAAAAAAAGGAGGAAAAAA
>NW_020173666.1:4169239-4176049 GCF_003031525.2 Neophocaena asiaeorientalis asiaeorientalis
GGAGCAAAATACAAAGTGCTGGGTTGAGAATGACGAGAAGGTGCAATTTTAAATAAAGTATTCAGGAAAGGCCCCTCTGAGGAGGCGACATGGTGCTTGAGCTCGTGAAGGTCGTGTGGATGCCTGTGGGAAGGTTATTCCAGGCAGGGGGACGAGGCACGCAAAGTCCCTAAAGCGGGAGGGTTCTTGGTGTGTTTGAGGAACAGCTAGGAAACCTACATGGCTGGATCAGAGTGAGCTGGGGGAGGGAGGGTGCTGGAAACTAAGACACTTGACAGACTGGTGGAGCAGGTGGAGGTGTCCCTAGTATAGTCATACATTCTAAAAAGAACTGCTAAAAAAAAAATCAGTCATCTCAGTAAAGCAAGATTGGGTAAGAATTTAAGAATATTCTAGTCCTGGATTGGCAGGTGATGAGCAGAATAATCGTCCAGACCTTCTTCTGCTCAGTTCCTGGGGTGCTGAAATGCTGAGCGGGAATGCTTTGAAAAACAAGGTGATAGTTTGAAGGCACTTGGCTTTCTAAAAGCTATCTCTTCATAATAACGTTCTTCCGTTTCAGAAAGAATTTAAATTGAAAACTTAATGCTCTCGTCATGTCTGAACACACACTGAATGCAATGAAAACACCCTCCATAGGAATTTCTGATCTCCCTCTTTCTTTGTTGTCATTCAAGTCTCCCAACTCAGCTTTTACATTTGAGTGTCCTTCTAACTTGAGGGGGAGAGGCCGTCATACCATTTCTCATCCCTTGTGGCTGATATGTGAGATGGGTCTCAGGCAATTAAGGGAAGACAGCTCTACTTGCTGGAGACAAACAGTATTGTGTAATAGAACCCTGGATTCTCTCTCGGTAGCTTCTGACCCCAAGGCTGTCCCACAGAGCTGTAGTCCTAGGAAAAGCCACACAATGGTTTAAGCTTGGGATACCAATTAATAATTGTGATATATGTTACCGTTGATGGTTCAGGATATTTCCTTGAAAGACCTGTTTTCATAACACTCTGACTATGCTGTTTGGAACAACAGTTAATGTAACTGTTTAGATAGGAAATTTAGGACTGACAAACTAACAAAACCCTGGAAAATACATAGTGCAGTCAGTCATGGTTTATAAGATTATGGATGTTAGTATAATAATGAAAAGAAATTAGTAAAGTTCCTCTATAAAATCAATATGCTCTTTAAAAGTATGTTGCATCTATGCATGATTTGATCTCCATGGCTGCTGCCACATCCTCAGTGTTTACGTGATACACTCCCTCTGATTTTGTGTAATATTGCAACGTTTATAAAATGCTGTCACCCAGACTTCTGCTGTCATCAGACTTCTCACTTATTCTGACAATTTGGTTTTATCAGCCCTGCTTTACAGTTGAGATTCTGAGAGTGTAACTTTGTCGGTTTCATATGGCTAAAGACGACAGGTGGGTAGAACCCAGGTCTCTGCGGCCTCAGAGTCCATGATTTTTGCACTGCATCATGCTTCCTTAGAAATTAAATGGACTTGTCTTGCATGGACTGTGTTCTTCTTCTAACCGGGGCACAGGAGGAGTCCCAAGTAAATAGGCAGGTGGTCTCTGGGAGGGATGTCTGGAAGCAACTGTTGGGAGTCCCAGCAGGTCGGCAGTGCTGTGTCGAAGGTCTGGTCCCAGGTAGTGGGAACTCAGCCATGGAGACTGGGCTGCAGGAGGAGGACCTCGATGCAACCAGGAGGACCTGGTTGCTTCATAGCAACCCAGGGTTGCTATGTTGTGCGGCTTCCATTTGCTCCTCCAGATCTGCTCTCCACCCTTCCTCAATCTGCTCTGGGCTCCTGGAAGCTGACCTGCATGGACAGGATCAAAAGACCCCCTTTCTCTTTTTTGCTGTTGCCTTTTGCCAATGGGAACCATCAGCAGGAGGTCAGAGGATGAAGCTGGGAGTGTTTATTCCCCCACCTCCCTCCCTGTGAGCTTGCCCTGAGCTCCCTGCAGCCCTCAGTCTCCCATAACGTAGCCTTGCCTGCTGGTTCCTGTCACCACTCCTTCCTCTTGTCCCTTCTGAGCTAGTCCGAGAAGCTTCACTATTTCTTAACATTTTCCCTGTGCCTTTCCTGTACCTTTGTAAATGGTCCTGTCCTGAACTCTTCACATTGCCCAGTTTAAATGTGCTTTTTGTTTCCTGATGGGCCCCTGACTGGTCAGACCTGACCAGGTGGGAACTAATGTCTGGATTCAGGCACATGAGCAGGACAGGGACCCTGCCACTGGGAATGAAATTAGAACGAGGATCTGGAGCCAGGAAGACGAGCTGAGCGTGCCCTAGTAGAGTGAGAGACAAGAATGCAGTAGACTGGGAAGAAATCTGCCCTGAGACTAACTGGACAGGACTCTGCTGGATGGGATCTCTGGTCTTCCAGGTCTTCCAAGACCCTGCACAGATGCTCTGAAGGGTTGGAGGTACAAGGAAGGCAGCAGATGCTCAAGAGGTGGCAAGCCTACGGAGAGCTGTGGCCATAGGAGAAAGAGTGGCTGGACGTTTGAGTCCTTACCCCTTGTGACAAAGACTGACTATTCACTGAACCCTTTTTCACTTCCTGCTGGGCACAAAGACTACGATCCCATGTGCCTGAAATCTGGCCAAAGGAATGTGAGCAGAAGGGATGTACTAACCCCTAAGACCCCTCTCACTATCCTCCATATTTTGCTAGCTGTAATTACGAGTGGTGCCTGCCACAATGATATCGCTCATTCATGCATTCCTTTCATTCATTCCCTGAGACAGGACTTGGGGATACAGCCTCTCAAGAAGCTTGCTCACAGGCCCTTATATTAGACTGATTGTGACTGGGGACGTGGTAGACCACTGCCACACCTGGAAAGACGCTACAGAATTAGACATGATTCTTCTGGTACTTCAGTAATACCTCCTGCAATGGCTGTGCATAAAGCACTGTGCATTAGGCCCCATTTTCTATCCTTTTCCTTTCAAAAATGATGATCATTTTTATTGGGTGCCCACCCTGCACCAGGTGCTTCTGAAACCTTATGCTGTGATAAGTAGAAAAATGTAGGCTTATAACTAAGTTGAGGCTGTAACTAATTTAAGCCTCATTCAGCATTTAGGCAGCCCGGATCTTCTTATTAATATACAAGGAGTGGTTACTGATAATAGACACATTATGAAGCCCAAAGGCATCTTGGCAGTGCATACTGAGGAATGGGGGAAATATGAGAAACTTCCAAGGAATGATATTTTTGCATCCATATATGTTTTTTCCAGTGTTTTTATCCTAAGAAGATCCTTAAAAGCAGACACAGGCATGCTCTGTGTATGTACATCCAGGAGATATTTCCCAGAATCTGTCCCTCTGCCATTCTTTCATCTGCATTTTATCTCTCAGCATGAGTAAGTTGCCCAATAACTCCTGTGATTATCTGCAAGTCTCATTAAATACACTACTTGATGCCCCAAAAGAATTTATAAAAAAGAAAGAAAAAACGATTACACCTCATGAGTATCAACACTCATAGATACTAATTACAAAATATAACTTTTTGAATTGAATCCTTTTTTGAATTAAGGTTGCACAGAGAAGAACATTTTGTTGGTAGCCTTCTTGAGATTCTAAGAGGGTTTCAACTTTTGCCGCCGAAGGAGGAAACCATGGCTGCTCTTGGAATCCTGATCTGGGAGAACGCTATACGATGCTGCTTTCCATAGCGAGCTGATTCCCGCCGGCCCCCTTTCCTGAGGGAGTTGGGCAGAGTGGGGTGGTAAGAGTAGAGACAGGCAGAGGCAAAAGCTGCAATGTCCTGATTCCCTTGTACTAGAAATTTTATTACAGATAAACTTTTTTGCCCATCAGATGCATTGCTGGATCGAAATGTCACACGTTCCTTCACAGATGTTATTTCACATTAAGCCACA
This sequence comes from Neophocaena asiaeorientalis asiaeorientalis, assembly GCF_003031525.2. Classification (NCBI taxonomy): domain Eukaryota; kingdom Metazoa; phylum Chordata; class Mammalia; order Artiodactyla; family Phocoenidae; genus Neophocaena; species Neophocaena asiaeorientalis. The sequence goes on from NW_020173666.1 coordinate 4,173,153, forward strand.
GGCAGCAAGGAGTGGACATGGCACACATTTTCCTCTTCCCTCAGTAGCATCCCGTCTCCCAGCAGTCATTTGCAAAAGCAATATTACTCACATAACAATTGAGCTGATCTTATATTTTAGATTATGATGTCAAGATATATTATACTGCAGCCTACTGACTTAAAAAACAGCCCAAGAAAGAGAATGACTAGGGCCAAGTTGGGATTGAAAAGGACGTAAGGGAATGTCATCTGTTATGAGAATCTTAAAAGCTTCTAATGACCTTGTTATTCCCAAGAGGCTCTTGCTACTGTGACTATTGAAATTATTTTTGCTAAACAAGCTTTGCATCTAATGATAGCTTTCTCTATGGTCTGAAACTCACAAGAATTTCTTTTACCTTTTTCTGAATGAAATACTTGGTCAGCAATTCATCATGCAGACACCATTTATGCTTCCATCACTATGTTTAGTATTATATAATAAATGTATTTATGAGTTCTTCTGTTAAGATTCTTATCTGTTTTAGAATATTTGACGGGCTGTATCTTAGAGGTTAAGTGTCATCTTTGCTCTTCTAAATACATTTTATATTCCTAAACTGAAGATGTTGTCCTGAACATTTTCCTGCACAGAATGCACTGAGGAAAGCATAGAATTAAGGTAAAGCTTTTGAAAATAACAACCATGATTGCATCCCAGTGTTTTAAGGGTAACACATCCTATGAACAATTGCACCTCCCTCCTACACGGTGAGTCCTATGATAGCAGAAGACTTGTCTGTTTATCCATGGCTGTATTTTCAGGTACATAACGGGTGGGTATTTAGTAAATATTTGTTGGATGAGTAGACGGATAGATGGATGGGTGGGTGGATGGATGGATGGATATAAGTATGTGGTTTGGGGCTAGGGGCTATTTTTTCTGTGAGCCTAGCCTTAAGTCAGACTCTTTGGAATTACTGAGCTTCACAGACATTTACTGGGAGTCAGTGTCCTGCTGTCCATGTGAAAAAGTGAAAGCTTCGAGAGCTAGTGAACTCTTAGGAGGATGACACAGCTTTCCATCAAGTGAAGCCACTTTATTTTTGGCTGAGAAAATAAGTTAAAATTTGAAATTGCTTTCCCCCAAATGGTTGCAGTCCTTCAATCTAACGGGCCACCCTGAAATTGGAGAATAAATAAAAATGCAGAAACATCCCTGAATCTGATTCACCGAGTGAAAGAGTCCTTCCTTTGGTGGGTATGTGCACAAGGATGGAAATGGACATGAAGGCAAAATGGCAGCCACTTCAGACATTTTTCTGAAATGACTTTGGGTGTGAGTTTCTGAGACAAATCACTTCCACATGGCCTTGAAAAGAACTTGGTTAGCTCACCTCCAAGGAAGGCTAAGAATAGGGCTGGGAAGCAGAAATAATGTATTATTCTGCTGAGTGTGTTAATATTTGGGCAGAAAAGGGTGGATTCTTTTTTAGTTAAGCATCATTTTAACATGCACACTATAGGTGGTGGCTTTTTTTTTTTTTTTTTTAACAGAAAAATGTAGCTGTCCCCTAACGGGAGCAATTTCCCTTCATATTTCTTGCAGCTCTTGTCCCATGAGGCGACAGATGAGTATGTGACAGCAATACTGATTCCAGTGCTGAGATGCCATCTGATCCACCGGGAGAGCTGGTGGATTGAAATCAATGTCGGTGCATGCCTTCTGGGTAGCGGTCTTTCAGTGCAGGATTTGCTCTATGGATCAGAAAAACAGCTGGCAACTCGCAACATGTTATGCAAAAGACCTTTTAAATGTCTTGTTGTTTCCAGCTGTGATGTAGTGTGTCACTTCAAATATTTTTTTTTAATTTCTGTGCCTGCTTGATGGAGCAAAGTCCTGTTAAGCAACTGGTAAAAACGCAATACCAGTTTAAACTGGTGTCTGCAGAATTCTGAGGCTTATAAGGGGCTAGAAATAAGCCTCTGCCTTATTGTACATTTTTTTTAATATAAAAGTTTTATCCATAGAAAGCATTTATTGGAAATCCAGTCCTGAAACTGCCTGTAAAACATAAGCATGTGCTAAAAAAAATAGAAACCCTGTGGGTTATTCAGAATTCTTGGAAAACAAGAACTTTCATCCAGTTATTTTGCTCAGATGCAAGATGGAGTTATTTATTTCCAGTGTATGTTGTTTGCATATGACAGAATTTTGGAGTCTCTTCTCTGTTTTAAGTTTTTCCCCCATAAAATATGCATAATAATTCCTATGAACGTTAAAAACACATTACTGTGTTTTCCACTCAATGCTTTCAACCCCAGAAGCTAAACTTCTTTCCCCTCATTTTTTTTTAATCTTCTTTTTAATCTTTTTGTTGGTTTTTTTCATGAGGTTTCTTTCTCACTTTTTTTTCAATATTTCATTTCCTGCCTCTGTAATCCAAGTTTCTGGTAACAGTTAAGATCACTAGTGCAGATATACCATCTATGTCCAGATAAAGAGGCAAAGAGGAAACTAGCAAAATTTTTGGAAGATCTGGATGGACTAAAAGAGAAGGGATTGATGTTTTCTGAGTGTTTGATAGATTTTAGTCTAGTTGATGGATATTTGGTATCAAATCGGCATCCCAAGTCTGATGTGATAACCCAAATTTCGACATCAAACATTCAGAGCAGCCAATGCCAGCATGATGCTCTCACATATATCAATTCAGTGACTATTTATAGCTTCCAAATTATTTTCCACAGCTCTCAGTTGACTACTTTGACGAAATAACCGAACAGATGTCAGCCATGTGTCTCTGTGGATGAAGAGCTACGTGAAGTACTATCGTATTCAATATTTGCAGGGTGTGAGTGTTGCGACTGTAGTTTTTTTTTTTTTTTTTTTTTTTTTTTTTTTTTTTTTTTTTTTTTTTTTTTCTAGGAAGTGCC
>NW_020173666.1:4176259-4265259 GCF_003031525.2 Neophocaena asiaeorientalis asiaeorientalis
GCTTTCTTTTTTTTTTTTGCGGTACGCGAGCCTCTCACTGTTGTGGCCTCTCCCGTTGCGGAGCACAGGCTCCAGGCGCGCAGGCTCAGCGGCCATGACTCACAGGCCCAGCCGCTCCGCGGCATGTGGGATCTTCCCGGACCGGGGCACGAACCCGTGTCCCCTGCATCGGCAGGCGGACTCTCAACCACTGCGCCACCAGGGAAGCCCGCGACTGTAGTTTTAACAGGGAGTCTCTCGCTGCATTTGACTGCAAGTGTCATTAGCTGTTGGTGTTTAGTGTGCGAAGAATTTTCATTGATTGGTTGGGCGTGTTTTAGGTGTTGTGGACATGGACAAAATATATCACTGAGTTCATCCATCCTGTATAGCTATTTTTATATGTACTTAATATTCCAGCAATACTGATGTCCACTGTACATAATGTCCTCTAAATAAGTAAGAACGCAATTCCTTGATGAGGGTGAGATTTAAAGGAGGAAAAAGAATACCAGACCAAAAAAGCATTTCTGGAAGTGTGTTCAGGAACATTAATTCTTGGAGAAATTAGTAGGATTGGGGGCAAAAAGTGAGTGAACCAGTTTGGGAAACACAGAGATAAGCTGTGAGCGGATTGTCTTTATTTTAGGACTCATCAGAGCTTTTACTATGCTATGAATGCTGTAAATCTTAAAAAGGGAGAGCTAGATGCAGGGCCTCCCCCTACTTGTTAGACGGAACAGCTCCCCTGCATCTAACCCTCTAACTTGCCCCCAGAGAATATTTTGAAAAACAACACTCTGTGATGCTTGCTTGGTAAATGCAGACTTAAACACTATGCTGTAGTAATCAATAAATATTACTTCTTTATAAAGTTAAACACCAACTGGAACACCCACATGAAAAAAAATTAATCCAGACAGAGATTGCTCTCCACAAAAATTAACTCAAAATGGATCAAAAACGTAAAGGTAAAATGCAAAACTATAAAACTCCCAGAAGGTAACTGAGGAGAAAATCTAGATGATCTTGGGTTTGGCAGTGATGTTTGAGGTAAAACACCAAAGTACATGATCTGAAAGGAAGAAGTGACAAGCTGGACTTCACTAAAATAGAAATTTTCTGCTCTGTGAAAGATGATGTAAAGTGAATGAAAATACAAGCCACAGATTAGGAGAAAATATTAGCAAAAGACATATCTGATAGAGGGCTGTTATCCAAAATATAAAAAGAAACCTTAAAACTCTGTGATTAGAAAACAGAGAACTCAATTTTAAAAATGGGCCAAAGATCTTAACAGATACCTCACCAAAGAAGATACACAGCAAAAAAGCCTATGAAAAGAGGCTCCACATCATATGTCACTGGAGAATGCAAATTAAAACAACAATTAAATATCACTACACACCTATTAGAATGGCCAGAACACTGGAAACCAGAAACACTGAAAACCCCAAATTCTGGAGCTTTTGTGGAGCAAGAAGAACTCTCATTCATTGCTGGTAAGAACAAAAAATAGCATAGCCGCTTCGAAAGACAGTCCGGCGGTTTCTTACAAAACTAAACATACCCTTACCATACAATACAGTAATTGCGCTCCTTGACGTTTACCCAAAAAGAGTTCAAAACATGTCCACACCAAAACCCTACACATGGATGTTTATAGCAGCTTTATTCATAACTGCCAAAACTTAGAAGCAACTGAGCTGTCCTTCAGTAGGTGAATGGATAAATAAACTGTGGTACATTCATACAATGGAATATTATCCAGCACTAAAAAGAAATGAGCTATCAAGCCATGTCAAGCCATGGAGAGAAAATGCCCGTTACTAAGTGGAAGAAGCCAGTCTGAAAAGACTACACACTACAGTATATGATTTCAACTATAAGATACTCTGGAAAAGGCACAACTATTGAGACAGTAAAAAAAGGCAGTGGTGGGCTTCCCGGGTGGCGCAGTGGTTGAGAGTCCGCCTGCCGATGCAGGGGACACGGGTTCGTGCCCCGGTCCGGGAAGATCCCACATGCCGCGGAGCGGCTGGGCCCATGAGCCATGGCCGCTGAGCCTGCACGTCTGGAGCCTGTGCTCTGCAACGGGAGAGGCCACAGCAGTGAGAGGTCCGCATACCGCAAAAAAAATAAAAGGCAGTGGTTACCAGGGCTTGGAGGGAGGAAGTGATGAATAGGTAGAGCACAGAGGATTTTTAGGGCAGTGAAACTACTCTGTATACTGTAATGGGATGCATGTCATTATACATTTGTCCAAATTCATATAACGTACAACACTAAGTGAACCCTAATGTAAACTATGGACTTTGATAAAGATGTGGCAGTGTATGTTGATTAGTTGTAACAAATGTACCACTCTGGTGGCGGATGTTGATAGCAGGGAAGCAAGGCATGCGTGGGGACAGGGGCATATGGGAAATCTCCGTGCCTTCGCTCAATTTTGCTGTGAACCTAAAACTGCTCTAAAAAATAAAATTATTTTTTAAAAATACATAGAGTAAAATTTTAGAGATAATCTAATCCAGTGAGTTATTTGGTTTGGGTTTGTTTTGTTTTTGGCTTCATCAATTTTTTAAAATAAATTTATTTACTTATTTATTTATTGTTTTGGCTACGTTGGGTCTTCATCGCTGCACGCGGGCTTTCTCTAGTTGCGGCAAGCGGGGGCTTGTGTCATGGTGCGCGGGCTTCTCGTTGTGGTGGCTTCTCTTGTGGAGCACGGACTCCAGGCGCGTGGGCTTCAGTAGTTGTGGCACATAGACTCAGTAGTTGTGGCTCGTGAGCTTTAGAGCTCAGGCTCAGTAGCTGTGGCACACGGGCTCAGTTGCTCCACAGCACGTGGGATCTTCCCGGACCAGGGATCGACCCCGTGCCCCCTGCACTGGCAGGTGGACTCCCAACCACTGCACCACCAGGGAAGTCCCCCATCAATTTCTTTTTTTACCTGTCGTTTACTAAGGGCCTGCTATGGGCCAGACACTGAGTTAAGTACTTTTATATATATTTAAATTGGCAATAGTCCTAGGAAGTAGGAGTTATTTTCCCTATTTAATGGGTAAGGAGCTGAAGTTAGGGAGATTTAGTGACCTTCCCAAGGTTGCAGAACTAGTAAGTGGTGAAAGTGGAATTCAAACTTGGGCCAGAACTGGCTCCGTTAACCATGATATTATAACAAATAGAATAATAATGTATGCAAAAAAATGGTATATATCTGTGTATGTGATAGAGAGATGGACCAGTTTTCATCCAATTCTTAAGGAATCTGCAGTCTGAAAAATTTCAAGATCACTGAATCCAGTCTCAACGTGTAGAGGCCCAGAGCAATGATGTCATTTTCTCAATGACATACCACTAACTGGTGAAAAAATAGGAACTAGAGCCATGCTCTCTTGACTTCCCTTTGATGATAAGGGAATACAAGATGCCACATCATAATTGATGGCCTTTAAGTTAGTTGATTTCAGAAAATGAAGGAAGACAATACTGCTGTTGAAAGTCTAGAACCATTTTGTTAGTAGATTATGGGAATTTGCTGTTAAGCTCATTGTTTCATGATGGAACACTCAGAATGTTTCATATCCAAAAACCAGACTGTTAATACGAAGGATATTCAAAATATTTAAAATTATCTAAGTGTCAAGGTAAGAAAATATAATATCCAGGAAAAACTAATGTAAAACTCTGGCATTTGAATAGCAAATGATTCAACTACAGTAGAAGTTGATTGTTATTTTTGAAGATCCAAGCATAAAGCCCTATTTATATAGAGGGGTAATAGCCACCTTTGTAGTGTAATTTGAGATGGGACAGTACCATCTTGCCTCACTGTCCAAATTTCTACTCTTCCATATGCATTAAATTAGACTAAGACAATGCGTTTCAGTAGCCATTTGTTTAAATGAAAATAACTGGAGTAGACATACATAGAGTAGACTCTCAAATATTAAACCCAGTGTGAGCCTAGACTTGGCATGTCTCTTTTTATTGGTGTCAGAAAATAAAGAAGATAAACTTTGATAGGAGGAGGCTCATGGAAATGGTCAGAAAAATGAAAAAATAAATGCTTGAGGCAGGCAGTCTGAGTCAGGCAGCAATGATGAACAGCAGTGCGTAGGTCATATGAGAAGTGAGATCACCCAGAGGAAATGACCTTAGAAGGAGATGTTGGACCGTGCTAAAGACAGTCAGTGTTTTACCTTTCAGTATATAATCTGATATTAGGGATTGCCTCTTTACCGTAGAGCAACATATATCTATAAGCTTTTCAGCTTTTATAAATTGTTCCACACCAAAAATTTTTAAAAAATGTCTTGGAAAAGGAAAGTTTCAAGGAATATATCTCTGGCACTGTCCTTGAAGATCTCATCAGGTATAACAGCTGCTGTGTATGTAGGAAAAGAGGGGGAGGACTGGGAAATAAAATAAGCTATTCCAGTGTGATCTCCTGAAATAGATAGAAGACTTGCAATTTCACACCAAGATCCACAGCCTGGCCTTGTTTTCTGGTTGCAAATAGCAGTAATCCATCTGTCAGCCTGACATCCTTTTATGCTCCCTTTCAATCACTCCCAGAAAAAAAAAAATTCTTTTTAGATTGATTCTGATTTAGCAGCTTTCTAGTAACCATGCTGCACATTAGCTCTCCAGAACTTACCTTGCATAACTGAAAGTTTGTACCCTTTATCAACATCTTCCTATTTCCCTTTCCCCCTTGCCCTAACAGCCTCGTACTACTTTCTGCTTCTATGAGTTTGACTACGTTAGATTTCATCCATGAGATCATGCAATATTTGTCTTTCCATGTATTTCACGTAGCATAAGGTCCTCCAGGTTTATCCACATTGTCACAAATGATAAGATTTCTTTCTTTTTCAAGGCCTAAGTGTGTGTATATATATATATATATATATACACATATACACACAGATATATATGTGTGTATATGTATATATAAACTTCTTTATCCGTTCATCCATCAGTGGACATTTAGGTTGTTTCCATAGCTTAGCCATTGTGAATAATGGTACAATGAACATGGAAGTACAAATATCTGTTCAAGATACTGATTTCATTTCCTTTGGATGTATACTCAGAATTTGAATTGCTGGATCATATGGTAGTTCTACTTTTAATTTTTTGAGGAACCTATATTGCTTTCCATAATGGCTGCACCAATTAACATTCCCACCAACAATGTGCAAGGGTTCTCTTTTCTCTACAACCTTGTCAATACTTGTTATCTTTTGTCTTTTGGATAATAGTCATCCTAACAGGTGTGAGGTGATACGTCATTGTGGTTTTGATTTGCATTTCCTTATGATTAATGATGTTGAGCACCTTTTTATGTATCTGTTGGTCATTTGTATGTCTTCTTTTGAGAAATATCTACTTAGGTTCTTTGCCCATTCTCAAAATCAGGTTATTTGGGGGGTTTTGCTACTGAGTTGTATGAGTTTCTTATATATTTTGGATATTAATCCCTTATTGACATATGGTTTGCAAGTATTTTCTCCCATTCCATAAGTTGCCTTTTTATTCTGGTAATTGTTGCCTTTGCTGTGCAAAAGCTTTTTAGTTTGACACAATTACACTTCTCCGTTTTTGCTTTTATTGCCTGTACTTTTGTCATCATTTTTGATTTCCAAAATAATCATTGCCAAGACCAGTGGCAAGAAGCTTGTCACCTATGTTTTTTTCCTAGTAGTTTTACATTTCAGGTCTTATATATAAGTCTTTAATCAATTTTGAGTTGATTTTTAATATGGTGTGAGATAAGGTTCAATTTCATTCTTCTGTGTATATATGTCCAATTTTCCCAATACCATTTATTGAAGAGACTGTCCTTTCCCCATGTGTATTCTTGGCACCCTTGTCAAAGATCAGTTGACCATAAATGTGTGGATTTATTTCTGTACTCTCCATTCTATTCCGTTGGTCTATGTGTCTGTTTTTATGCTAGTAATCATATTATTTTTATTATTGTAGCTTTGTAAATTTTTTGAAATTAGTAAGTGGCATGCCTCCAGCTTTGCTCTTGCTGCTCAAGATTGCTTTGGTTAGTTGGAGCCTTTTGTGGTTGCATATGAATTTTAGGATTTTTTAGAAATTTCATTAAGAATGCCATTGGGATTTTGAAAGCAATTACATTGAATCTGTTGATCACTTTCGGTAGTATGGACATTTTAACAATATTAATTCTTCCAGTCCATGAATATGGGATGTCTTTCCATTTATCTCTGTCTTCTTTAATTTCCTTCATCAGTGTTTTATAATTTCCAGTGTACAAGTCTTTCACCTTTTTGGTTAAATTTATTCAAAAGTATTTTATTCTTTTTGATGTTATTGTGAGATAGTTTTCTTAATTTCCTTTTCAGATACTTTGTTGTTAGTGTATAGAAACACCACAGACTATGTTTATTGATTTTGTATCCTACAATTTTACTGAATTCGTTTATTAGTTCTAACAGTTCTTTTGTCAAGTCTTTAGGTTTTTCTACATATATGATCATGTCATCTGCAGAGATAATTTTACTTCTTTCTTTCCAATTGGGATGCTTTTTATTTATTTTCCTTGTCTACTTGTTCTGGCTAGAACTTGTAATACTATGTTGGATAGAAATAGTGAGAGTGGACATCCTGGCTTTATATTTAGTTTTAGAGAAAAATCTTTCAGTTTTTCCTCATGGATTCTCATATTAGCTGTGGGCTTTTTATATATAACTTTAATTGTGTTGAGGTAAGTTTTTCTACACGTATCTATTTGAGAGTTTTTATCATGAACGGATGGTGAATTTTGCCAGAATTTTATCTTTCATTCCGTTAATGTGATGTAAACCATTGATTGATTTGTGTATATTTAACAATCGTTGCATCCCAGAAATAAATCCCACGTGTCCACGGTGTGTAATCCTTTTAATGTGCTGTTGAATTTGGTTTGCTCACATTTTATGGAGGATTTTTGCATCTATGTTCATTAAGAACGTTGGCCTGTAGTTTTCTTTTCTTGTGGTGTCTTTGTCTGGCTTTGGTATCAGAGTGATGCTGGCCTCATAAAATGAATTTGGAAATGTTTCTTCTTATCTTTCTTGGAAGAGTTTAAGAAGGATTGATATCTTCTTCGAATGTTTGATAGAGTTCACCCATGAAGGTCCTGGGCTTTTCTCTGTTGGAAGGTTTTTGATTACTGATTCTGTCTCTTTATTAGTTATTGGTCTGTTTAAGTTTTCTATTTCTTCTTGATTCAGCCTTGGAAGTTTGTATGTTTCTAGGAACTTTTCGAGTTCTTCTAGGCTATCCAATTTGGTGCTATATAATTGTTCATAATAGTTCATAAGGGTCTTTTTCCCCTGAGGCATCAGTTGTAATATCTCCTTTTCATTTCTGATTTTATTTATTTGGGTCTTCTCTCTTTTTTCCTTCGGGCTATAGCTAAGGGTTTGTGAACTCTTAGTTTTTTGTTTGTTTGTTTGTTTTTTGCGGTACGCGGGCCTCTCACTGTTGTGGCCTCTCCCGTTGCGGAGCACAGGCTCTGGATGCACAGGCCCAGCGGCCATGGCTCATGGGCCTAGCCACTCTGCGGCATGTGGGATCTTCCCGGACTGGGGCATGAACCCGCATCCCCTGCATTGGCAGGTGGACTCTCAACCACTGCGCCACCAGGGAAGCCCTGTTTATTTTTTTTCTATTTGTTTTCTATTCTCTATTTTATTTATTTCCGCTGTAATATTTATTATTTCTTTCATTCTGCTAACTTTGGCCTAGTTTGTTTTTCTTTTTCTAGTTCCTTGAGATGTTCCTTTTTTGATGTGTGCATTTATTTGCTATAACCTTGTCTCTTAAATACACAGCATGACGTGTGCTTTTTATTGTCTCTCTCTCTTCTCCTGTAAGCACAGGCCTCTATTTACTTACAAAAACTGCAAGTCTAATTTTAAAAAAGCTTCTTTGAAAATGAAATCAGTATGCTTATTTTTTTGTTAAGATAGACCACTTAAAGTTCTAAGTTTTCATACTTTTACTTCTCAAGTTAAGTAAGGCACCAATTTAAGTTCACATAAATAAAGTAGGCCCTCAATAAGTATTTGCTAAATACTTTTTTTTTGCAATTAGTATTTGCTAAACTAGTGTACCCAGTTCTGCCACTGCTATTTAGAGGAAAGTTAAGATGAGAGCCCATGTTTTTCAAATCAGATGATTATAGTTAGAAATAATCTTGCCACATTTAGAGAGGAAAGTAATTGGTAGTGGAGGATACACTCCCAAAGGCTCTTAAGTTCCAGTGTAGTTTATCAAGTTTATGAACAAACTTTTATTTAGTTCTCTCTGTATAGAAAGAGCTAGCTAGTGCTAAGATTATAAGTCAGTTTGAAAAAATAGCAAGAGGGCTTCTCTGATGGCGCAGTGGTTGAGAATCCACCTGCCAATGCAGGGGACACGGGTTCGAGCCCTGATCCAGGGAGATCCCACATGCAGTGGAGCAACTAAGCCCGTGAGCCACAACTACTGACCCCGCGTGCCACAACTACTGAAACCTGCCTACCTAGAGCCCATGCTCCACAACGAGAGAAGCCACTGCAATGAGAAGCCCGCACACCACAAGGAAGAGTGGCCCCCGCTCGCCGCAACTAGAGAAAGCCTGTGCGCAGCAACAAAGACCCAACAATGAAGACCCAATGCAGCCAAAAATGAATACATAAATTTTAAAAAAATAGCTAGAGCCATTAAGTGCTTATAACTTAGTCCAGAAAGAAGGAATGAATGAAACTGAGAATAAATAAATTTTTAAAAAATAGCTAGAGCCATTAAGTGCTTATAACTTAGTCCAGAAAGAAGGAATGAATGAAACTGAATTATTCAGCACAGCCTTTAAGGCTTATTCTCACGCTACTCTACCCTCCCATTCCTGCTTACTCTTTTAGCACACAAGACCATGTTGCCACTGGATGGAAACACTTATGCTCTCCTGCTGCCTTTCTTACCTCGTGCTAACTTGGCCCATTTGGCCAACGTTGGTGCCGTTTAGAGCGATAGGAGGCCAAGGAGGAGGTTTTGAAAAGAAGCTGATGAGTTGAGGGATGGACATGTTGCGTTTGAGGTGCTAATGGAAAATGCACATAAAGGTATTGAGTGACAATTGGAGAATAGTATTTAACAGTTTGGTAATCACATGTGGACTAAGGGAGAGGAAGTGTTTTAAGCCTAGGTTACTGGAAGAAAGATGACAGAAAGTAGGAATTCAGTGATAGAGTGGATTTTGAGAGGAAGGTGATGAGATCAGTTTTAGATTTGTTGTGTTTCAGATGATGATGAGACGTTAAAATTGACATCTTTTATGTGATCTTCAGAATGAAGGTGAAGGAGAGATTGCAGAACTGCTCCAGATTGAAGGAGATTAGAGAGACATGGCAGTCAGGTGCAACACAAGATACTGGAATGGTGCTTTTGCTATAAAGGACATGATTGGGACAATTGGCAAAATTTGATTGGGGTCTTTGGACAAAGGGTATAAAAGAATTCTTTGGACTACTCTTGTAATTTTCTGTAAATTCAAAATTGTTTTAAACTAAAAAGCAGAAAATAAACAAATATGTAACCTCATTTTGGGGGACCAAAACTGGACACTGTCAGTATATCCTAAGATATATGTAAGATATATAAGATGTACGTATCTTAAGATACATGTAAGTATTCGCAAACTGGAACCCAATAATCCCACTCTGAGTCTCTCTCGTGAAGGAATAATACTATGCATTATTTGAGACAGCATTATTCTTAATTGCAATACTAGAAACTATCAAACATCCAAAGAAATGATAAAATAAACGCTGGCCTGTCCGCTTGATAAATGCGCCTCAGCTGTATTCTAATTTGATATATGACTAGACAGCAATGTGCACACCTCTTTGAGTTAATATTAAATGAAAAAGTAGAATGTAATCTGAGATATTAACTATGATTATTATTTTAAAATGTAGATATGAAGTACACCAAAATAATATGGAGCTTTCAAAATGATGGAATTGTTGGTGATTCTTCCCTTTCTAATTGCTCAATTTCTCATAATGCATTTGTATTGCTTTTATGATTTTAAAGATACTTTACATCAGAAGGTCAAGAAGTAGTTAGAAGCACACAGACTCAGGAATGATGATTTATTTTAAGGATTATTTGCCAGAGTTTTAACCCCAGTGGCCAAAGTCTTTGAGAAAGAGAGTATAGAGAAGGGAGATCAGAGTGGGCCAAGAGGGAGCCATAGAGTGTTCCTGCATTTGGAGGAGAGGGAGGTGGTTGTAGAGTTGATAGAGGATTTACTAGAGAAGAATGCACTGAAAAGTGTGTTTGTGCTGGTGGGGCTGAGAGACAGTGGAGCTTCAGAGTATCACCCCCTGAAAGAGGCCAAGGAGAAAAAAGGCTGAATGTAGACCTGGCTCTTTGCTCACTGAGCATTTCCCACCAAGCAGCCTTCAGTAAAGACAAACTGGCTTTTATAACTCCACACAAACACATGCGATTTTTTAAAGTTAATTCTTATGGTTTGCATTGTGATATTTTAACATGGGAAATGAAGTTTAGAAACTGCAACAAGAGGAATTTGAGCCATGATAAAATACTTGTAAGCCTCTCCCAATGACTTTGGAGAAGACGTTGCTCTCCTGTGTCAGAGAAGGTTCTGGGCTGCCTTTTCAGAGCATTTTATCATCAGAAAATGGTTCACTTCATAAGGTTTATAACCTTCCATAAAACTGCAGAACATTTTTTTTCATTAAGCCACCTTTGGAATCATTTTGGTCCCTTTATAGTCTCTTATTTAATCTGTTTTTTCATGGACTAGAGGGAGAAAAAAATCTATCAGTGGTCAAAATAGTAATTAGATAGTATAAGTCACAGCCTAATGGCTTGAAGGCACATGTACTTACTAGTTATCTCCCCCATCTGCCTTAATCAGTGAATTCTTTTAACTCCCAAACACATCTTTACCTTCTTCTTAAACAATGGAAAAAAGGAATTACCAAAATGTACATTTTCCGAATTACAAGAGTTACTAATGTTTGTACTTTTTGTTTATTAAAGCATAATTACCATGTTGCGAAAGCTCTTTTACCAAACTCTAAGGAGAGCATGAATTAATAAAACATCAAGAGTTTTATTTCCTATATTGAAAAATCTTACATTTGCATAAAATCAACAACCGAATCTTTCAGAAATAAATTTAATCATAAGGAGAGCACCATAAAAAAAAAAAACACTGCAAAATAAATCTTAAAACCACATTCAGGTTTAAAAAGAGGAAAATATCATTTCTACTTATTCCTGAAGGATTTTTTTTTAATCTTTTAATTAATGACAGCCCTCAGGGCACTGAGCAATTGTTAATTAAAACAAGGAGGAAAGGGAGAGGAAGTAGGCAAGAATGCTGAGATGAACACGTTTCCTTTTCTCTGCAGGGGAATAACATTAGTAAGCCAACATTAATAAATATGAATATTTTTGAGAGAAAGTATATAAAAATGTAAAAAAAAAAACTTAAACTCAGCTTGGCACACACTAGCAGGTGCATAAATTAATCGGGGCTCCTCAAGAATTATAAACCCCAGGGTGTCACCTTTTGTCTAATTGAGTGGTGGTAGTGATCTCCCACCCATGACAGGATGGAGTACTGCCTTTTTGGTACAAGCTGACTCCTGTCAGGGGATAGTGCCTGATCAGAGGTCTTCTAAGGGATTTCATTCACTTTCATTCTAGCAATGGGCGGACAAGCACATGGGTAACCACCGTCATTATGAAACATTTCTTAAGTGCTTAGAGTTAGGAGCTAGACTCACAGCCCATTCAATTCATTGCCTTTTCTCTTTTCCACCATTAAATTTTTACTTAGAAAAAAATAATTATCAGATCTTTTGGTTCACCCCCCATGCTTACCTAATTTGGCAGGTTATTAGTGATAACAGTTCTCAGTCCTTCCCTACCACTTTCCCCTGCACCCCACATGAAAAAGGCTTTTATCTTTCTCCTGCGCTCAGAAATCTACTTAACAAGCTGAGCTTTAGAAGCCAAGAACAAAAAGAAATGTAAGGAAATCTGTTTCTCACTTTATTTGGAGGGTGACAGAAGCCAGAACCCATAGGCTATGTGTTTAGCATGAATAAAGTCGTTCTTTGAAATTAGGAAAATCTGGGATTGTTTTCCCCCATTTTTTCTATGACCCTAGTTTTACATAACCTTATAGGCTTTTTATCATAGTTGTTTTTTCAAAAACAGAACTCATTCCCTTAGGGTTTGGTGGGGTTTTGGAGCGGGGTGCGGGGATAGGGTTTTCTTTTTTTAATTTTTTTCCCATTTCCTGTGTGCATGCATCCATTTGATGTTCTGCAAGCTAGGATGTCAGGGTCAGCTCATGGGGGTCAGTGTCGTTTACAGAATTTCTCAGATGCCAGCTAAGATCAGTAGCTAGGAGACAACTTTGAATTTCATTTGCTGTTTGTAGTCAGAATACATTCTTCACCACAGATGAGACCTTGCCTCCGTGGTGCTCTATCTCTAAGAGGACAAATTCTAGGTAATCAGAAAACTATATTTCGTACAAAATACCAAATCTCTGCTTATTTGAGCAATACCTAGTCAAGCATAGGTACCAGGGCAAAAAAAAAAAAAAAAAAAAATTGTTTTCTCTTTTCATTGCGTTAATCATTTCCGTTGGAAAACTCCTGATTTTTCTCAGATGCCCTAAAAAGCTTTGTCCATTGCTTGTGCTAATATAGTAGCTGAAGGAGGCACAGAGGAAAATATCTACAACCATTTATACCCTATAGTTATGTTATTGTTGTTCTCGTCACTTGTTCGTGGTATCTACTAATACTGCATTGGGGGCACTGATTTATATATTATTTAAAAGGAAAAGGAAAACTCTTAACTCTGTTTCTCAAAGTGGACCTAAATAAGAATTGCCGGGAGCAAATCTTTTCTTCCCCTTCCCCACTTCACAAATCTGAGGATGGGGCCCACGAATCTATATTTTTAATAAGTGATTTTCATGCACATTCAAGTATAAGAGCCACTGACAGACCAAATGCTTTTATACGGTAACATGATTTTTAATCATATATATGTAATATATATTATATAATAGGTTTTATTGATATTTTCTTTATATATAAAACAAGTGTATTATTAAATATATGTAGTTATGATATGTAATTGCAAATATATATGAAACTCTATTCAAACTCCTATCTGTCAGTAGTAGCGGGTACCTCAGACTCAGAAATAATAACTCAGAGTCAAGGTCCTGAAGTTTGGCCCCTGTCTGGAGGGCAGACGGCAGGGTCAGGTTACAATGCCAAGATGGAGGAGGAAGAAGAAAAGGTGGAGGCGGAGAAAGAGTAGGAGAAGGAGAAGGAAGGAAGAGAGAAAAACCAAGATACCAGGTCTGGGAAAAGACTTCAGGTGGGTCAAACTCAGGGACCTTCCAGCCAGGCTCAAACATCACTAACCACAGGCCAGGTTCCAGATTTTGACTTATGTTCCCCTCCTGGGATTTTTAAACCAGGGACTGGTATTAGAGGTGACCTATTTACAGTTAATCTCAAACCTACTCTCCAACCGCAGGGAAGGTGAAACCAGCATCCCTAGGAAACAAGGATGGTGGACTGTTCTAATTCAGACTACACTTTACTAAAGTTCTGAAACTCAAGAATTGGTTTTTGCCTCCATGTGGCCCACAAAGAGATGTCAGTCTCTGAATCCACCCACATTCATTTGAGAACTCATTGAATAGAACTTGGAAGTAAATTTTAATGAGTACCCAATGGGGATTAGGGGTGGAATGGGGGTGGAATTATTTTTAACTCTAGTTTTGTTTCACATGAGATAGATGGTACCTAAATTTTCCAGAAACCTTTAAAGAAACTTTGATCCCTCAAAGGTTTCCTCAGCCCACTTCAATCTCATTGGTTTTCTCACAAAGTTGCCTCTGGGTTAATGCATTTGATATCAACAGGAACACAAACTCCCAGGTGCTTTTGCAGGCTCATACACTAGCTGTCTTCAGACTCTTGCTAATGAGAACTTGCTCAAGAAGGAAATTAGTGAGCTGTTTCCAAACTG
The DNA here is from genome assembly GCF_003031525.2 of Neophocaena asiaeorientalis asiaeorientalis. Lineage (NCBI taxonomy): Eukaryota > Metazoa > Chordata > Mammalia > Artiodactyla > Phocoenidae > Neophocaena > Neophocaena asiaeorientalis. Next base: position 4,190,351 of record NW_020173666.1, read on the forward strand.
CCTGCCTTCTAAGATTTGTGTAACTGTGACAGATTTATTGATGCAGCTTGGAGAAGGGTTTTAATCTTTTTTTTTAATGTTCATTTATAAATATAGAAGCCTGTACTTTTCATAAAAGTATATCCAGAGACCTTTTCAATATATTGATGGCTTAAACTAACAATACAAATAATGTTTAAAAACACTTATCAGTAGCAGCCCCACACTGCACACCTTTATGTTTGTACAAATTAGACTTGATGGTTAAACCTGTGAAGATGTCATGGTATTGGGAAATTCGGATTTTGTTTCCTTGTATCATTCAGGAATGATGTATTTTGTATTTTTAAATAGGTAAATACATGAAGAGAATGTTATGCTCTGAAAGGGCAGACCCTGTTACTTATCACTCTTGCTATGATAGCTCTCTCATGCCCTTCCTAGTGTTGCAGAATGGGGCACGAGAGGATGGTCATGTCCCAGGTCTCGGGCAAGTCCCTAGGATGGACTGCTAAGTGAGGGTCTGGGAAAAGACTTCAGGTGGGTCAAACTCAGGGACCTTCCAGCCAGGCCCAAACATCACTAACCACATGCCAGGTTCCAGATTTTGACTTACCTTCCCCTACTGGGATTCCTTCCTGCTTCACGCAGGAAGGAATTCAAGAGTGAGCCATAGTAAGTGGAAGCAGGTTTATTTAGAGAGATACACATTCCGTAGACAGAATGCAATCCGTCGGGGCAGGGGTGGTTAGTTTTTATGGCCTGGGTAATTTCATACACTAACAAGTGGGAGGAATATTCTAACTATCTTGGAGAAGGGGCAGAGATTTCCAGGAATTGGGCCACTGCCCAAATTTTGGTCCTGTACGGTCACGCTCAGAACTGTCACAGCACCCGTGGGTGTGTCATTTAGCATATGCTAATGTATTACAATGAGTGCATAATGAGGCTAAAGGTGACTAGAAATTGAATCTTCTGCCATCTTGGGCCTAGTTGGTTCTAACCAGTTTTTGTCGTATCCTCAACAGCTGTGTCATTCTTTTAATGGTGGTGCCCTGCCCCCGTCCCTCCTGTCTCACGAGCAGAGCTTCCCGAGTTACTTCCTACCGTTATAGTCTCTGCTTCCTCACCTTTCCTTCCCTCCACAGCTACCTTCCATTCTTCTAGTTCTCAGCTTTCCAGAGACCTCCTAATGACCAAATCCAGGGCCGCCTGTTTCCACTTTTCTTTCTTGTCCTCAACTGTTTCACTTGCACCTCTGGATCACTCTCCTTCAGACGCACCCATCTGGCCACCATTCTCCTCAGCTCGGGTCACTCCTTTCCATCGTCACTAATTTCTCTTCCCATGTTGACTTGTCTAGGAAATAGTCACTGTGTTTTCCTTTATTTTCACACTCACAATACTTCCCAGATGTGTGGGTATTTTTCCACACTAACAATTCTATGACACCAGCTGGGTGACCTACAATTCAACTCAATTCTGACACTAATCAGAGTTAACACAGACCTCACTGGTTAAGGGCTCAGTCCCTCAAGACTGGCCCCACTTCAGATGCTAGTCTCAAGTAGTGTGTCTCAAGGTTACCCACAACTTCTATATGACTTGGCTACAAAGACGAGGTTCCCATGACCCTCCCTCCTCAGGTTTGATAATTTGCTAGAATGGTTCACAGAACCCAGGAAAACAGTTTACTTACCATTGCTGATTCATTACTAAGCATACTTTAAACGATGGAAATGAACAAGCACAGGAACTTCCATCCTGATAGCGCTGGGAGAGCTCCTGGTGTCTGGATGTGTTCACCAATGAGGAAGCCCTCCAAGCTAGTAATTCAGGGGTGTTTGGGGAGGCCTCATCACGTAGACATGATCAATCATTAACTCAATCTCCAGCCCCTCTGCCCTCTCCAGAGGATGGAGGTAGGGCTGAAAGTTCCAAGCTTCTAATCATGCTTGGTCTTCCTGGTGACCAGCCCCAATCCAGGAGCCTGCCAAGAGTCATCTCTTAGAACAAAAGATGCTATCTTTTCCCATCACCCAGGAAATTCCAAGGGACTTAAGTTCTCTGTGTCACAACCAGGGTCAAAGGCCAAATATTAGCAGGAACATAATATGTATATATTATGTATATATATACATATATGTATATATGTATATATTATATATATGTATATATACGTATATATGTATATATGTATATCTATTTTATTAGTTCACAGCCCTTTAAATGCTGTTATGCTTTCATAGGCCTCATGTCCATCTTCTCTCTGCCCCAACTCCCCCATATTCCACATTTGCAGATATATAGTATCACTAGTGTACGATTTATACTCTTCCACTTTTTTATTCTCTTCACTGTGCATGATTATTTACTAGTTATTAATTAGGGGTAGCGGTTTGCAAATTATTTAGAAGCAAAAATTAAAAGAAAAACACTTTGAGGTATTTTTCAAAGTGGACCTATATGAAAATTGCGGGGGGCTCCTTAAAAATGCATTTTTGGTCCTCCCCCACTTTACCAATCTGGAGGGGAGGCCCAGTGATCTATATTTTTAACAAGGATCCCAGTGATTCCTTGCACATTTGAGTACGAGAACTACTTGTAGGTGAAATTTTTTTATAAGGTAAGATTTTTAGGGAACCAGAAACTGAGGAGATGTCTCCTCATTTTCCCTCACCCTGCCCCACATCCAGCAGGATCCTAAATAGTGTTGATTCTGTATGCTGTCTCCTGTACCCTTCTCCTCTGTTCCATCCCCTCTTTTGCTCTTTTGGTGCCCTAATTCATTACATGTGGTACTTGTGTCTCCAACCTACCATCCACAGTGTCTGTGTGTCCTTGGTTAACACCAAAATCTGATTGTGTTTCACCAACTTAAATTATTCACTGACTCCGTAATGTTTGTAGACTGAAATTCCAAGTCTTTAACGTGGCTTACAAAGGCGAGCCCCGTCCCCATATATCCCGCTTGACACACTCCACTTGTGGCCACACAGAACAGCTTTCATTCTGTGAAGCCGCACTCTCTCCTGGTGTACCTTTGGCCATGTCTCCACACTCACACCCCCCGGGCCACCCCCTTTCCCCCCGCCTCACCACTGCCCTGTTCAGGAAGCCTGTTCAGCTCTCAGCATCCAGGTTTCCTTCTCTTTGACATGTGACTCCCCTAGGCTGACCCAGATTTCTCTATGCACCCATGCCCCCTGTACAGCCATCAATCTGAGCTCTTTTCACACCATATTGCAGCTGTGTGCTTGTCTCTCTGCGGGGCCATTTCTCATCCAGGGGCTAAGGGAGCGAAGAGACCTCAAGGACCTGGGCCAGGTGGGTGCCGAGAGCCAGGAGCAAGTCAGAAGCAGCATTAGTCCCAGAAGTAAGTGCTCATTGAAAGAAGGAAGATAAATTGGGGCCAGGAAGGATTTTTTTAATTTAATGAATTTAATTTTTTAAATTTTATTCACTGTGCCCACACGAGACCAAACATAGGCTTTAAGTAAGCAGGATGTGTTTCAGTTGGACATAAGGAAGGGTGGCTTTACTGCAAAGTTGATACAAGACTGAAATAGAAAAGTTACGGAGCTGGAGTCTCTTCTAGACTATCTTTAAAATGAGAACCGGTAGAAGTTACCTGTTTGTGAGCCATGAGCTTGGGGAAGATTTAATTTACATTCTCTGATCTTTCCATACCTCTTGAACAGTGTTGAATTTCATTGTTAAATGCATGCATACTTCTGACAATTTCTTAAGGATAGTTTTCTAGAAGTGGAATTAATAGATTAAAAGATATAAGCATTTTGAATGTCCTTAATGCGTATTGCTAAATCAATTTTCAGAAAACTCGTATCAGTATTCCCTCTTCTGAAAAGTGAGAATGGTACCAATGTCATTTTACTTTTTATTTCTTGGTTAGCTTCTCAGATATTTACGTTTATCAGCTATCTGTATTTCTTGGTTTATAAATTGACTGGTTATTTGGGGATTTTTTTTTGGTCTTTGTTCTTGCCCATTCCTCTCCTGAGATCTTAGCGTTTTTCTTATTTATTCGAACGAGTTCTGTGTCGGTAAAGCATATTAACCCTTTCTTTTTTTCATCCCTTATTTGATATTTGACATTCAGTCATATCAATGTTGTTTTAACATATGAGAATGTGCCCCAATTACAGATTCACTCAATACAACGCTTCAGTATGTAGATAAGTACAATGTGCTTATCTGCGACTTGGCTTGTCTTCCCTACAAACTCTCAGCCATTGGATAGGTAGGTAGAAATTAACTTTTAGGGCTTTTTTTTTTACTTTAATTTAATTTTATTTATTTATTTGGCTGTGTTGGGTCTTCGTTTCTGTGCGAGGGCTTTCTCTAGTTGCGGCAAGCGGGGGCCCCTCTTCATCCCGGTGCATGGGCCTCTCACTGTCACGGCCTTTCTTGTTGCGGGGCACAGGCTCCAGATGCGCAGGCTCAGTAGTTGTGGCTCACGGGCCCAGCCACTCCGCGGCATGTGGGATCTTCCCAGACCGGGGCACGAACCTGTGTCCCCTGCATCGGCAGGCGGACTCTCAACCACTGCGCCACCAGGGAAGCCACTTTTAGGGCTTTTAAAATTTTTTGAATTGTGTCTGAGCTAATTGTTTAGCCCTTTTAGGCAGTTTTTGGTTTGTTGAGATAACTGGGTAAGCTCTCTTATTGCTGAACCCAATTCCCCAGCTCTGATCCAAGATGGAGTTGAGTGTACTGGTCACCTGTTTGTGGGGGACTGAAGAGCAATTCGGATCCACATGGTACCGCCTACTCTCTGTCTCTCTGTGTTGCTGCCTGACTGGCTGGGCTTTCCTAGGCTGGTTGTCGTAACGCACTCTGCCACATTCTTCTGGGCACAGGGAATCCACCCCTAGCCTCTGCTGAGAGGTCTCTCACCCTCACCCCGGTGCCAGGCTTGCAGGCTCTCAATTCAGGTCCAAGACCTTGGACGGGGCAGATCCCAGACACACCACATGGGGACCAAGAAGTAACCAGAAAAGCTCCACTTCCAGTCCTCCCTGGGCCTAACCGAACGCACCAGCCGTTTCCCCCAGTGTGGCTGCCCCTGGGTTGGTAAAGTGTAGCCTGAGAGGCTGTCTCTTTCTAAAGGACTAAACGGAGTCGGAAACAGAGATCCTTCCTCCTTCCAAGTCCCCCAGATCATAGGGTCTCAGCCAGGACACACACTTCGGACCGGTTCTTTTTTCCTACCTTCTCACTTCCCTCTTCCTTGCACAATCCCTCTGGCTTTTGATTTCTAACTTCCCTTGTGCCAAACATTTTTCCAGCACAGAGCAGCAAGCCTCCTGGCCTCAGCCTCAGGGGCAGAAGTGGTGTCTTTTCCTTACTCCGGGAGAACTGTAAGATCTGGTCAGCCATGCCCACCCCTTGATGTGTAAAATTATGGCTAAACAGATGGGGGTATTTAGCAATCTTCACTCTCCAGACTTTCCAGCCTGGCTTGAGAGAGCACAATCTCTTCCTCCCCTGCTCTGGGCAAGTCAGTCTGGTGGCTCCACCCTGGAAGGGCCAGGCTGCAGATGGGACACAGAGTAAGGGGGAAATTAGAATGCATCTGTTTGATCTTGGCAAAATATTGTCCTGGTTACATAAATTTTCAATTTTTATGTTGTCGTGTCTCACATTGCTTTTACTTCCCTGGTGGTGCAGTGGTTGAGAGTCTGCCTGCCGATGCAGGGGACACGGGTTCGTGCCCCGGTCCGGGAGGATCCCACATGCCGCGGAGCGGCTGGGCCCGTGAGCCATGGCCGCTGAGCCTGCGTATCCGGAGCCTGTGCTCCGCAACAGGAGAGGCCACAACAGTGAGAGGCCCGCGTACCACACACACACAAAAAAATACCAGGTAAATATTCATCTGTAGTTTCTTTTAGTTTTTAAAGATTCGTTTCCTTTTTTAAAAAGTCTTTAGTCCATATAAGTTGTATTTGAGTAAATACTGTGAATTTTTAAACTCCAAGTAGTTTTATTTTTTAACAGTGTTCTCACAACCCTTGATATATTCTCTTCCTTGATTTCACAAGCTGCAGTTTTCTATTTCAGTTGTTCTTCCTCTCTGCCCCTGAACGTGGACATTCTCTAAGTCTCTATCCTTTTCCCTTTTCTTCTCAACCCTCATTCCCACGAAATCACATATATACTTTCAACATCAGCTCTCTCCAATATGTAGGCACTAAAAGATGTTCAAAAGGCTGCAGGCTGTGTTTCAAACTCTCTATTGGACTTTTTCACTAGGATCTTGCCCCAGCCTTCGAACTTAGTGCATCCTACCCTTATGCTCCCAAACCCCAACTTGCCCCTGCCCCTCCCCCACCCACCTTCCTTGTGTCTGTCAATGGTTCACCAGCCCCACTCCCCAGATTCCAGAACTCCCACTCACACCGACACTTCCCAGCCATCCTGCACCCCTCCCTGCCACCCTCCAGTCAGTTTTCAAGCACTCAAGGTCCTTCCTATGTGGCATTTGAACTGTTAGATTCTTTGGTCCCTTGAAATCTTGCAGGCTCTTTGGAGCTTGTTTGAAATACAGTCCTTTTCTGGAACCTTCACTGTGTGCTCCCTCCAGATCAGAGCAATCTCTGATTTAAGTAAATTATCACAGCACATAGTACTTTTTTGATAGTACTCATCTCACTTGACCTTGTATTATAGATATTCACGTAGGTCAATTTCCTTTATATTTTAAGGGGCTGAGGTGTAGGATTTCTATGCTACCAAATAATGATATAAAAAAAGGAGTGATACTTTCTGAATAAAGTTTATATTTGAAATTAGGAAATGTGCGTAATGAGGATTGATTAATTCATCTTACGGAATTCATAAAACTAGAAATAATTTAGGTTAAGTTTATGATCGGCCTTTCGACCATGGCATGCACTCTCTCCACCACTCCCTCCCCGCCCTCTCTTCCCTTTTTCATGCACAAACTGAAGGCCAGAAGCCACATCATATTTTGCCTAATCTGCAGTTCCAGGAGAGTACCTTAAATGTTACAGAATCGGAACACAAATTCGTTAAAAGAATTAGTGAACGATTGAATGGATGGATGGATGAAAGCGATGGTCCTCTAAAACGAATACGAAATTTACTGATACAGGACCATGAAATACCCATTTGTATGTGTTCTCCTCTCTCAGAAGACGCCTTCCTGCTGATTTTCAGTGAGGTGGCGTGCTCACCCCCGGCCTGCCCTTCAGCAGGTCAAGGTTATGAGCAAGGAGACTGTCAGCCTAGCCCCTTCTTCCCAAGCCCAGCTCCGTGCACGTAACTACATTCAGGGCGAACGCCATGCTGCTTTTCCTAGGCTCCCAAATACTACTTGTAAGAAATGACTAGAGCCATAAAATAACAGGGAGTAGGGGGGCTCGCTGGAGGTGTGGATAACAAAACATAAGCAGCTTTCGTCTATAAAGAGCGAAATAATTCTATATAATCAAAATTATGTGAGCCAAAACCTCCCCCACTGTGTGTCAGGATGGCCTGTGAGTCGGCCTGGGCTTCATTTTGACTGCCATGGGCATGTAAATTTCCAGTCAACCTCGATATTAACTCTGTGTCACCCAGCTAGGCAGAAATTTGGTCTAAGGAGTATTAGTGTACATGCAGACACACCCTCTTTAGTTAAGGGAACCAGCCCTCCACAAGCGACTTGTAGACGTTGCTAATTAGAAAAGGCCTCAGAACAAAGGTAAGTGGGATAAATTCCTATTTACTGAATTAATATTACTGGTTCCCTGGGTGCTTCTTCTCCTTGGAAGCACTTCTAGCAGTCTGATTTGGGATTTTTATCTGGCGCTGTTCTGAGACTGAGGCTTTGGGACCTATATTAATTTTAGATCCTAGTCTGTAGAGATTAGTCAATGCTCTGAACACTAATGTACTGGTGAAATAGTTTTCCGGAGCAAAAGTGCTTGCTTATCTGATCTGTCCTCTTCGGTATGAATTCCACCTTAACATTCCATGTTAAGGACGAGTATGATTAATTCATTACCCAAGATTACAGCAGTATGCTAAAAGCTACCTGGAGGCATTTCTTTTGGTGTGAAATATTAAAGATTCAACATTTACATCAGTGCACCTAATTCATATTCCTGAGCCTGTGGGCTGAGATAGGGGCTTGGAAATATTCAGTCATTTTCTACTTTGATTTGTTAAAATATTTCAGAGGATTACTGCTTTAACTACCTCTTTGACAAGAACAAGGAGAACTCTTTTCAAGAAGGCTAAGATGCGAAAACAAAAAGCCATGGTGTCTTTTATTTCTAAAAAGTGTTATAGATCAGGTTTTGACAATAGTGGACCATGAAGTACCTGAACAGTGATACTAGTAAAAACTTATCTGACAAACAGAAAGGCTAATACTGTATGGCCACTCATAAATAGAAGCTAAAATATAGTAGCCCATAGGGAGTAAATGTGAGAATACTCTATATTGTTGGCCATTTCCAGAGCAGGAAACAGAAGTTTGGTTAATGCAACTGAATTTCCAAATTTCTCTGAAGGGGCTTTAGAAATGTATTCTAATGCTTAGATTTAAGCCAGAATGTGACTGAAATTCACTACCACTTCAAGTAAAATAACAATATAAAGTAATGATGCCATACTATGAAGAATTAACTTAGAGAAATGTCTATTTAGGTCTTCTGCCCGTTTTTCTGTTGGGTTGTACGAGCTGTTTGTATATTTTGGAAATTAAGCTCTTGTCAGTCACACTGTTGGCAAACATCTTCCCAGACATACAGGTGGCCAACAGGCACATGATAAGATGCTCAACATTGCTAATTATTAGAGAAATGCAGATCAAAACTACAATAAGGTATCACCTCACACCGGTCAGAATGATCATCATCAAAAAGTCTACAAATAATAAATGCTGGAGAAAGTGTGGAGAAAAGGGTACCTTCCTACACTGTTGGTGGGAATGTAAATTGCTACAGCCACTATGGAAGACAGTATGGATGTTCCTCAAAAAACTAAAAATAGAACTGCCGTATGATCCAACAGTCCCACTTCTGGGTATATATCCAGAAAAGATGAAAACTCGAATTCAAAAAGATACACACACCCCAATGTTCATAGCAGCACTGTTTACAATAGCCAAGACATGGAAGCAACCAAAGTGTCCATCAACAGATGAATGGTTAAAAAAAGTAAAGAAGATATATATGTATGATGGAATATTACTCGGCCATAAACAAGAATGAAATAATGCCATTTGCAGCAACATGGGTGGACCTAGAGATTATCATACTAAGTGAAGTAAGTCAGGCAGAGAAAGACAAATATATGATTATCACTTATATGTGGAATATAAAAAATAGTACAAATGAACTTATTTACAAAACAGAAACAGACTCACAGACATAGAAAACAAACTTATGGTTACCAAAGAGGAAGGCGTAGGGGATAAACTGGGAGTATGGGATTAACAGATGCACACTACCATATATAAAATAGATAAACAACAAGGATTTACTGTATAGCAAAGGGAACTATATTCAGTATCTTATAATAAGCTATAACGGAAAAGAATTTTTAAGAAAAATATAGATATATACGTATATATGTGTAACCAAATCAGTTTGCTGTACACCTGAAACTAACACAATATTGTAAATCAACTATACTTCAGTTTAAAGAAAAAAAGAATTAACTTAGAAGCTGGAAAAAGTACACAGCTTCCAGCCCCTGCCCCTTTGCTCCTGTGTCTGGTAGAGAAGACCAAGATGGTTGAGCTGACTTTCAACAGTGTAAACATGGCCGGTGGTCTCACTCTCACCTTTGAGTAGGTAGGGAGGGATGTAATCAGGCATAGAGTTAGATGGTGTTTCCTCTTCTCTTTTTAAATCATAAAATATACATTTAGAAGAATGTATAAAATATATTTGTCAAATGTTAAGGAAAACTTGAAAGCAAATACCTGTGTGACTGCTACCCGTTCAAGAACTAGATTCATGCCAACCCCGCCTATGTGCACCTCCTCAGTCCCCCAAAGTGATTTTCATTAGAAATACTTTCTAGAAGCTTCAAAGGAATGATGACTTAATTCCCCCCTTTTAAACCATGCTCCCACTACAAGTCCTTGCTGAGCTAGAGATAGTATCTAAATGGGGCAGCACTGAGAAAAAATAAAACCATGTATTCTTCCCTGAATGGCAAAAATTCAAAGATTTACTGAAAATTAATCCTTTTAGGAATAGTCTGTATATCTTCTTTGGGAAAATGTCTATTTAGGTCTTCTTCCCATTTTTGGATTGGGTTGTTTGTTTCCTTGATGTTGAGCTGCATGAGCTTCTTATAAATTTTTGAGATTAATCCTTTGTCAGTTGCTTCATTTGAAAATATTTTCTCCCATTCTGAGGGTTGTCTTTTCGTAATATCTATAGTATCATGTCATCTAACCAAACCAAAAGAGGTAAGCTTTACTTCTGCTTTTCCAATTTGGATTTCTTCTATTTCTTTTTCTTCTCTGATTGCTGTTGCTAAAATGTCCAAAACTATGTTGAATAATAGTGGTGAGAGTGGACAACCTTGTCTTGTTCCTGATCTTAGAGGAAATGGTTTCAGTTTTTCACCATTGAGAATGATGTTGGCTGTGGGTTTGCCATATATGGCCTTTATTATGTTGAGGTAAGTTCCCTCTATGCCTACTTTCTGGAGGATTTTTATCATAAATTGGTGTTGAATTTTGTCAAGAGCTTTTCTGCATCTATTGAGATGATCATACGGTTTTTCTCCTTCAATTTGTTAATATGGTGTATCACATTGATTGATTTGCATATATTGAAGAATGCTTGCATTCCTGGGATAAACCCCACTTGATCATGGTTTATGATCCTTTTAATGTGTTGTTGGATTCTGTTTGGTAGTATTTTGTTGAGGATTTTTGCATCTATGTTCATCAGTGATATTGGCCTGTAGTTTTCTTTCTTTGTGACATCTTTGTCTGGTTTTGATATCAGGGTGATGGTGGCCTCATAGAATGAGTCTGAGGGTGTTCCTCCCTCTGCTATATTTTGGAAGAGTTTGAGAATGATAGGTGTTAGCTCTTCTCTAATTGTTTGATAGAATTTGCCTGTGAAGCCATCTGATCCTGGGCTTTTGTTGTTGGAAGGTTTTTAATCACAGTCTCAATTTCTGTGCTTGTGATTGGTCTGTTTATATTTTCTATTTCTTCCTGGTTCAGTCTTGGAAGATTGTGGTTTTCTAAGAATTTGTCCACTTCTTCCAGGTTGTCCAATTTATCAGCATATAGCTGCTTGTAGTAATCTCTCATGATCCTTTGTCTTTCTGCAGTGTCCGTTGTTACTTCTCCTTTTTCATTTCCAATTCTATTGATTTGAGTCTTCTCCCTTTTTTTCTTGATGAGTCTGGCTAACAGTTTATCAATTTTTTTTATCTTCTGAAAGAACCAGCTTTTAGTTTTATTGATCTTTGCTATTGTTTCCTTCATTTCTTTTTCATTTATTTCTGATCTGATCTTTATGATTTCTTTCCTTATGCTAAGTTTGGGGGGGTTTTGTTCTTCTTTTTCTAATTACTTTAGGTGTAAGGTTAGGTTGTTTATTTGAGATGTTTCTTGTTTCTTCAGGTAGGATTGTATTGCTATAAACTTCCCTCTTAGAACTGCTTTTGCTGCATCTCATAGGTTTTCAGTCATCGTGCTTTCGTTGTCATTTGTTTCTAGGTACTTTTTGATTTCCTCTTTGATTTCTTCAGTGATCTCCTGGTTATTTAGTAGTGTATTGTTTAGCCTCCATGTGTTTGTATCTTTTACAGATTTTTTCCTGTAATTGATATCTAGTCTCATAGTGTTGTGGTCGGAAAAGATACTTGATACGATTTCAGTTTTCTGAAGTTTACCAAGGCTTGCTTTGTGACCCAAGATATGATCTGTCCTGGAGAATGTTCCATGAGTCCTTGAGAAGAAAGTGTATTCTGTTGTTTTTTGATGGAATGTTCTATAAATATCAGTTAAGCCCATCTTGTTTAATGTATCATTTAAAGCTTGTGTTTCCTTATTTATTTTCATTTTGGATGATCCGTCCATTGTTGAAAGTGGGGTGTCAAAGTCCCCCACTATGATTGCATTACTGTCAATTTCTCCTTTTATGGCTGTTAGCATTTGCCTTATGTATTGAGGTGCTCCTATGTTGGGTGCATAAATATTTACAATTGTTATATCTTCTTCTTGGGTTGATCCCTTGATCTTTATGTAGTGTCCTTCTTTGTCTCTTATAATAGTCTTTATTTTAAAGTTTATTTTGTCTGATATGAGAATTGCTACTCCAGCTTTCTTTTGATTTCCATTTTCATGGAATATCTTTTTCCATCCTCTCACTTTCTGTCTGTTTGTGTCCCTAGGTCTGAAGTGGGTCTCTTGAAGACAGCGTATATACGGGTCTTTTTTTTGTATCCATTCAGCCAGTCTATGTCTTTTGGTTGGAGCATTTAATCCATTACCTTTAAGGTAGTTATCGATATGTATGTTCCTATTACCATTTTCTTAATTGTTTTGGATTTGTTATTGTAGATCTTTTCCTTCTCTTGTGTTTCCTGCCTAGAGATGTTCCTTTAGCATTTGTTGTAAAGCTGGTTTAGTGGTGTTGAATTCTCTTATCCTTTGCTTGTCTGTAAAACTTTTAATTTCTCTGTCGAATCTGAATGAGATCCTTGCTGGCTAGAGTAATCTTGGTTGTAGGTTTTTCCCTTTCATCACTTTCAGTATGTCCTGCCACTCCCTTCTGGCTTGCAGAGTTTCTGCTGGAAGTTAAGCTGTTAACCTTATGGGGATTCCCTTGTATGTTATTTGTTGTTTTTCCCTTGCTGCTTTTAATATTTTTTCTTTGTATTTAATTTTTAATACTGTGATGTGTATCTTGACATGTTTCTCCTTGGATTTATTTTGTATGGGACTCTTTGTGCTTCCTGGACTTGACTATTTCCTTTCCCATATTAGGGAAGTTTTCAACTATAATCTCTTCAAATATTTTCTCAGTCCCTTTCTTTTTCTCTTCTTTATCTGGGACCCCTATAATTCGAATGTTGGTGTGTTTATTGTTGTCCCAGAGGTCTCTGAAATTGTCCTCAATTCTTTTCATTCTTTTTTCTTTATTCTGCCCTGCAGTAGTTATTTCCACTATTTTATCTTCCAGGTCACTTATCCGTTCTTCTGCCTCAGTTATTCTGCTATTGATTCCTTCTAGAGAATTTTTTATTTCATTTATTGTGTTGTTCATTATTGTTTGTTTGCTCTTTAGTTCTTCTAGGTCCTTGTTAAACATTTCTTGTATTGTCTCCATTCTATTTCCAAGATTTTGGATCATTTTTACTATCATTATTCTGAATTCTTTTTCAGGTAGAGTACCTATTTCCTCTTCATTTGTTTGGTCTGGTGGAGTTTTACCTTGCTCCTTCATCTGCTGTGTGTTTCTCTGTCTTTTCATTTTCCTTAACCTACTCTGTTTTTGGCCTCCTTTTCACAGGCTGCAGGTTCGTAGTTCCTGTTGTTTTTGGTGTCTGTCCCCAGTGGCTAAGGTTGGTTCAGTGGGTTGTGTAGGCTTCCTGGTGGAGGGGACTGTTGCCTGTGTTCTGGTGGATGAGGCTGGATCTTTTCTTTCTGGTGGGCAGGACCACGTCCAGTGATGTGTTTTGGGGTGTCTGTGACCTTATTATGATTTTAGGCAGCCTCTCTGCTAGTGGGTGGGTTTGTGTTCCTGACTTGCTAGTTGTTTGGCATAGGGTGTCCCGCACTGTAGCTTGCTGGTCATTGAGTAGAGCTGGGTCTTAGCATTGAGATGGAGATCCCCAGGGGAGCTTTCACCATTTGATATTACATGGAGCCAGGAGGTCTCTGGTGGCCCAATGTCCTGAATTCAGCTCTCCCACCTCAGAGGCACAGGCCTGACACCCGCCTGGAGCACCAAGACTGTGTCAGCCGCATGGTCTTTTTTGAGGGAGGCCCTGGTTCTCTTCAAGCTCAGCCAAGGGAAGCTGCAGGGAAGGCCTCCAAACTACAGAACTCCACACTCTAGAGGCCCTCCTTGGACATGTTACCTATCCACTTTCAGGCAGGTCCTAAACAGAGGCCCCGTGATCTTTTTTTAAGAGTTGAAATATTTCAGAAAAACTGGCCTTGATCTCAAAGTAAATGATCTAAAGTAGAAGAAAATCTTGCAACAATCTTATGACATTTTAATGTTGTATCTTTTTTGTTTTTTTTGTCCTACTGATTGTTTAATCAAATGTCAGCACCTTCTCCCAACCTCAGAGAAATCAGCACCCCGTGGAATTTTCTGTAAGCCAGTGTGTTGTTTTGCTGGTCATTCCTAGAAGGTGTGAGATGAATTGGAACCAAATGTGAGCATGTTTAGCAAGGCTGAGTGTACTTGTTTACGAGATTGCTCTTCCCTGTACATAAATAATTAGTTAAGCCTTATCAGACCCTGAGGGTAATTTGTCAAAATAATGTGTGTTTTTCTATTTTAGTGTTAACTCCCATTGCATATTATTAATAGATTATTAACTTAGTATAAATAGCTTAGGGAAAACCATTCAGTTAGATTTGTTTGTTTTCTAATATTTTAATGGGGCAAGAGAAAGTGATCTTAAACTACTGGGCAATTATACATAGTACACAAAGTTTAAAACATAAAAAAATCTAGCTCATCTCATAAGCTGACCAAAAAGGGCATTATTAATCAATTACAAATTATGAACTCCAAGAAATAATATTCTAAATGTAATACAGTAGCAGTATCCCATGGAGAATATATTTGGAAAATATGGAAATGGAAATAAAAAATATGAATTTGACTGCATCATTTAGTTAGAACAAAGGAATAAAAGCACCATGTTTCCTCTGCTCTGAGTTATTAGAAGACCTCTAGATATTCTGGCCTTTCAGAAATCCTAGTCCTACCTTAGCTGGGAGAAGAATGGAAAGTGTAATTTTGCATTTAACTGAAATATTCAATTACTGTTTTTCTTTCTTGAGAACTGTGGTCTGAGCATCATGTGCTTTGGGGACAAGAAAATACCAGGGCAATTAGCAGTAAAGGTCTGCTTTTATGCTAGAGTCATGACTTTGGGGAATAAGGAGGAGATCAAGATGCATTTTCACAGTTGAGCATAGACAAGCAAGACAGATTGCTCTGGGATGGTTGATGGCTCTGTAAATATAAATGTGAAAAAAAAAAAGAAAGAAAGAAGGAGCAATGACATTCCAGGAGTGGATATTTACAAATGTAAATGCATTTTGCTTTGCTTGTGAGCACAGAGCACCTGGCACTAATACTATTTGCTTCTTTGGATAAAGATCACTAGAGTATATTATTAAGAGGAAAATATCAGAGAAACTACATGAATTAGTGATCTGAAATGAATTAAGAAAATAGTTGTGGGGAATTCCCTGGTGGTCCAGTGGTTAAGACTCCATGCTTCCAATGCAGGGGGCATAGTTTCGATCCCTGGTTGGGGAACTAAGATCCCACGTGCTGCACAGCACAGCAAAAAAAAAAAAAAAAAAAAAAAGAAAGAAACAAAGAAAATGTATTGTGTTTACAAAGCTTTCAGCAAGTGATCGTTCAATACTTCAACAACAAGATTGTCCAGAGGCTGTGAAAGAAGAAATGAACACTGTATGAGTCAGGGTGCTCCAGAGAAACAGACCCAATAGGATATGTGCGGAGCTTTGTTATGAGGAATTGGCTCATGTGATGATGGAAGCCAGGAAGTGCCACAATCTGCTCTCTGCAAGCTGGAGACCAGTGGTGTAATTCAGTCCCAGACTGAAGGCCTAAGAACCGGGGTGACCAAAGGTGAAATTCCAGTCCAAGAGCAGGAGAAGAGGAAATGAGATGTCCCAGCTCAAGTAGTAGTGAGGCAGGAAAAAAAAATGATTAATAGAATCTGGACTCTTCTAATTTGGACTCTGATTTGCTGCAAATTTCTCCTTCCATAATGGCATAAATAGGAAAATCTGTAATTTCAGTTCTAGATTTTTAGCCACAGGTCTCTTTCCTGAAAATTAAAAAAAAAAAATAGAAAGAAAGAAAGAAATGATGTCTGTTTTATACATTGAGGGACCATAATCACACAAATAATTTATGAAGTCACTTGGGGTGACTAAGCATGGGATGCACTGGTGAGCAGGTCAGGCTGAGGATAACGCAGAATCACCTGGAAATAAATGGTCATCATACTAAGCTATGAGCTTAGAGACCTGATTAGTATGTTGTCATCATTTTCTAACAGCATAACATATGTTTGCTTTTTAATTGTTTGACAAAATAGATTCTACGTTGAAGGTACAGTATAAAAAGCCAAAGTGTCAAATCTGGTATCTTTAAAAAACTGGGCATTGATTTCTTGGGTTGGTTCTTCATGATAAAACCTGGAGCTTGTTTGGAGGAGGGGTTGCAGCAGTTGTGTCATCACTCATTTTTCAAACTGTTGATAAACTTGACTGTGACTGTAGCGAGTAAGTTGAGTCCTAGGTCTGTGTTTTAGGAGATGCTTTTATAATATATTAAATTTGCATTCTGATACTGCACATGATTTCTATCACCGACTACAAAAGGAAAAACATCCTTATCGTGTGGTGGCAGGTTGTCTTGTTATATCTACAATTGGAGATAGATGTAAGAAACATTATTCTTTGAGATTTCTTCCAGGGTTGGTGAAAATTGGAATGCCAGCCTTCATGGAAAACAAAACAAAAGAAAACAATCTTGTGCAGAACCGTTAGCAGTTTCAGAAAGTGAATGTTTTACATCCTTTTGAAGATAGAGGAAAACTGCTACTGGAAGTCAATTTAACATGGATACCCTGTTTATAACAAAGCCATCTGCCGTAACTCGGCATGAGCAGCCTTTACTGTCTTTAGTCATCTAGTAATCAACAGAGCAGAGATCTCCTGGAAATTTGAATATAATTGTTCAAAAGTGTAGACATCAATATCTTTCTTTTTTCTCTTTGTCTTCATTATAAAACTTGAAATGACTAACTCAAGTTAAAAGCTCACGGCCTTAGCACCATCTTCTGAGAAACCTCCCCGCCAATAAGAGCCAAGTGGAGGAAGAAGCAAATGCACAGGCTAAAGTGCAGAAACAGAAAGATGAGGCAGAGGTCCCAGGAAACTGCCGGCTTGTGTACTGTTGGAAGCCACAGGAGGGGAAACAAGGAAAGCCAGAGGCCGGGGATGCTGGCACCAAGTGTTGGACTGCATGCCGACTGTCTAGAACTTGTCTCAGTGGATCTAGAACATCCATTGCCTCCACCACCTTTGAGAGACCCACCTTGCTCATATCAAAATGGTCCCTTTGGTCCTTTGCCTTGGACCTGTGACTTTCTGGGCCAGTTCTGTTCTGAGTTGTGGCTGCGTGTACAACATGTACAATAAATCACCTCTTCTGCTGTCTTAGCTGAAGAAAAAATATTGGCCCCTGTATAACAAAATCACACATAAGAATGAAACTAGATCATTAAAAACATATACATTTTTCAACAATATAAGTTGTGGAACGACATTAAAAATTTTTGAAAGGAGGAAAAAAAAGAATTATCTGTCTCTCTAATCACTATTCACACTTTAATTTCTCTTATTTTTTATAGTTTTCAATAGATGTGATCAAAGTACATACGCTTGTCTCTATATTTTCCAATAACAGTGTAACTTAAGTTTTTCTGGATTGCAACTAGTGTTCATAACCATTTCTTTAGTGACAACCCTGAGTGGATTAATGCATTCATCATTTCTTTGTTGCTGAACGTATAGGTAGACATAACCAGGTCTTTTAAGATGCATATTTAAATGAGAATCAGTCGTTACTGGAAAATGTACTGCATTGACTATATAACAAAATGAACACCCTGCAGCCAGGATACCACAACCAGCCCTATCCCCGTCAGGTAGTTTAGCGTAAGCAAGCATCTTGCTTCACGTTCCCACGGCACCTGCTACTCATGTTGGATTGATATGAATTGCATTTTCATCTGTCAGGCTCTGTTACCAGCTGAGGAGTAAAGAAGGAGGCTTTTTCTATCTCACATTTTATTTTTGTTTCCCCTCCCTTTTTGAAACTCCACTATAGTACCCTATCTTCTTCGCCTTTCCCTTACAGAATCTTTCTCCACTATTAAACAGCATACTAAATACTTACAGTCCAAAAAATATATTTTTAATGTGAAAAAATTTGGAGGTAAACTTGGCATTGATTTTTCTGCCATACATACACGAATTGCTCTCGTGGAAAATTAAAGATGGAGCCTACGCCAGCCAGGTAGCTGGGCGCTCTTTCCTGGGGTAGTGCTACTGGCCTGGTCCCACCAACGTGAATGGGAGGATCTAAAATCCTGTGTCCATCAGTTTAAGGCAACAGACAGTTAATTCCTTCTGTGAGTTGGAAGCTTTTTAGTGCAACCCTTCTCAAATATCTTACAGAAGAAGCAGATCCTGCCAATAACAAGCTTGGGAATCACTGAATACTATCATCATCTCGCAGAGATCCAAGTTGTGAGCGGTCCCTACAGTGACATAAAAAAAAGCCCTTCTTGAACCCTCCTGCACTGCTGGTGGGAATGTAAACTGATACAGCCACTAGGGAGAACAGTATGGAGGTTCCTTAAAAAACTACAAATAGAACTACCATACGACCCAGCAATCCCACTACTGGGCATATACCCTGAGAAAACCATAATTCAAAAAGAGTCATGTACCAAAATGTTCATTGCAGCTCTATTTACAATAGCCCGGAGATGGAAACAACCTATGAATGGATAAAGAAGATGTGGCACATATATACAATGGAATATTACTCACCCATAAAAAGAAACGAAATTGAGCTATTTGTAATGAGGTGGATGGACCTAGAGTCTGTCATACAGAGTGAAGTAAGTCAGAAAGAGAAAGACAAATACCGTATGCTAACGCATATATATGGAATTTAAGAAAAAAAACTGTCATGAAGAACCTAGGGGTAAGACAGGAATAAAGACACAGACCTACTAGAGAATGGACTTGAGGATATGGGGAAGGGGGAAGGGTAAGATGTGACAAAGCGAGAGAGTGGCATGGATATATATACACTAGCAAAGGTAAAATAGATAGCTAGTGAGAAGCAGCCACATAGCACAGGGAGATCAGCTCGGTGCTTTGTGACCACCTAGAGGGGTGGGATAGGGAGGGTGGGAGGGAGGGAGACGCAAGAGGGAAGAGATATGGGAACATATGTATATGTATAACTGATTCACTTTGTTATAAAGCAGAAACTAACACACCATTGTAAAGCAATTATACTCCAATAAAGATGTAAAAAAAAAGCCCTTCTCATTTAACCCAGCATTTACCAGATTTATTTCACTCAGGAATTCTGTTTTCATGTCAAAACCAATTATTTCATTTATTGTAGAACTAGTGAACCTAAAACCTGCAATAGAGAACATGGATATAGTGTAATTCTGTATTTTGAGTTGACATTTTAAAAAAAATGACAGCTTTATCCTCATTGCTTCATTTTTATTCCATAGTATTAAGCACCTACTGTTTACAAGGTCCTAGGTTTCACTTGACCTTCCTCTACAACCTCATCCATGTACTCTCCAGTCAGGGAAGCGCTAATAGTAAGAAAAATGTTGTAACAACCCTACAGGCACCTTTGACAAGGTGATTTATCATTGAAAGGGAGAGGAGAGAATTGTTTATCAGCAACACCTCCCTGTTGGATGTGCCTTAGGGAATGAGGCAATAAACGGAGCTCTCCCCACCCACCTTCAGGGTCTCTTACCTCTCTTTAGGAGAGTTTTAGATTATTAATCATGAAGAGGAGGACTTTCCTCTCCTTTCATCCATCCCCAAGGGGACCACCAGCTTCTAGGTATCAGACCAAGCATTGCTTTCAACACAGGGGATTAAGGGGCACTTGGCAAGAGGATCTATTTCAAAGAGCTGGTAGAAGATGATCAATGATCTAGGAAATCAGAGTTGAAGAAGGGGCATCGGTGCCTTGAAATGTTCCCTAGAGCTCTGACCGCATGAGGGTTTTAACTAAATGGCTACTTAGTTTATTGGATTTACCCACAGCACGTATTTAAATGAAATGGATGGAGGAAAGAACCTCTAAGCTACATGACAGAAAAATGACGAAAAGCTTTTGAAGGTCAGGGAACATCGAACAATCACTTTAGAAGAGTGGGCAAATGAAATTCTTCTTGGGACCTTGTAGACCTGATGGTACTATCAATTTTAAAATGGATATAGTGCTTGAGAAGGCATATGTTTCATACTAAGTGACTATGTACTGAATTATAATAGCTTTGGGTCTCCACTTGAGAACTTAATGAATGAGTTACATGAAATGTTAATATCATTAATACCAGAGGAATTATTTATTTATTACTATCATCACATAATACAAAGCAGAGCTTCCAAAATCCTTGGGTAAAAAAAAAAAAAAAAGAGAGAGGGAGAGTTCTTAATCTTGTTTCAGTGATTCTCTTGAACATAAGACAATCCAGCAACACTGATCTCCAAGGAAAAGGTATCTAATCGTAGAATTAAATTTATATGTCCCGATTTTTTCTGTTCAATTGTCAGCAGTCTCATCATCTCTATATCATCCTACATAGCAGGAAACAGTATTTGAATTTTCTTAGCAAACTGGATAGACAAGAAGGGGCTTGTATCTCATGACATGATTTTAAAAACAAATAGGATATTCTCCCAGTTCAACTTACACATTTTACTATAAGATGAAAACATCCATTCATACATCAGAATGCACTAAATTCCTAAATAACTTGATGAGGTGGCATTCTCGCTGTTTGTGAATGATGTTAAGAAGCCTTAAATTGAAGAAGGTAATAATCTCTGAGGGTGTGTGTGTGTGTGTGTGTGTGTGTGTGTGAATGGATAGCTAGACACGTCCTTTTCTATAGTGTATGTATGTGTATATATGTACATGTAAACATAGTACATTAGTTTTCCAGGGCTGCCTTAACAAAATACCACAGACTGGGTGGCTTAAATAACAGAAACTTATTTTCTCACAGTTCTGGAGGCTGGAAGTCTAAGATCAAGGTGTCAGCAGGTTTGGTTTCTTCTCCTTGGCTAGCAGATGGCCATCTTCTCACTGTGACCTGACCTGGTATTTCCTATGTGTGCTAAAATCCCTGGTGTCTCTTTTTGTGTCCAAGTTTTCTTAAAAGGACACCTGTCAGATTGGATCAGGGCCCTCCCTAATAGTCTTAATTTAACTTAATGACATCTTATAGGCTGTATCTCCAAATACCAGCACATTCTGAGGTACTGGGGGTTAGGGCTTCAACATACAAATCTGGGGGACACAATTCAGCCCATAACACATAGTGTATATAGAAATGCATCACTGGGGGGAAACTTCTGTTTCTATCAACAGTGTTTATATTTTTCCTGGACCCTGCCACTGTATGGGCGCCATCACTCACGCTGCTCAAGTGAGATGCCAGTGGAAGAAGTAGTAAATGCATTTCCTTCCTAAAATTGAATGGCTACCACCAGTCTGCCAGAAAATCTCTGTGATCAGCAGTAGATGAAAACTGTGATTCCAGAGAACCTTTTGTATTCTTTCCTATTAAAAAGTTGTGAGAGCTCTGGGGTGGGGGGGGGACTCGGCAGCCTCAGGTGGAGGCGGGAGTCCACAGGCATCATGCACAAAGGTAAAGAAAACTGCATGTCGGGACCTAAGACTGCAGTTCCTCTTGGCGATGATCCAGAACGTGTTCCCATGACTCAGCAGTTTCCTTCTCAGAATCTGGTATCTGCGAACAGTGCCAGGCTCAGTGGGTCTTCTGCCCTTCAAATTTCCCCCAGCTCATTCCTTCCCCAGCACATAAGCTTGTCTGCAGCCAGCAACCAGAACAAGAATCTGAAGCAGAATCAGCTGCCTAACCAGTGTCCCCTGTCCTGTCCACAGGTCACTGAGTAACAGCGCCCCCGCCAAAAAAAAAGTTGTGAAATAATTTACCACCTAAACATGGTTAATTAGTAAACGGAGATTAAAAACATAAATATAATTTGAAAAGAAAATGTTACCTTGAGATGGGGCAGAAATTCTAATAAGCATACGGATTTAGCTTTGGAACAAGCATTGTAGCATTTCCTTTTCTGTGGATCCTTTTTAAGAAACTAAAATATCACATGGAAATGTTAATAATTTTTCATCCGCCAAAAAATCATATTTACCTTTGTTAATGATTTTAGAAACAGTTTTGACCTTAGATTTATTTAGGCATGATACAATCATAGGGTTCTAGAGCTGATAAATCTTGAGCAGTTCTAGGTTAGGGATTCTAAAACCCTGCTATTCCATGAGAGACTTCACTGTGGGAGGAATGCTGGGTCTGTGGGACTCTGAGTTCCTTTCTTGCCTTTGTTTCAACAAGAGCCGTTCCACTCTAACCTACGTGCTTTGAAACATTAAAGAAAACCTCTGACATGGTAGTCAGTTCCGATTGTGCAGACAGGTTAAATGACCTGCCCAGGGTCACACAGTTAGGTTTCCTGATTCCCAGATCAGTTTTCTTCTAACCATGCCAATTACTCAAATACTATTTGATAAATTCCAGTGCCGTCCATACAAATGAGATTTCGCTGTGGTTTTGCTTGACAGGTAAAAAAGTCAAGGTTGAGATTATGGTCATTTAGGGATATTGACAGAAAGCCAGGATAAGACTAGGTCTCCTGTTATTTTATTTTTCGGTGAATATCATCTTAAGTGCTTTTCTTAGTTCTATATTATCCACAAATGAAATTTTGTTTCTTCTTCACTGGCAATTTTTTAAGTTGATTTAGACTGGACTCAGATTCAGGATACTGCTCAGATGGCGGGGCTTCCTCTAGCTCACCAGAGCACACGTCTGTTTTGTTCAGCACTTTTTGAGACTTGTATTGCTTTATTCTCTAAGTCTAGGACTGGTACTTTCGATACTGCCTGCATGTGAGGTACGATGAAACCTACATAATGAATCAGATATGCTTGAGCAAAAGTATTTCCGGGGAAGTGGCACCACTTATGACCCTGGGAAGTAGCTACATATTTTATTATGTTTGTTTTAATTAAATGTTTCAAGAGAGATGAGCTTTACCTTTGGTTCTGCTACCTTGGCATGCTCCCGCCCACCAACCCCTTTCCTGTTTGAAGACCTCCTTTTACTGGGCTGTGAGTGGGAAACAGAACAGGGAAACCTGGACAAGATTAGCATATCCTAAAGAGGAATTCTCCTAAGCCTCGCCTTGTAACACTGAACTCAGAATGTCTATCTTTTTTTCCTACCCTAGACAACTTGAAAACTCCCACTGTAAAAGCAGAGAATGTTTTACTGAGCATTCATTTACCAAATATTTTTGAGATCTACTCTTTGCTAGGCATTAAGCCCCATGACAGGAAATCCTGTGTAATTTATCAGTAACAATTCGAAAATGAAATATCTCAAGCAATGAAAATAAAATTGACATTGTAAAAAGAGGGTGGGGATAGATGCAACAAGATTGGGAAAACCATGATGGTTGAAACTCAGTGATGAGTTCATGGAGACTCATTGTATTGATATAATGAAAATGAATCATTCATTGAATCATGAATCAAATTCAACTTTGTGCACATTTGGAAACTTCCTAAATAAAAAAAAAATTAAACACATTATTTAGTTGGTGACATCTGGGTAGGGTCCAAGACCAGAAGACAATAGCAGCAATGAGACTGTAGAGGGAGGAGTCAGATCAGGATAATTTTTTTAAAGGGGGAAAAAAAGAATACAAATAAGAGCCCAAACAGACGTTAGAGGAGCCTCGCTAGGGTTTTCCAGCTCCTGTAGTAAGATGAAGCTGGTGGCTTGAGGCAGAACCAGGCTATAAAGTTGTGCCTTTGTGTCATTTCTAGTGCTGAGTACATGTTTATGAGTAAGATAACTGCTCCATGACTTATATTCCATTCTCTTCAAAGTATTTGATACTTCTT
The DNA here is from genome assembly GCF_003031525.2 of Neophocaena asiaeorientalis asiaeorientalis. NCBI lineage: Eukaryota > Metazoa > Chordata > Mammalia > Artiodactyla > Phocoenidae > Neophocaena > Neophocaena asiaeorientalis. The sequence continues at coordinate 4,214,362 of NW_020173666.1, forward strand.
TTCTTTCCAGACTTTTTCTGATCTCCTAAAAATCAGAGGACCGATTTTGCTCACCTTTTGAACACAACTAATTAGATCAATAAGTGGCACATACTAGATACTTAAAAATAATTGTTGAATAAATGTTTTTTATGCCCCTATTTAGAGGTTCTTGCTCTCATTTTTTCTGGAGAGCAGCCTGAATGGTGACCCCATCATCATCTGTAGGTATGATTCTGGAAACCCATATGGCTAGGGTGGGTTCGCGGGGACCCACGGAGAATATGCCGCAGTAACTGTCAGACTATAGCATTCTTCGCGTCTAACCTCCAAATTAATTTTTTTCTTATCATGTCTTTTTCCCTTCTGGTTCTTGGACTGATGATATGACGATGCTGAATCACAATGTCCACGTGTTTGATTTTTGACAGCAAGCGAGAGATTTTCTCTGTGAAAATTTAGCAACTCTTAATCCCTTTACACGAGGTTTGTGAGCATGTCCAGTTGCTGACATCATTACGTGATGAGTTTATGATTACTGGGCAGGGAGCCCCATAGGATATTCTAATGTGGAACTTGAATTAAATGACATTTCTATGATTTTTTTAGCAGACTCTTGCAAGTCAGTCTTTAAGATTTACAGAATACTGACTGTGCAGAGCCCTATTCAATGCTCTGAGTGCATACATAGAAATAAGAGAAACAGGCCTTTCTTGCGTAGGACGTACCATCCGGTTTGGAATTTTAAGCCTGTCTAGTGTCAGTCAAAATGATGCCCTCTCCTTGGATGCTGTTTTCTTGTGTTAATTCAAACTGTGATTAAAATAGTTTGATAACTGGTTTATAGCCTCCTTTATAGAATTTTCATTGTAGCTCAAGAGCTAGAAATAGCAATTTAATTAGAGACTTACTGTCATGCATTTCATAGTGATAAATGTCTTGTGAATATTTAGACTATTAGTGAAGGTGAAATACTTTTGGCTTTCCTTTAACTTATTTAATATTTTCCTTTTCTGGAATCTATTTCCCAAGCAGTTGTCAAACTCTTATTTCAGATGAAAATAGAGCCAGTGATGCCTTATTGTGAGGCTGATTCTAATAACCTACTATGTATTAAAAGTTCACTGCTACATTTCTTCCCTAGAAATCATCAACAGTAGAAAACTTTAAAGAGAAACATTCTCTTTGCTCTTAAGTATTAAGGGCTTAATTGATGTATAACAGTTATATATATATACATACACACACACATATAAACACATAGGTGTATATATATACATATATACATACATCTATATGAATTTTATTTGAGAAAAATATATTTAAAAATCCACCCATTGGGCTTCCCTGGTGGCGCAGTGGTTGAGAGTCCGCCTGCCGATGCAGGGGACACGGGTTCATGTCCCGGTCCGGGAAGATCCCACATGCCATGGAGCGGCTGGGCCCGTGAGCCATGGCCACTGAGCCTGTGAGTCCGGAGCCTGTGCTCCACAACGGGAGAGGCTGCAACAGTGAGAGGCCCACGTACCGCAAAAAAAAAAAAAAAAAAATCCACCCGTTATGCAATATTTGGATTTAATGTATTTCTTTTACATAAATTTATATTGCTCTACAGAGTATTTTTAGCATTTTATTCCAGCTGTTTAAGTAAAGGAAGTTGTGACCAAGGGGTAATATTTCAGCAGGAACTGGTACCACAGCCACTCTCTGCTAAGGCCTTGCAGCAAGGGAGTAAACCCTGGGTCACAAATTTAGTAACTAGGGCTCTGCCTGTGGCTTTGGCTCCACCAGAAACTGCAGCAACCTCAGATCTACGGAGTTACACACACACACACACACACACACACACACACGCACACACACGCACACACATGTGCAATGTCCAGAGTCCCCATGTGATGCTCACATGTGCTTATACGTAGGCTTCTCTGCAACCAATTAGTCCCCTCTGCTCTCTTCCTCTCTGTCTGCTGCTGTGCCCCTAATGCCCTGACGGTGTGTCTGAGCTGTTCTCAGGCCTGGGAGACCAGCTCTGCCTCTGCTCAAGCCATGGGTGCCGCCTCCTGGGCTGTCTGGGCACTGCCTTCCCAGCAGCCGAAGGGCCTGTCCTCTCCTTTGTCCAGACGCAGGCCTATCCTGCCCACTCAGCTACATGCTGCCCAAACCAAGTTCAACAATCATCCTAAAACACTCTACACCTCCCACCCCCTCCCTGACACAAAACAACAAAAGCAAAAACAAAACACAGGACTACATTCCATAATGGAGAGCCTTCAAAGCTCCCAATATCTTACCAAAGTTTTTGTAGAACAACCATTTAATTTTTACCTGCTGTTGTATTTTAGCTCCGTCACCTTAAGATTGATGCATGAGCCCTAGGGGAGCTAAACCTACAGTTTTTGGTATCCAATTTGAACAGCACAGTTCGGTATTTTCCTATATTTGAAATTTAAATTGAGAACACGTCAGTCTTGGAAATGCGTCCTTTCATTGCCTTATCATCACCGGAGTCTGTGTGCTGTGCACAGGAGTTCTTACTTACCCTCTGGGCCCTTCTAGGGTGACTGCCCCAGAGACAAGAGTGTGGGCCTCACTGGCGTGTCATGGGGAACAGGGCCCAGCGCTGCCCTACAAACAAGCCCTTCATCCCAGCCCCAGATCCACACTGATTTTACACCCTAACCAGCCAGTCTGCAGCTAAGAGGAATGGGAACTATTTTGTTGCATACATGTACAATTCATATGGGGTTCACCTTGCCCTGTTTCCACCTTTCCCAAATATCCTGGCAAGCTTTCAAGCTAAGGACTACTTGGCAACTTATTCAAAACACTGGCTGCCTTAAATAAAGATTTTTCTTAATTCCAGATTTCCTTGAGGAAGAGTCTGTCGTTAAGTTTTTCAGAATAAAAATTATATTTACTTTATAAAAGAAATATTTACTCTATCATGTGGATAATGTATTTGCCTTTAAAACACTGGATATAAACAGTTCAGAAATTAAACCTGTTGTTTCCTTGAAGGTTTGAGTTTTGCTAGTTGTGAGAATGTTTTTTCTTTTGATGAATCTGGGTGTTTTCACCGAGGAAAACCCAGCTCCCTCCAAATCCTGTGTATGAGAAAGTCACTGGCCTGGACATGTTTGGGTCCCTTGAGACGACATTTCTTCAGAAGTGGAAAGACTTGTTCAAGAAAAAAATCTATGTGTCTAAATTTGTTACATTCATTTTCATATTGTTTCAACTTCAGTAAGAAATGCCTGGGTAGAAGGAATTTTTGTTTCATGGGTAGCTTTTGGATTTATGGCTAAAATGAGTCCCTGAGTAATAAATTTCATGGACTTTTAAATGTACGTTTCACTAGTTTTAAAGCAAAACATTTTTTTTTTGAGATATTTTGGTAAAGCCCTACAGTCTCAGGGGAAGGAGACAATGTTGTATAAATTGCCATTGATAAATTCCCTATAGAATATGTAAGTACTATAGAAATAGTTACGGCTATTGACAAATCTTAGCAGGTGTGATTTATAATTAAGTCCAAATGACAGGCATCTCCGCTCTACACAGAAGCAGTGCCCCTTGCCAAGGCCCTGTCCTTGTATATCTCCTTCTTCTCTCAGTATTAATTCTTGCCCTGGGGGCTTCTCAGTCTCTCACAAAAGGACCTTTTGTCAAGCTATCACACAGGCACCTCCAGGCATACCTGAACCCTAATCTGAAGGAATGGAGACCCATTCCTTCCATTGTTCAGATGGAGACCCTACTCCATATATTATACAGGTCATCCTGTCGCCATGAGCAGTTGAAATATTTCCCAGGTAAGTAAGTGTGGAAGATCTGAGCTATTAACGAGCATCAGTAATAACACAGTGCTGGCTTTGCTGTTTCTTTGTAAATAACGATCTTTATAGCCTTCTTCTTAGTTGTCTGTATCCAGAAAGGTAGAAAGTGGTCTTGACTCTCTTCGGAAGAATGAGTTTGCAGCATCGGCCATTTATGATCCTAACAAGGCATTTTGTATCCCCCTCATCTTAAATACCAAGGTTTTGAGCTTCTTCCTCAGCAAATATGATTCGTTATATACTTTGTGTGACCAGAACAGCTTTAATTCATTTTCTGTTGTACTAACCGTATTTGTTACCTTTTAATAATTACACTCAAACCCTCTTTGGAATAATCTTTTGAAGATGAGTATTGAGTTTTTACAAATTAAAAAAAAGTGATCGGTTCCAGCCAGCAGCATCCCTGTCTTTGAATGCTTGGTTTGGTCAGTAGCAGACCTGAGCCTCGTCTCCAAGATCACACCACTCAACATGGCTGTTGTGTCTTCAGTTATTTCTAAGCGGAAGTTAAATACGACCCTTATGTTCTGGGGGCATTATTTTTTATTCCCATCATGGTTCACAATTCTTCAAGGAAAAGACAGAAGTTTTGTCCTACGGCTTCAACGTCAAGGGCTTTGGGTTTCTACGCATCTCCCACATGCTTTCTTTGTGTGTCAGCTGGGGAGGCGTTGAGTTTTTTAAATTTTATTGTTAATGGTAGGAAAAAGTTTGAACAACATTGTTTAGTTTTTCGGGGCTGCTGTAACGAAGTACCGCAAACTGGGTAGCTTGAAATGACCGAAATGTTGTCTCTCAGAGTTGTGGCAGTTAGAAACACAAAATCAAAGTGTTGGCAGGGCCATGACCCCTCTGAAGCTTCAAGGGGAGGGTCCTTTCCTGCCTCTCCCTGCTTTTATTTATATCCCACCTGCTTTAGACAAGTCTGTCTCACTCTGCTGTTCTCCCCATCTACACAAACGTAAAGGAAGTGTGGATTCTGTAAGAGTTGGAATTCCTACAGAGAGATAGGCCATCTAGATTTAAAGCAGAGCTTCTATTTTCCTAATAGCTGTAATAACAAAATGATGGTGAAATGGTTTGTGTGAGCTCTTTCCCAGCATATTAACATTCTCTCTGAAAGGCAGAATGTCTCCTTTCCAACCCTGGGAACTGCTTACCATCCAAGTTGCTGCCCGGAAAGTAGCTGGGATGCATGAAGAGGTGAAGCTGAATCACCTCCTTGCCACCGCCCGTGTATCACCTGCTGTCTTAGTCCATTACTTGGCTGAGAAGGCTTCTGAGAATTCCTTTTCTGCTTGCCAAAGGAATAGTATAGCTACGTAAAAACAATTTCTTTCCTAGCCTCAAACCCTAGTATTAACCACTAGATTAAATGCTATTTTTCAGGCCATGCGCCACTTATTTATTATTTACTTGCGAAAAAATTAAAACTTGGTTGACCTTCAGGATCTGGAGGAGGACATGGGGAAGCGGTGCTGAGTTTAATTTAATGTCTGTAACAAACAAGGGGAAAAGATATAGAGATGCCGATTTTGTGGGGAATGTTAATTATCTAAAGCTTAATTACAGATAACATCATGAGAATACATAAAAGGCTTGAAAGTCAGCCAAGGCATTTCCCTAAGAACATTTAAAAAATGATTGTTGTTTACAATTCACAAATCGCACAGACATAAAGCTGAGATGGGAAAAAGAGAGTCAGGCTTGAAGTAAGAAGCCAACCTGCTCTTTTAAAACCAGTTCAGAAGAGAAGTGATAATATTGCAGTTAGCTCATGTTTTAAAAGCAAATGAGATTCTGTACATGTTTCCCCTTTAAAATAAAAATTAACAGATCCCTGGCAAACACACTGAAGTAAAATCCTAGGAGACGACACAACCCAAATAAAAATAAATAATTTATGAGGTCTCAAAATGGGAACTACGAATCAAATAGAATTCACAGACATTTATCTCCACGTAAGTACAATAGAAATAAAGGAAGTTAGATTTTTACGTTCCTGTCCCTTCGTTCCTGAATCCAATGATATGAAAGTCTACCTTTTCACTCATACGTAATTTTCATTCATTGCAGCAAAGAATGGCTTATATTTACTTAGTCTCCTCTTTAGAGATGCTTGTTGGTCTTTTCTGTACAATTGGTATCTATTAATAGTCAATTACCTTTAAAGGTGCATTTCAGGATAATGGAACTTGACATTTTGGAAGAAGTTTGCATTTAAGGAGGTTATAAGAAATGAGTACCTGGCAGTCTCTTTTTGCCTAAAGCCAATGAGACATATGTTCTTGGGAAGGATCAGTCCTGGGTTCCAGGGCCTTGGGTGTGGCAGCCAGGGCTCCTGGTTCTGGCAGGCTGGACCTCAATGGTGTTACATTAGCTGTTACAGGAGAGGTAATTGGGGATGCTTCCAGAAATAGTAGAGTTGCAACTAGAGGTCTCAACACTTGGTACTTTTTCAAAGCAATGGGAACGTAGTGAATTTTTGTGTGTGTCTGAGGGATTTGTAAACATTTGGTTGAGCGACGGGAGAGAGCAGGGTTATCACAGGGGAAAGAGAGAGAATGATGAGCCCGTTAAGTCACATGTTTACCAGGAGAATAATTAGAGATGCGGTGATGCTGGCTTGCTGAGGGTGGAGAGAAGAAACAAAAAAAAGATTGTATTAACATGACAAACATTTATTGAATGAATGAATGACGAAAGAGATTGGAGGTCTCTGTTTGCTGACAGCTACTAAGTAGAAGTTGTCTTGTCCTGTTTCTTCCTGTAGTTTTTCTTTTTTCTCGCCTTAATTCCGTTTTCTCTAGTTGAGGCGAAATTCATATAAAGTTCACCGTTTTAAAATGAAGGATTCAGTGGCATTTAGTACATTCACAATGGTATGCCACCAGCACTTACGTTTAGTTCCAAAACACTTTCTTCATCTCAGGGTTTCTAATTCGGAATGCTTTCAGCAGCTTTTCCAAACAGGGCTTTAGAATTCCGCAGATCATTTGACAATCGAAAATAGCCCCTGCTTGTCTGGCAGAATATCAGTGTGGTTCCAGGGACTGACACAGGAACCTTCAAAGTGAGGCCCCACTCAGTAAAATCATGGGACGCCCCCGTCTCCAGCTGGGGGTCCTGGTGACCCAGTGCTGTCCTTGGCGGCCATCAAAGCAGCGATACAACTGCCCCAACTTGGCAGCTGCTCTCACGCAAGTGGGGAAGGACCCTCGGCCCACCCCTACCACAGCGTCTGTACCCTAAGAGGGTGCCCGAGTCATCTCGTCTCTATAGCCCCATCTCTTGAGGAACTAAGGGGTCCGGGACGCAGAATCATCAGAACCTCCCCAGTGCTACCCCCAGCCCCCATCCTCTACACAGTAACCAGTCAGGGCTGCAGGGCTATCCAGATAAGCCTCCTTGAGGAAACTTCTCTGTATCCTGGGCCTTCTCCACAACATTTGGGACAGTCTTTGCTTCCATTTGTTTTAAAAAAATTTGGGCGGGGGGGTTACATATAATTGACATGACATTATATTAGTTTCAAGTGAACTGTTTTTGTTTCCATTTATTTTTAAAAGAGGCTTAATCTAGGTTCCTGTCAAAGCTCTCCCCCAGATCCCACGTAGTCATGCAGTAAGGATTCTGGGCAGCCTGCCTTGGTGCCCTGGCTCCCACGGGGGCTGTGGGCCAGGGTACCAGCCACTCCCTAGCTCAAACTGCATTAGCTTTCACTGCTTCATAGTCTTTTTCATAAAAATTTAAATTAAACACTTTAATTAAAACTTTAAATGGAAAGTAAAACAAATTAAGAATTTACTTACATGTATTAAAAATAAATTTTAAATGAAATTAGAAATTTAAATTTGAAAAACTCGTGTCCGAGGAACACATTTACAGCTGTCTTCAGGAAGCTGTTGATGGGTTCTGAATGGCCTGGCAGCTCTTCCTTAGGCCTAACTACAACTGTCCTTCACTCTTTAGGTCCAGTGCTTCCTGCCTGGTCTTCAGGTTTCCTCACAGAAGACCTTTTCCCCTAAATGCAGTGGCTAGGAGTACAGACTGGGGTGGAGAATGAAACTGAAGAGGACCTCCGAGTCACTCAATCTGGCCCTGCCTTTTGAGCACAGATGCCTGGGCCGTGTGTCCTTACGTCCACAGCTGGCTCCTTCTACCGTTCCTTCAGCAAATAATTAGTGGGAATCTCATTTCTCACAGGCCTTTTTTTGGATCTGTGATCACTCACTCTGTACCTATGATCTTCTGGTCCAGTTATAAATCCTTGGGGTTTTTTTTTTGTTTATTTGCAAGGTTTTCCTGCATATAACAAAGAAGCATATTGCAGAAGGCTGGAGTGAATTTTGCTCATAGGTTAGAAACTGCAAGGAAAGGGGCCTGAGTTAACTGAATTACTTGTTACTATGGAAAAATGACTATTTACAAATGTTAAAAAGCAAAAATAATTTCTCATCAGTTCTAAAATCAGAACTGCCTTCGTCAAGAAATTGTTATTTAAGCCTGAATTAGAATCACATGGAGAAATGAACTATCAGTTTCATACTTTCTCATTTAGAGATGTAAAGAAGTTCGTGGATGATCGCACAAACACAGCCCTTTTGAGGTCTTTTAACGGAGACACGTAGTGTTACTTATCTTGTGAAAATTGCTCAACATTCAGTTGAATGAGCCTGCATGGGTATATTCAGAGTAGGCAGCACAGTGCAGGCTGTGTTCCTCTGCAATCTGGAAGTTGGTTCAAATTAAAACCCGGTGACAGGGCAGCATTTAAGCCCTTGTTTTAAATAGGCCCATGTGGAAACAAATGAAAACCAACCTAATGAGAAAAGCAAAGGCTATTTATTCAGAGCTTGCTAGAGCATGGGAGTCAGCCGCCATCACTCACATTTGAACAGACTCAGGGCAGCCAGAAGAGTGGGAAAGCTTCACGGTGGTGGAAGGGGAGGCTTCAGGTGTGCCCTGATGGAGGCTGTGACATGGGGAAGCCGCGCGTGACTAACTGGAATCCTGTGTGATTGATTAGAGGTACATACCTGGCTTTCTCTGGTTGGTCCTAAGCTAGAAGCCGGGACAAAAATTAGGAAAGCTGTCAGTTATTAATCAAGTCCCAGCCATCTTGAGGCCATTGTTACAGGGGTGATTGTTTGGCTCGCTGGATTCTTACAAGAGATAGTGGTCAGGCTTCCTACAAGTCTAACTTATAGCAGGCTGACTTCCTGGGCTGGTTACTATAGACGATGGGCCAGGTGCTGCAGCCTGTGGGTCAGAGCTCTATCTTTATGCATGGTCTGGCCATTGTCTGTATATTCAGTCTCTCATCATTCAGCTGAGTTCACACGTGCTCACCTACCTTTCTGGAGAGCACCTTCATCCACTTTGTACCTTGAGCCTTTCAGCCGGCCAGCAGCAGGTTCTACAGTAGCCAGTCCCACCAAGAGTACCTCCATTGGTGTTGGGTGCACTTACCAAGCAAGGGCTCCATCATCTGTGAGCAGAGCTGCTGCCTTGCTGCTCTGCCAGGCGTGGTGCACCATCCACTGTGCTCCTGACATAACCATCTTAGATATAAGTGGCCCTGCGCTTCCTTCACAGAGTTACATACAGTAGGTATCACATACTGAATGCTACTACATGCATTGTGATAAATATTTAAGTATCTTTTCTCACGTATTCCTCACAGAAAAACTATGCAGTAGGTAGATACTACTGTTGTTACCATCAATGTGTAAGTGGTGAAACTGAGACTGGGAGAGATTAAATAAGTTGTCAGTGGCCACATGGCTAGGAAATGGTGGGGCTAGAATTTGAACCAAAGTGGCTTTAATCCGCATTGAGCCATTGTGCTACCGTGGGAGTGAAGGTAGGCAAAATGTGCCTTTTCGTGTGCTGAGCATCTAAGAAGGAGAGTCTCATCAAACAGTGCTTGAATAAGTAAAGGAAGATGTGGATGTCTTCTAAAGTCTCTAAGGAAAATTCATGACAATGATTACTAATCAGTCAGGGCTCCGAGAGTTTCCCATGGGGCCAGCGCTCCAAGGGCACAAAGAGGTGTCAGAAATAATTCTTGCCTTCTTTTATTGTCTGGCAGGGGAGCCCAAACTGGAACACGGGAAACTATGGTTGAAAAATTAAGGTGCTATCCTTTGTGTATATAGTAAGTAAAACAGGAACTAGAAAAATGAGAATAGATAAGGGCCGAGAGTAGAGAAGATTTCATAAAAATGGGCAGGACTGAGCTTTAAAGGACAAGCAGGGTAGACAGGCATGCCTGGGGATGGAGGGATGTTCCAGAGAAGGCTTGGCATGCTCATGAGTATGGCCTGGGCAGGATCAGAGACTACCCTGAGTGACTAGAGGGTTGCAGAGCAGTGGGGAGTATGTTTGCATAGCATGAGATTGGCTGAGAATTATTATTTTGAGGACCTTGAAAGCCAAACAAAGAAAACTGGAAGGTATACATATTATGAAATAGAGAACAAATACAGATTCTTTAAATAGAAATAATATAATAAAAGTCACGGTTCAAGTGCATTAATGATCTTGTCAGTGGTATGTGAAAAGTATTAATAGGGAGAAACATGAAACCCAAAGCCCATCTAGGAAGCTGCTAGAGTAACTTGGGTGTGAACTTCTGCATGGGGCAAAAAGGGAAGGGAGATGGCCATGGGTTTAGAGAAAAAAATATATATATATGTATTTGAAACACTTTTTGAAGGAACAAACAAGAAGCTTGGTGATAGATTTGATCAAGAAAAGAGGTGATTTCAGTTGTCTCCCGGTTTTCTAGCCAGGGAGACAAGAGGAAGAAGACACTGTAGTGAGCCCCCGTCAGGAAGGAAGGTTTTGCTGCTCCATCTCCAGCAACAGCTGGCAGGCAGCCCTCAAGTGTCAAGTCCCACTGGGCGTTGTCTCAGCAGAGGAGAGCCACTTGCACAAGATGGCACCCACTCCTGGGCGGCTGCATCCAGTGACTGACGAGGGGCTGCTAAAGATTCGGCTCTCCCGCCCCAATCAGCTACAGCTTGGAGGAGTCATCCCATTGTCAGAGCTCCCGCTGAGGTGCCCGAGGCTTCCATCGCAGCTCAACTTCTCAGGCTGTCCAATTCTGCTTTTCTCTCTCCTCCCTTTCCATGGGTGCTGATCACAGTGAAACCCTAAGAAACCTCCAGGATGCTAATTTCTATCTCAGAGCCTGCTTTCCTGGGGAACCCAACCAGTGACACTAAAAGCATGGGCATATCATGGATAGAAAACAGGGAATTGAGAATTATGCAGCTTTGGTGGTAGAAAATAGATTGGCACATTCCTTCCTAAAAAGGAGCCTCTGGTAATGATCAAGAGACATCCAGAACACCATCGCTATGGATCGTGAATTGTATCTTCTTTTTTTCAAGAGACGAAAATAGAAATTGCTTGGTTTTTTTTTTTTTTGCTTGTTTAATGAAACAAAGTATATATAATCAACCATGTAGATCCCTTAATACCTGGCTTATACTTGTAAAAATAGTACTTCATATATACAAGATCAAACCTATCTAGCATGCATAATTATTTGATGCTTTATGTATTTTTTAAAGCCAATTAGAGACAGTAAAAGGGTAGACTATCTTCATAGGGAACCGTGGTGTTTGGCAGCCAGGACTGTCTTCCAAATTTTCAGAGAAAATTAAAGTCATGATTTAGACAATTATTTAGTGATCTGGAGAAGGTTTGTTACCTATTAAATAAAAGTGAAGATTTAAAGGATATATCGCATGATTCCAATTTAGAAACAAACAAATATATCTTTTCATCCACATGGGAATAAAGACTGAGGTGACATGTTGACATCAATATGTCAACAGTGATTATCTCTGAATGATAGGATTGTGGATAACTTTTCTTTTCTATGCTTTCTATATTTTTCAAAAATTCAAGAATCAGCATGTGTGATTCTATTAGCAGAGATAAATTTTAATGTAACAAAGGTTAATCTCGAAATTTAGCGTACAGATGTAGCAGAAATACCAATATAGAAGAAGTTAGGAGATTTCACCATTGTGTAATGCTTTAAGTCACCTACATAAAGATATTTTTTTAACTGCAAAAGTTGTTTCCATTACAGTTATTTGAAAACTGTAGCCTCATGTCTCTCACTTTCCTAGAAATTTCATAGGTTGTTTGTTTTTTTTTTTTTCCTGTTTTCTCTCTGTTCCAAAAAAATCTTCTCTGCTGTTCTGAAAATTGTAGTTTCAGAATGAAAAAAATATTTCTATTTCGTTTTTGGAAAATGGGGCCTTTTGTCAAATTAATTGAAGTGGCTGAACTTCTGAGTTTTTTTCTGAAATTACAGTTAATCCTTATTTGAACAACAGAGACAAAAACTTTTCTTCTTCAACAGCTTTTCTTCTTGAGCTTAAAGTTCAGAAATATTGTTCTTTCTTCATCTAGCAAACCACGTTGTTTTACATCTCATCCGCGTCACCGGGAGACCTTTGGCAATCAACTTTTCTATGCCTCTTTATCCACTCTTTAAAATGGAAAAATCGGAGGTGGATGGGTCAGGCAAGTGCTAAGCCGCTGTTCTGAAGATAGAATCAGAAAGAGCAGTGGCACCGAAACATGTGCAAATGAAAATAACAGAAGTGTCTTTGTTTATTTTAATGTCAATTGCTTTCTTCTACTAAAAAAATCAATACATACGTAGCGGGGAACTTTCAGCTTTCTTTATTTTAGTCAAAATTAACAATAAGGCAAAGATTATATTATCCTACTTAAAAAATTCAAAACATTGAACTTGTGTATTATGAATTAAGTAAAATTAAAAAACAAGTGATTCTCTTGCCAACATTTGATAAAGTGTGACGTGGTAAACCATTCTTCAAAGTGGCTTTTGTTAACTTGCAATAGTTACAAAGTGACAACTCCTTGCTGATGGCACTAGATTACCTTGTTTTTTTTTTAGACTGCCCATTTTAAATGCCGCTATTGTAAAAACCAACTATTTTTATGTTTAAATGTTCCTTTTACATAGTTAGTATTCAAAGAATTGACACAACTTTATTGTCTGTATTTTATACCATAAGCATATTCCACATTGCTGACATAGTTCCTTTTTCATTTAATTTTTATACTTATCAAAGCAATGCATGTAGATAGTTTCAGTAGATCAATGGTGCTATCCACCTGATAAAGAAAACAAGTGTTCCATGTCTCATCCTTCCTCACTCCTAATTTCCCACTCTTCAGAGACAACTGCATTCAACTCCTTTAGATACTTAACCCCACATGAGTACGTAATGAGATTAAATAGATATATCTCTATTTTTAAATTACAGACATTATTTATTGACTTCGTTTTCCCAATCTTAGCCTTCTTGCCCTCCTCTTACACACACATTTCTTTCCATCGTACTTCCAATGAAGTTTCAATTACAGTTTTTATTTATATCAGTGTTCTCATGATAACTATCATGTAAATACTATTCCACGGGCTTCCCTGATGGCGCAGTGGTTGAGAGTCTGCCTGCCGATGCAGGGGACACGGGTTCGAGCCCTGGTCTGGGAAGATCCCACATGCCGTGGAGCAACTAGGCCCGTGAGCCACAACTACTGAGCCTGCGTGTCTGGAGCCTGTGCTCCACAACACGAGAGGCCGCGATAGTGAGAGGCCCGCGCACCGCGATGAAGAGAGGTCCCCGCTTGCCACAACTAGAGAAAGCCCTCGTACAGAAACGAAGACCCAACACAGCCAAAAATAAATAAATAAAAATTTAAAAAAATATACTATTCCACAGCTGAGCCCTGTAGGTTAATATTATTACCTGTCTTATTCAATGTTTTGTTTTCTCTGGAGTTAATAATTATTTGGTCTCTTAACTTTGTTTCTTTACATAGTCTTCCTTGTACTCATCACTAATTCAACCCTAACTTTTCCAAAAGAACTATAAAAACTTCCTCATGTTGTCAAAAAATAAAATTACTTCCACTTTTTTGGGGGGGAGCACTGTTTCTGGACTTCTTGCTCTTCTGTTCTAACCCCCATGTTTGCTCTAGAAGTACCATCACTATTATTCTGGGAACTCCCTTCATTTCTTTCCTGTGTCAGATCTCCTATTTCCTGGATCCCATATCTTTCTCTTACTTGATTTACTCTCTCATTTGGGTGAAGCGCATTATTCAGTGGCTTCCTGAGAATGGTTACAATGGGGTAAACTTTTTGTGACTTTTTTCTGTCTAAATGACTTTTTTTTTTTTTTTCCTGCGGTACGCGGGCCTCTCACTGTTGTGGCCTCTCCTGTTGCGGAGCACAGGCTCCGGACGCGCAGCCTCAGCAGCCATGGCTCACGGGCCCAACCGCGGGGCATGTGGGATCTTCCCAGGCCGGGCCACGAACCCATGTCCCCTGCATCGGCAGGCGGACTCTCAACCACTGCGCCACCAGGGAAGCCCCTAAATGACTTTTTTTTAAACATATATTTACTTATTTATTTTTGGCTATGTTGGGTCTTTGTTGCTGCATGTGGGCTTTCTCTAGTTGTGGTGAGTGGGGGCTACTCTTCGTTGCGGTGCACGGGCTTCTCATTGCGGTGGCTTCTCTTGTTGCAGAGCATGGGCTCTAGGCACGTGGGCTTCAGTAGTTGTGGCACACGGGCTCAGTAGTTGTGGCTTGCGGGCTCCAGAGCGCAGGCCCCGTAGTTGTGGTGCATGGCCTTAGTTGCTCCGCTGCATGTGGGATCTTCCCAGACCAGGGCTCAGACCCGTGTCGCCTGCATTGGCAGGTGGATTCTTAACCACTGCACCACGAGGGAAGTCCCTAAACGACTTTTCTTTATTATCACACTTGATAGTTTAGATGAACATTATATTCTAGATGGCAAATGATTTTCTCTAAGATTTATTGAAGTCTGTGCCTATTGTTTTAAGTTTTCTAGTGATACTCTTATTCAGGGCCATTCTGATACCCAGTTCCTTACATATGATATAGTTTCCCAAAAAAAAACTGTTTTAAGAAGTTCTCTGTAAACTTAAAATTTTACAGTGCTGTGCCTTTGTATAAATCTTTTCTATTTATTGTACTGGGAACACTGTGGGCCTTTTCAATCTGTAAATTTCTGTTCTTCATAAATTCTTGCAATTGTTGTATATTATTGATTGGATAAATTCATTCTCTCTCCTTTATCTGCCTTTTGAAACTCCTCTTAGTTCAATGTATGATCCTATTTGATATACTATTCTGATTTTCTTATCTCTCCCCTATTTTCCATCTCTTCAGGATTTTGTTTGTTTATTTGTTTTACTATCTGGAAGATATACTGTATTTTATCTTCCAACTTTTCTATTGAATTTTTTTAAAAATTATTTATTTATTTATGGCTGTGTTGGATCTTTGTTTCTGCGCGAGGGCTTTCTCTAGTTGCGGCGAGCAGGGGCCACTCTTCATCGCGGTGCGCGGGCCTCTCACTATCTCGGCCTCTCTAGCTGCCGAGCACAGGCTCCAGACGCGCAGGCTCAGTAGTTGTGGCTCACGGGCCTAGTTGCTCCGCGGCATGTGGGATCTTCCCGGACCAGGGCCCGAGCCCGTGTCCCCTGCATTAGCAGGCAGACTCTCAACCACTGCGCCACCAGGGAAGCCCCTCTATTGAAATTTTTAAAAATTATTATTAAATTTGCTTTCATTTCCTTTTTAATTTCTAGGAGCTCTTTCTTATTTTCTAAATACCCCCTTCTTTGCTTCTCAACTTCAAAAGATATTAATGATAGTCTTTTAGGAATATTTTTCTGCTGCCTGAATTAATCTGTTTCCTTGGAGTTCCATCCTCCACGTTTTGGGTTTTCTCACAGTCCCATGATGTTTGATGGCCCATTCATATCTGAGTGAAGGGCTAAAATTCTGGTCAGAAGCTTTTTGTATACAAACGAAGCTTGTGTCTGGCCAGGGGACCTGGACATTGCTTTGGCAGACTCCAAATATTAATCAGGTCCCCACCTTTTGTTGATCAGTTTCCCCAGAGAAGAATCACCTAATCTCTCCTGCCTGGAGGTGATAAACATGGATAACAGTGTTCTGAGGAGTAAAGAGGGCACAGGGAGGAGGGGCTGGTAGAATGCACTCTTTCCTCCATGTTTTCGCCATCCTGTCTCCTGGCCATCTTCAGCCAGAGCCTCTGTGATTCATCCTCTCTGGAGAGTAAACTGGCTTCTGCTGGGAGGTGAGAGGGAGGGTGCCTGGATTCGTAGGCTGCAGGAGGGGATCCAGGGGCCCCACTACACTTTATACAACTAGTTCTTCACTTTCAGCTCCAGGTACCTCCAGCAGGCACCTGTTGCCTTCAATTCCTAAGGCCTTCTGGGATTCTGTGGTGCAAATCACAGGGTTTCTTGTTGGCACCCTGCTGACAGCCTTGAGTTTTGGGTCTCCTCTCTCTGCTAAGTCTGTTACCACCTGTCATCAGCTGTCCACGAGTTTAATCAACATCTCTTGTCTGCTCTCTCATTCTGTCTTAGCCCTTTTGTGTTTATAGCATTTTTGTTATTAACTTTATTACCTTTATAGAGATATTTGGACAGATAGCAAATGTGCTAACCTGACTTAACTAGAATTTCTCTGTCTCTAGAATTTATACACTGATTTTCCATACCAGAATATCCTTGAATTTTGTTCAGTGTCACAGCTGTGCTCTGAAAGATGTGAGGGGCTATTCCACGGGGGGAAACGGGGCTCCATGGTCAAGGAATGGTGTATAGCGTTCATTTAGCTCTTGCTTCTAGTTCCCTTTGTGACCTTTGTGAATATTATGGTCTCGATTCTGATTTAATTTCCAGTTATGTTTATTATACATCCCCAATGATACTCTAAGACCCCTTGAACTTATATTCTATGCTTCCTTGTATAATATGTTATGTTCACTGTAGTATATAATAACGTCTATCTAGATACCTGTCGCTCCTGATTAGAATGTAAGGCTTTTGAGTAAGAAGTGTGGCTTAGTCACCTCTGTATCCCAGCACCTGGCAGAGTCACTGGAACATCACAGGGCTCAATAAATGCCTGCTGATGAGTGAGTGGGTGAGCGACGTGCTTTCTAATACAATCCATAATCCCTTTGCACTGCATACCTATGGAGAGTTCCTGAAAGCACAATAGATGCCGCAATGTCTTTCAGGTGAAGTCTTTGTGTGCTCCTAAATGAAAAAGACGGGTAATACTGGGAGTTTCTTACGAGACTGGGACAGGCATAGGGTAGGGATTTGGGGAAGGGACATAACGTTCTCCCCTTCTCCACGCCATGCACATGCCTGCCCCTGCCTAGCACCTGTCCCCAGGGAGTACCTGCCTAGTCATCCCATGCAAACCCTTTGCAGCCCCCAATCAGAAGGTAGGTGGGTCTCCTGCTCTGAAGGAGAGGAGGTGTGTTTCTGACAGTCCTGCGGCAGACCTCAGAATTCATTTTCCCAGAGAAATAGTTTCATAAATAGTGACCTAGTACAAATGGTACTGTTAGCAAAATGCTTCCAATTCAGTATGAGTTAAACTGATTTTAGCGGTTACCCTTGAAAACTAATTATCATTTTTTAAAAAAACTGATTCTGTGGGAAAATGCATTTTGAGTTGCAAACGCATATATAAACTTCTGGAACACTGCTCACTCGTATGCTGGGGACTGATTATATGTGTTTGTAGTCCACTTGGGACTGTGAGAACAAAAGGAAAATCAGTTTATCAACTGGATAATACCACTACTGGGATCAACAAATCTAAAGTTACAAAACAGCCTATAATATGGAATATCACATCAGAATAAACATGGCCATTTTGTACAGTTTGTGATATTTGTGGGCAGACTTGGTGTCCACAAAGAGGAATATCTTATAAAATTGTAGTGCATGGGTCTAATGAAGTTATGTTTGAGTCTGCCTTAGGCCCTGAGATAATAGAACTTAATTCTGAGTCTGGAAAAATGATGAATGGGCACCGTGGTATATACCACCTTTACAGTGGTCCGAATAAATACTCAATACATTTTTTTAAATCTTTGGAGCCTTATGAATGGACTGGGATTGGCTTGGAAGTGGAAGAAAGGATCTCAGAGGTTAAGAGATCCTTTCCTGAGTGAATCCTCAGATTCACTCTCTGAATTTGGAACTGTTACTTTTTTATTTATATCATAATAATATGACCGTTTTAGTAGTCAACTCAGTGGTTCGAAGCAAAATGTGGAATTCAGAACACTCAGAATTTTGTGATGGAACTACACAACACCAGCAATGGAGCCACTGCTTTTTACACCAAACTATTATAAGTTTCCTAAAAGAACATTGCATTGCAAAAGCAATGAGTGGTAGGAACAGAAGAAAAATGAAATGAGGGAATGTTTCATAAAAATAAAGTCTACAAAAAAAATTAAAATAAAATAAAAAATAAAGTCTAAACAGAGACTACTTTCTCCTAAAATTAAAATAATACTGCCAAAGTATATGTCTAATTATTTATCACTGGGGTGGCCTGAATCCTTTTCATTTTATAGGTCCAAATATATATACTGAGTGTATGTTTTGCTAAAGCCTTTAAAAATCCATTTAAAGTTATTGTAAAATTATTAATGATGATGGGCAGGGTCTACAAAAAATAACACATTCAGTTTTCATTCAGGGAACAGATATTGATTGAGTGGTTTATTTGGGCCAGACACTGGACTAGGTGCAAACTTTAGATTAGATATTGGGCTACAGGGCTTAATAATACTGTTTCATAATCTGTTACTGTTGGGCTATAAAATATTGAGTGACTCTTCTGAATTAAGTATCTCTATAATTGTTAGTATTTATTTGATTCAATATATTGTTTCCTAAATAGGCTAATATATGAGTTTTTAGATTTTTTATATTGTATCTGCATGTTTGATTAAAGGGAATTTTGTGGTCTTTTACTTTTAAAACTAAAGCTAAAGTACACATACACTCAGCGGGTTATTGCTGTCACATTTTCAAGTCAGAATTAATCAAAGTTGATTAATTTCATTTAATAAATGAAGAAGAAAGGGTAAAAGACTATTAAGTTACTAACTAAATATGTCCTAAAAAGTAAATGATAGCTTTAAAAACATAAAATATCCTTGACCCTTGCTACCCTACGGAAGCACGACATCTCACGGCGGTTTGTAGATGGTGCTAATCGTCATAATGGGTTTTTTCTTGGCAGCTCTGAGAACATACTACCTGCCATAGTGGTTGTGTAATGTTAGTAAAGGAAAAAACATTTAAAGAATATGCAAAAAAAAAAAAAGCAAATCTCATCAAGAGCTAACATTTTCAAGTATTAAGTAGGAAAAGTTGAGCTGGTAATGTCCCCATTTTCCAAGAGGAGACGGGAGTTGAGTGAGCGCCTAGCTCTGACCTTCACATGACCTTGTGCACAACCTTAACTCCTCCAAACATGTTTCTTCATTCTTAAATTGAGGACACCAATCTTCTCTGCCCCAGAGGTAAGGGTCAATTAAAAGGTGACATTAGGGCTTCCCTGGCGGCGCAGTGGTTGAGGGTCCGCCTGCCGATGCAGGGGATGCGGGTTCGTGCCCTGGTCTGGGAGGATCCCACATGCCGCGGAGCGGCTGCGCCTGTGAGCCATGGCCACTGAGCCTGCGCGTCCGGAGCCTGTGCTCCGCAACGGGAGAGGCCACAGCGGTGAGAGGCCGGCGTACCACACACAAAAAAGGTGAGATTACTTGTGTGTAAGCATTTTGTAAAGTGAAGGACATTTTATTTTTCTTCTCATCATTATTATTCCCCTGACTCATTTCCTGTTGTGTCCCTGAAGGTGGGTGGCACCTGTGGAAGCCTTATATTCCACTGGCATTCCAGTGACTGGAATGGTCACTGGCTCAGTTTCTGTAGGTGCTTCTGGGTAACCTTGCTCACTCCTGCATGGAAGGATAGACGTGGGTCAGACAGGATGCCAGGCTCCGTGTTGCTTTTTCTTTCCCCCTCACCAGTCCTGCCTGTTCTTGGAACTGAGTAGCCCCCGCTCGTTCTTACAAGCGCAGGAAGATGCAGGGTACCTCGGTGTGTCCACCTTTACACGCCGACACATTCCGACTCTCATACCTCATTCATAGTTTTGAGAGTTGCCTTGAATCAGGGCAGACCAGAGCGAAGCAAGGGGTGAGAGGCTGCGGTCGGTACATCGAGGCTCCGACCGCAGCATGTTCTCGTCAAGGTTGACCAGCTCTGCTGTGCTGCATCCTTCACACTGATGAGCTCGGAAGAAGGTATTTGCTCCGAAGTATGTCAGTTACACGTAGTAATTATTTCTCTTGGAAGGGAAAAAGGCAGTAAGCAGTGTGTGCTCACTCACCAACATTATAGCTTGTGCTCCCTGATCACAACAATAGATTTGGGCTGATTTCCTATTCTCAGGCAATCAGTGATGGGAGGAGAGAGGGCGATTAGCGGGGTGCCCTAGTTGACCTTCAGCTAAATTTATTGTTCCTTTCCCCTCCTGCCTTTCTTTCAGTATAAGAGAGAAGGGAGTAGCTCTCCATTAAAAAAATAAATGAAAGAAGAAGAAGAAGAAAAGGAAAGAAAACAGGTGCGTGGCCAGAGCTGTCTAGCAAAGGGATTTAATTGATGGTGACAACAGCATTCTTAGTCTGACAGCTGTTTTGGTTGTCGCACCCCTCGGTGTCAGCAACTAGGAAACTAACTTATTAGAGCTATTCATGTCAGAGATATAGTCCGTAAATATTTGTTGGGCTATAAGTACTGAATATTGCTTTAAGTTATTTTTATTTTTAAAAATATTTTTAAATATCCAAAAATATTAGAGGCAAAGATGCAATCTAATTCGTTATGACAGTAGCTTTGCTATGTCAGAGATGTCCTATCCAAAGAAAAGATGTAAATCAGAAATATTGAAAGCTCAATGCAGTGGCATCCCACATAAATGTCTCTCAGTCTGTGCAAATGAGTACCAGTAAGTACAGTTTGAAACTTGGATAAAAGTAGATTACTGTCCAGCAATTGGTATTGAAGGTAAAACTACTGACAACTAGAGCCATGTGGGGAGATTGGGTGTTCTCTTGTTGTAAGTTTTGGAGTGTTTTCTATCACTTGGGGAAACCTTAGAGGTGTTTTTCAGCAGTGCTGTGTAAGATGAAATTCCCCTAACAGTCCGTCTCATTGTTATTACAGACAAGTTGAGCACGAGTAGTCAAGAAGGGAATATGACTGCTAAGGGCACTTGGTGCTCATGGGTAGTGGAGTAGCTTAGGTGAACATGAAAAGCAGTTAGGAAAGGTGTGGGACTGGCCACAATCAATCTCAAGTAGAACCCACATAAAGACAAAAACCATAAACATAAATCATGGCATTCTCTAGTTAGTTCAAAGGGAGATAAGTTGAGAATTATTTTTGTTAAATTCTTTGAACCAAAATACGGGAAATCCTCATGTAGTTAAGTTCTTGATGTCAGTTGACTGATATAAGTCTATTTCCTGACACTGTCTACATATAATGGTCAACTCTGTGAACTTTCTAAATTTGCTACTAAAGGCTGAAATCAAGCTATAGATAAAAAGGAAATCAATATTCTGTACGTTTTTATGAATGCATTATGCAAAGCCAGCATATTTGTTTTTATATAGTGTTTGATATATAAAAATTAATCTATTTAGAATTTATATATGCTCAAAGGAACCCATTACTCAACTTAAGAAAGAGAACTTTACTAATGTTGAGTCTGTCTGGAAGTTCCTCCCCCATCCTTATCCCTCCACTCCAGCTAATGTTATCCTCGTGTTTTGGGTTTTTTTTTTTTAATTTATCTATTTTGTCATTCATTTTATCATTTCCTCTATGATCTTCCACATCTGTGTGCATTCCTAAGTGATACATTATTTGGTTCTGTACTTTATAAAATATTTTACACTGTATATATTCCATTGTTACTTTTTTTAGTTATTTTTATCTATATTACACAAACATATAAGGAGGCAAGTAGTACCACGTCTTGATACATTAAAAAAAAATCAGTTCCCACCCAAACATCTACTTCCAATTTCAGCCTTTTTAATGGACTTTATAAATACTTACATATATATCTTTAAATAACACGACGCTTACATTGTTACTAATAGGTTTTTTTCAGTTTTAGAAAAATACCTATTTTCTTCTCACTTTGAAATATCGAAACTTAGCCCTTTCATAGACCTCCCGTCTCCCCGCACGCATACTCACACTTCTCATCTTCCTCACCCTTCCTCTTATATCATATTTGGTTGTATCATTAGTCAGAGCTTATATAATGATGACTATGTGAACACCATTCACAGCCTGGCCATGTGGTACATATGATTACTTTTTATTTTCTGTGCATTTTCCTTATAATGAATAATTAACTTATTGTTTCATTCATGTAGTTTTCTATGTGCCCATCATGAATTCAACCCCCAAATTTCCCCCAGTTATGTAAATCTCCTTTCAAAATGTTCAAATATATTAGTTTATTCTTTTTACCTTCTTGACGAAATCGTCTGACCTGTTCTAATCTGGACTGTCAGCAGCTATTATTAGGGACCTCATTCTAGGGACTGTCATTCTAGGGAATTCATTCAAGGGACTGCTATTGTTTCTCTGTTGCAGTAGATCTCCTGTTTCCTGGCCTCCAGGTCTTCCTTTCTCTTGGTTTACACTCTTGTTTTGGTGGAGCACATGCGCCAGTAGCTCTGTGAGAAAGGATGCACGAATGATAAATTTTTGGTTCGTGAACATCCAAAAGTGTCTATGTATTTTTTATTTATTTTTCGCTGCATTGGGTCTTCGTTGCTGTGCGCGGGCTCTCTCTAGTTGCGGAGAGTAGGGGCTACTCTTCGTTGCGGTGCGCAGGCTTCTCATTGCGGTGGCTTCTCTTGTTGCGGAGCACGGGCTCTAGGCGCGAGGGCTTCAGTACTGTGTCACACTTCAGTAGTGTGAGCGCAGGCTCAGTAGTTGTGGCGCACGGGCTTAGTTGCTCCACGGCATGTGGGATCTTCCCGGACCAGGGCTCGAACCCGTGTCCCCTGCATTGGCAGGCAGATTCTTAACCACTGCGCCACCAGGGATGTCCCGCAAAAGTGTCTTTATTGTCTGGTGACAGATGTAGGTTGGAAATCATCTTCCTTTGGAATTTTGAAAACATCAGCTTCTAGTCTTGCTATTGAAAAGTCTGAAGCCATTCTTGATCCTTTGTATGAAAGCTGTATTTTTCTTTCTGCAAGACTGTAAATCTACTTTTTGTTGCAAATGGTCTGAAATTTCATGACAATGTGCCATTCCAGGATAGGGGCTGTTTTCATCCATTCTTCTGGGTACTTCTTGAGTCTTTCAATCTGGAAAATCATGTTTGGTTCTGAAGAATTTCCCTTCAACTCTTCATTAATAGTTTTCTTCTGTTTAATTTCTCTGACCTCTTCTTATAGGATGATTATTTTTCAGATGTTGGATTTCCTGGTCTAATCCTTGTGTTTTCTCATTTACTTCTCCTATTTTCCATCCCTTTGTCATTTTCTCTATTTTCCGGGAGTTTTCTTCAACTTTATCTTCTTATCCTTCAAGTTCGTTTCTCATTTCTGCCATTAAGCTTTAACTTCCTCCAAGAGCTCCTTTCTTTCTTAGAATTTTTCTTTTGTGTAACATCCTGTTATTTAATAGATACAGTGCTTTGCATACTCAAGGATTTCAAAGTTTTCTTCTTCTAACATATCCTCTACATGCTCCAAGTTGTTTTACTTTCCTTTTTGCTGCAGTAATCTTTGTTTTTCACATATAATGCTTTCCTCAAAGCCTGGAGATCCTTTTCTGCCTGTTTATGTTTGAGAGTGGTGTGCTAAATAGCATATTAGAATCCTAGTTGCATGTGTTAAAGATATCTTTCCCAAGTTCATGGTTTGTCTTTTCACTTTCTTTATGCTATAGTTCCATGAACAGACTTTCTTAATTTTAATATAGCATATTTCAACTTTTTTCCTTTAGGTTTTTTGCTTTTTTATTTCTTATTTAATAAATCCCTCTTGATCATAAAGATATTTTCCTCTATTGTCTTTTAAAAGTCTCATACTAATGGTTGTTCTTGTTACATTTAAATCTTTAATTCACCTGTAATTAAATATTGTGTGTGGTGATAGGCATACAATTTCACTGTTTTCCCATATGGACAACCAACTGCCCCAGCACCATTTACTGAAAAGGCCATTCTTTGCTCACTGATAACGAATGTCATTACTCAAGTTTGTGGTTGGGCCCGTTTGGGGCTCTCTCTTCTCTTCCATTGTTCTAATTGTCCAGTTCTCTGTCAATACTACGTAGTTTTATAATAAGACCTGATAGGACAGGCTTTCCTACCTTTCTCCTTATCTAGAATAGGAATATGAAAATAAAAGGATAAAACCTCTCCTAATGTGAAGGAAATGATGGGTTTGACTTCAGTCATCCATTCACTCATTCATCAAAAAGTAGTAAGTACCAACTATGTTTCAGACAAGCTCTAGAAATTGAAAAATAAATGAGACACAATCCCTCCCCTAAAGGAGTAAGCAACCTAGGAGGGGAGACTAATAAAGAGTTACATTTTAATTCTCTTATAAGCAAGAATAAAGAATGCATAAGATGCTGTGTGTGTGCACAAAGAGAAAGGAAGTAATTATGCCAAGGAATAGTCAGGAAGGTCTTGACAGGTTTGACCAATAAAGGGTAGAATCAACTTGGTCTCAGAAGATAAATTGGCATTCAATAGGAGAGTGGGGGAAGGAATTCCAGGCAGAGGAAACTCCATGGAGACATGAAGGTGCATGATCTGTTTCAAAATAAAGGGTCAAGCAAAGGGAGAGATAGGTTAGAAAGGCGGTTAAGGCCAGATGGGGAAAGACACTGTCTACCCAGCTGAGAGGTTTGAACTTTACCCTGTAGACAGAAATAGACTGAGAGGGTTTGAAGTAGGAAGGTAATATCACTTCTGCTGTGCATTTGGCAGTGGGAAAACCAGAGCTTATTGGGAGGGGTGGGGGCACTATGTACGGAAAGGCCAGTTCCAGTTAAGTTGTCCGTGGGAGAGATGGTGACATCTGAGCTCAGGCGGGAGAGATGGTGACATCTGAACTCAGGCAGGAGAGAAGGAAATGGAGAAAAGGTAAGGACAGATCCAGAGACATTGGAAAGGAGAACAAACAGGGCATGGTGGAAGTGGCTGCCCCGGAAGGGGAAGAGGGGAGTAAATGATGGCCAGGTTCCGAGCTTGGGTAACTAAGTGGATGGGGGCATCACTGGCTGACCTTTGGAAACAGAAGTCTCTGTGCTGGAGGAAGATGACAGGGGTCTGACAGAGGAGAGGGATAATCCGTGACTTTACATTTGATCATGTCAAGTTTAAGGGGCCCCTGGACATCTGTGTGGAGAGATAGGGAGGCGCTTGGCACTTAAGAGCTGTCCCCCATCAAAACCCTGAACATGCCCAGTGTCCTTCTCATTCCCTGAATAACCTGGATCCTCAAATATACCAAATCCTTTTTCCACATCCTGCAGTTGTTAAAGACAGATTTTCCAAATGAATATACTTAGAGTTTCAGGGTATTTATCCTCTGTGCATTTTCAGCCTTAAGACTTAAATAGAACAATAACTTCCTCTGCTTTTCATGGGGAGGGTGGTTGCTCAGTGACTCTCTGGGGACTTAGTAAGACTAATTTTCAAGAGGTGCGGCCACGGGAAAGAGTCTCCCTGATGGGGACATCCAATTCCTCAACTCTTACAGAATCTCTGCCACCGTGTCAGGAAAGGAGGTGTCATTTAATCCTGCACCTTGCACCTCACTTGCTACAAAGTTTCTGCCAGCATCCTTTAGAGTACTTTGGGGTCCCAGAATTAATCATGGACGGAATGATACTGCCATGACAAAGAGCCCTCAGGTGCAGGAAGCTGAGGCATTTGTGTATTTAAATCATAGGCTATTAATAAATGTGTCTATTTGTCTCTCTTGTGATTAGAGTGTGAGGATTATGTTTCCAGAGGAAAGTAGAATAATTAAAAGAGGATGATTTCTAGCTATTTATAAAACACTTAAATATATGATGTTTTCTTTATTTCTTAAAATATCAATGGTACTTTTCTAATGATTGCCATTAATATTAAATTTTAAAAGTGCACTGACATCCCACAGGAATTAATTAGATAGTCACTGCCCTTGCCTTAGACACAAACTTCAGACACAATGTGTGAACATCATCTACCACTTCAGGCTTGAACTCATCAATGCTGTGCTGTGGATACAACAAATTTTAAGCTATAAGGTATGGAATGGTTACTACAAATCCAGGTCCATTCTCACTCTGGCCAACACTAAAGATATGTCTGTTGCCTTATGGTGTGGGAGTTTAAAAGTACCCGTATTGTTTGGCGTGAGCAACCCATCAGCTGAGCATTATAAATCCTTTTCTTATACCATTATTTACACTGGGATATATTGGTTAAATGTGATTCACATCGTCAAGAGAGATGAAACCAGAAAACGTTAAGATGTATCTGTAGGCTGAACACATTTATATCCATCACACTCTACTTTAGGCTTCTTCCTAATCAAATCACCAAAAGGACAAAATGTTATGCAAAGAGATCAGGAAACCTACTCTTTGAAAATCTTGATTGACAATTCCTCTTAAAACAAGCCTTTTTCTCCAAGTTTGGCTGCTAAGAGGTACATGAGCGCTCTGATATCAAACAACATTGAGTCATATTTAAACTTTGCCCTTGTTTTTTGAGTTTGATGAGCAGTTGATCAGGAGGGGTAGGCGTTTTGAGAAAGACTCCCGAGCAATTCCTGGCAAATTCAGTGCTGGGTTCAACCCTCTTGCAGCAGCTTGCTCACATCTCCAGAGTAGCACCTCCTGCCTGGCTTTACAATGTATCAGTGTATGGTAACACACATCTCCACCCTAGAGTGTGTGTGCACCATCATGGCAGACCTGGGGCTCCTGCCTCAGTGCGTCGTCAATGTTGGGGCCACTGTGAGGATCTCAGAGTGTGCTAGATGCTGGGCCTCCCACATGCTGACTCACCTGCTGTCCAACCAGCCTGTTATGGGTTGAACTGTGTCCCCCCAGAATGCACGTTGAAGTCCTAACCTCCAGGACATTAGAATGTGACCTTGCTTGAAAATAGGGTCATCGCAGATGTAATTAGTTAAGTAGGTAGGATGACTGGTGTAGGGGGTTGGAGCCCTAATCCAGTGCGACTGGTGTCCTTATAAATTTGGGCACGGACACACAGGCAGAGAGAATGCCATGAGAACACAAAGGCAGAGATCAGTGATGTGTCAATAAGCCAAGAATGTCAAAGATTGCCGGCAAACCACCAGAAGCTAGGAGAGAAACGCGGAACAGATTCTCCCTACGTCCTCAGAAGAAACTACCCCTGCTCACCTTGATCGCAGACTTCTAGCTTCCAGAACTGAGACAATAAATTCCTGGTATTTAAGCCATCCAGTTTGTGGTTCTTTGTTATGGCAGCCCTAGCAAATTAATACATAGCCTATATCCTGGAAAAGAAGCAGGGGAATGACAAGGTTATTATTATCAGTTCATAAGAACAGAAATGACAGCTTTCTAACAGAGCAAAATTAATCATTTTTGGATTGTTCACTTTATAGCCTTCTGATTCTTAAATTTGTAATTGCCATATGCACTGTTACCGCATATGGAGTGAGAAAAGGTCTGGTGGAAATGTGTTCTTAAATGAGTGACGTATATTACACTGATGGATGGTTGATGGATATATTTGAGCGAATGAGGCCCTGTTATAGTAAAACAGGCTCAGAGCTATACATAATCTAAATATATTGGTACCAAGGGCCCAGTACATAAAGCTTCTGCTTTGGTATTAAACTGATGCATGTGTCATAAAGATACTAAAGAAAAATGTGCACAAATAATCATGGACCAGTTTTTCATTAGTAAAGAGGAGACGCATGACCTCGCGTGTTTTGCTCCCACGTAACTATGATCACAATTGAGCATGAAATATCGATACTACTGGAAGGTGAAATTGACAATAGAATATTCTCTACTCTGGGGGCTCAGGGGAGAGGATGGAAAGAGCACACATTTTAGAGTCAAACAGAGCTGGGTTCTAGCCCCAGTTCTACTATCTCCTAGTTATATGACCTTAAGCAAGTCATTTAACTCTCTAGGACTCTGTTTCATAACCTGGAAAGTGAGGATAATAATACCTCTCCACAGAGCTGACCTGAGGATCCAGTAGGGTAATGTCAGTGCAGCGACCAGCACAGCGCCTGGTAATATGCTCAGTGGTAATGTTCAGTAACTGGTAGCTGTAAATTTCATATTCATCCTTGTCACTTGATGTGACAGTTCTGCAGTCTGGCACAAACCATTTGGGGAATCCCAGACTAGGAGGTCCATTTACTGGAGTCTAAATGGTAATGACCCTGGTGAGGCCTAGCAGAATCACTGAAGTTGCTACTAACCTTTCCCTTTTTCTTTCCTCCTTCTTAACCACAGAGAGTACCCAGACTGGGAGCTGAAGCCCTAGAGTCCACTGGCATAGCGTACACTGGGTTTGAATAAGCCCTACTTAAAGTTAATCCAGGTGAATCCTCAGTCCAAAAAAACCCCTCATTCTAAAGGACAAATTAAAAATAAAACCGGGGGCTTCCCTGGTGGCGCAGTGGTTGAGAGTCCGCCTGCCGATGCAGGGGACACGGGTTCGTGCCCCGGTCTGGGAAGATCCCACATGCCGCGGAGCGGCTGCGCCCTTGAGCCATGGCCGCTGAGCCTGCGCGTCCGGAGCCTGTGCTCCGCAACGGGAGAGCCCACAACAGTGAGAGGCCCGCGTAGGGCAAATAAATAAATAAAATCGGCTCTGTATTAAAAGGAAAGATGATTAGGAGGTAAAGCTTTAGAAAACTGAAACTGCACAGCAGGCTCTCCTTAACTTCAAGGCAGTCTTTCTTTAACTCACTCAAATATAGGCGATGCTTTTAAACTTGATTCCAATCAGTGTAGCCTTTGTATGTAGTCTCTGAAGGAGGTGGGCGGTGAGACAAGGAAATACAAAGCAGGGAAAAGGCCTCAGGGAGCAAAATATATTTTCTGACCATCTCCAGTGCATCCCGGGGCAACCTTTTTCTGCAAGGGAAGTCAGTATGCTCCATTTTGATTTGCAGTCAGCAGGCTGGAAATTATTCTGGGTAGTTTGGGGTTTAAAATAACAATTTTGTTGAGGAGGAACCAGCCCACAGACTCACGTGGTGTCAAGGCACCACTTACTGAAGGGCTGTGTAGTGAAGCTTCTGTTACAAGTGCCTCTTGTCTTCACCAAGCTCCGTGTTTCAGTCCCCTTGGTATTTGAACTCTCTAAGTTCAGCATTGCCATGTGTTTTCCTAAAACGAGGTTAATATTTTCCGATTTGAATTTAGTGAATTACTGCAGGTAATATTCATCCGTCCCCTTCTGCCAACCCTCTCTACCGCCATGTTCCCTGTTGTAATTGCCCATTAATCAGCCTTGAGTTTGCCAATAGGAAAACTCCTCCACAGGGCTAGGAGCTTGAGGGGATTAGAATAAATTAGCCTTGTGACACGCAGTGACAGGTTCAGGTTGTTTGGCAAGCCTGGAATGCACAATTTGGTGGGTGGAAAAACATCCTTTAGTGAAAGGGCTACAGCAAAGCTGTTGGTGTGAAATGTCCATTTGTCTTGAACAGAGAGATACAAAATGAAATCTGAACATCTTCTTCACTAATAGATAAAACAGAATTTGGATAGTTTTTACATTTAGCACTCCAAAACCAGAGACATTTAGAAAGTTTAAGAGTTAGACGAGACCTTAAGCATATCTAACCTATCTAACCTAAGTCCCTTGTTTTATAGATGGATAAACTGAAATCCACACTGGGAAAGTTACCATGTGTGAAGTGATGGCAGAGCTAAAACCCAACTCTCCTCCTTCCTAGCTTAGGAAATTGATCCAGGTTATCAGTGCAGGAAATAGATCATTTGAAGTGTGCCTAGGTTCTAAT
Organism: Neophocaena asiaeorientalis asiaeorientalis; assembly: GCF_003031525.2. NCBI lineage: Eukaryota > Metazoa > Chordata > Mammalia > Artiodactyla > Phocoenidae > Neophocaena > Neophocaena asiaeorientalis. Next base: position 4,244,225 of record NW_020173666.1, read on the forward strand.
GTTGCCTTGCAAATAAGTTACCCATCCACTAGCCCAGTGAGAGAGGAGGTCCAGACTTAATGGAGCATCTCAGGGCCGTGCCTCAGTGTCTTCCTTACTTTGCCTGGAACCAGGGCACTTGCTCAGTATCAAAGACCTTCAAAGTTCTTGCTTCCCCTAAAGAAGGACTTCAGGCTCTGTCTTCACTTCACCTGCTGGAATCTGAGCTACCAGTCATCCCCAGCACCTAGCACGCCTTGAAGGGGGACATTATCAACTCCCAGAAAAGTGGCTGGTGGTGGTTTCTCTCACGGAATAGCAAGTGGTAGTGGAAATGGGCGAAGAGAAAGGAGTTTGAAATGACAGAGCCAGCTGAGGCAAAGGAAGTGCTCCTCTGATAAGAAACTGTCTTAGCTTGGGCTGCTGTAACACAGTACCATAGTCTGGGGGGCTTCAACAACAAGACATTTATTTCTCACAGTTGTGGAGCCTGAAAGTTTAAGATCAGGGTGTCGACCTGGTTGCATTCAGAGTGAGGGCCCTCCTCCTGGTTCACAGATGACCATCTTCTCCTTGTATCCTCGCATGGTGGAGAGGAAGGAAGCTCTAGTATCTCTTCCTCTTCTTATAAGAATGCTAATCCCATCCTGAGAACTCTACCCTCAAGACCTCACCTAAACCTAATCACCTCCAAAAATCCCCACCTCCAGACACCATCCCGCTGGGGGTTATGGTCCCAACATGTGAAATCTCTGGGGGTCACAAACACGCGGTCCATAGTGGCAGCTTACAGGCAGCGTTGTGAAACCTTCTTCCCTGCAGACCTTCAAAGAGAGTTTATTGCTAGTACTTATTTGTCTTGATTATGAAAGTAAAATTCTACCTGGCGTTGGAGGGAGGAACAGATAACACCTTGAAGTTTCTGCCAAACTTGAGATTGAATTTCTTTCATGTTAAACAGTAAGACGGTTGGGGGAGCAGGGGCCCCTCGAGGCCACCAGCAGCTATGGAGGAAGGCACCTGGTCAGGGCGTCGGGGCTGGTGAAGGACATTGCCAGCCCTCCCTCTCATCTCTCTGTCTGGAACATCTGGCTGCCGATTTCAGGTTTCTCAGAGGTGGAGGCAACATTCCTTTCTCTTTTTTTTGCGGTACGCGGGCCTCTCACTGTTGCGGCCTCTCCCGTTGCGGAGCACAGGCTCCGGACGTGCAGGCTCAGCGGCCATGGCTCACGAGCCCAGCCACTCCGCGGCATGTGGGATCTTCCCGGACCGGGGCACGAACCTGTGTCCCCTGCATCGGCAGGCGGACTCTCAACCACTGCGCCACCAGGGAAGCCCCAGAGGCAACATTTCTTAAATAAATTTACTTGACGCACACAATCAATGACATACGTGTACATCCTTAGGACCCCTCCATCCTCTCTATCCCCACGGCAGTCGGTTGGTAGCCCTGTTACTGGGCCTCTGCTCCTCACATTCTGCAATGTAGAATCGCTTCTTTACATGCCTGTCTCCTAGGAGACAGGAAAGCCTTTGAGGATAGAAATGACACGGTAATAGTTCATGGATCCCAACCTTTATTTATTACAACCTGCCGTCCTTTGTGTGATTTCACTTCTGGAGAAAGCAATTCCACTCGAATGTTTTCAGGATTTGAATGGAATTTTAGAATGTACTCTTGCACATTTAGATTTTAAATGTTTCTTAGAACGCAACCTTGCTAGCACCCTGCCCTAAATTTCATGAAATTTGTTTGCAGGTGTGTTTGTGACATTTACTGCTGAAAGAAGTAGTCACCAGGATATTAGAGGCACTCGCAACCCTCGTATATGTCCATACGATGTCCGCAGCTTTGAGAGCCAACATCCTACCTACCGTGGAGGCCACACTGCAGCATGCAGTCTATCCCGGCCAGCAGCTTGCTTGGCACAAGCTTGTTTGCAGTTGGCTCTCCATGTGCATGGCCCTATACTTACACAGCCCGGACGCTGACCTCTTTTTTACATTGTGCGCCCTGGGCAGGCACCTCACTTGCCCCACCCTAGTGTCAGGCCTGACCTGTGTTAATTTCCAATTCATGTTGAGCCTTCTGTCCTCATCTGGTGCTGCATCTCAGCATCATCCCATTGTCTACAGCAGTGAATTCTCCAAGTGTGTTCCCAGACCAGCAGAGCCAGCATCACTTGGGAAGTTTCTGGAAATTCAATATCTCACGTCTCAGCTCAGACCTGCTGGAAAATCTGGCGGTGGAGACCAGCCATCTGTGTTCCCCTCTGGGAGATTCTGATGCAGGCTTGTTTGAGAAAGGTAGAGGCTGGTGCTAATTGTTTTTCCAGTGTCTGTATAAGAATCTCCCACAGTTTCTGCCTCCCACTCCCTCAAGCATCCCACAGACTGTTGCCTGCAAACAGCTGGAAGCAGCGCCCCCCATCCGGGCCTTGTTCAGCTTCCCGGAATATGGTGACATCATCACTAGCATCAGATCCCTAAGCTCCCACATGTCTGGAAGGAAGGTCCAGATATACAAAGAATAACGAGGGGAGAAAGAAAAAAGTTTAGCCTTACAATCTTAATCTTTGGATCCAAAGATTAAGAACGGACGTGACGCACGACTTCTGATATCCTAAGGACCTTGATGTGGAAGACGTATAATTACTTGTTATTTATAGGTTAGAAGCAGGAGCGATAAATAGAAGTTACAGGGACCAAGGTTTGTGCCGAATAGTAAAGAAGAACATCCTGATACATAATCATGGGTTTACACACAGAATGGGCTGCCTGCAGCCATAATGGTTTACCATCGTTGCTGGTGTTCAGGCAGAGGCCACAGGACTCTTATTAAGGCTATGGTAGAGCTGCTTCATGATAAGGCAAGGGTTGCCCTGGATCACCTTCAGGTTTCTCCCGACATTCTGTAATCTTAGTGCCTTACAGATAATAGATACTAACACACATAGGAAGGAAGGAAAGGAGGGAGGGAAGAAGGGATAGTGGGAGTAACCCCCAAATTATTTACGATTATTATATTTGATTATAATTTGATGTTACAAATGTAACATCAAGTTCACCCTCCTACTATGTGCTGTGTTGGTGTGGTGTTACTCTTTCTAGTTAATATGCATCTGTTAGCCCATGTAGAGTAAGATCGGAGAGGCAAAGGGGTGAGTCAGTGATCTATGCAGCATGTGCAGTGCGCCCCATGCACCAGGCACCAGCAAAGTAGGGGGTGAGGATGCAGGAAAGACTGAAGATGTGGTTTCTGCGCTGAGGGTCTCGGGCTGGTTTGGGACACAACCGGGTAGACAGGTCCCTAAAAAGGGAGGCCCCAAATGGATGAGAACATAGAGGGGGGCTGGGTTCAGAAAGGTTCAATGGTTAATCCCAAGGCAGAATATTAAACACACTAGCTAAACTAAATTACTAATTCCTTTCACACCTGAGAAAACATTGCTTTTAACCATTAAATTAATGTTTTTTTTTTAAATAAGAAGGAAAGGTAGGTTTAAGAAAGGAGGAGAAAGAGAAAGTTGTGCAGTACTTTTTAAAAATTGTTGGTACTAAGGAATAGTTAATATTTTAATCATTACATGTTGAGGACCTATATGGGAAAAGAATCTAAAAAAGAGTGGATATATGTGTATGTATAGCTGATTCACTTTGCTGTACGTCTGAAACTAACGCAACATTGTAAATCAACTATACTCCAATAAAAATTAAACAAACAAGTTGAGGAACTTCCTAGTGTCTCCAAAAGCTGTCATTTGTCCTCAGTTTTCCAGCCCCTGATGTTTGGGCCACTCCAGACTCTCAGGGAAAAAGCACTTTAGGTTTTTAGAAAGTTTGGAAATCAAAGGCAGATTCAGCCACAGTTCCAAATACAAACTGCATTTAAGGATGGTCAGAGTGCCAGTAATGATTGTTTTTTTTGGTAAAAATCTACCTGGTTAGGAATCTTTTAGCTTCATTTTTAAGGAGCATAAATTCCTGTCTTAAAGATTACGTGTGTGTGTGTGTGTGTGTGTGTGTGTGTGTGTGTGCGTGTGTGTTTCACTATATAGCAAATGTCTGTTTATGCAGAAAGGTCAAGGAAGTGATGTGCTGATGGAGTGAACATTCTGGAAATGAACTTCCAGCACACTAAATGAAAATGTCCACTTCACATTCACCTCACAGCACCGAGCGGCATCAAACAGACCTTAATCTCTGCTGGTTCGGAGCAACGTGCCAGTCCTTCCCTTCCGCCAGTCCACCCTTCTGGGCATCAGTCTTTCTTGTACAGCGTTGTGGTCCAGGAGATGAGCCTGAAACCGTCTGATCTCACCCTGTGACCGCCCTGGAAATTGCACTTTTTGAATCACTCCCTGATAACTCTTTGTCGGCTTCACATTTGCCCTTTTCCCACAAACGTCTGGTCAGAACTGGGTGGAGAGTTGCCTCACCACTGGGTTGTTCCAGCTGTTGAGATAACATCGGACTGAGGATTCTTCTTCTGTGATGACTCAGCCGGTGCTTCTTCCACCCTGTCCTTCGCGTGCTTGTCACTCTGTGAGTGTTCATGGGTGGCTTGGTCCTCAGGCTGCATCACAAGCAGGAGAGGAGCTCCCAGCTCAGTTCCCACAAGGCGGGTCCAGGGCGCCATCTTTGTACACAAAGAACTGCCTATTTTGCTTCTGTTTCAATATTACCTTTAAAAGTCTTTCTTCTCTAACAATGTTATATGTGCTGAATTTATTAAGAGGGAAAGAATGGAAACATTTATAATAGTCATTCTATCTCTCTGTTCAGATAATTTATCCAAATATTCAGGTTAATTTAAACAATCCCTTTGTCCATGATTTCTGTACTATAGATAGTTCCCGTGTACCGGTACGTTCAAAGCTGAGAGTGTATTTTTCACAGAGCTGGTGTTGCTTTTTTCTACTTAGGCCCCCACTGCCTTTCTAGGCAACCAGCTGCATGAGCTGTATTCCTCCCTCCCTCTCTCTGCTCCCCTCCTGCCAACATCCCATCCCCACATCCCTCTATTCACTCTCCACTCAGAGGCCAGGTGCTTTTTGCCTGCCTTGCTAATCTCTCTTGTATTTATTCCCCTGTCCCTACACCCCTGCTATTATCCTAGCAAGGCCTGTGGTTTTTGGAGCTGAAAACAACCACCTGGCCCAACCTTTTGCTTTTTATAGAAGGAAAATGACCTAAAGAAATGAAGTTAATGGTCTGGGCTTTAGGATGAAGCTTAGCTAGGACCACCCAACTGCCTCTCTCCAGAATTACACACCATTGCACAGCAAGTTTCTCTCCATTTCCATCCATCCTGTGCAGATTCCAGGCTCTTCTTTCTGAAGCACTGCTGCTAGACCCCTCCTCAGCTCAAAAACCTTCAGTGCCTCCAGAATAAATCCAAACTTCTGAACCTAGCATTCAACATCAAGCTGACTTTATTGCCAATCCTCCCTTTTATATACACTTCGCAACCAAGCCAACTGACCTGACCGTCCCTGGGTACTCCTCATCTGCCCTAGGTGTGCTTTTACTCCCATACCTATACGCATGCGGTTTGCAAATCTGGATCCCACGCATCCTTCAGGGCAATTGTTGAGTGTCCTTCTTCCCAAAAGGCCTTCCCTGATCCCCCCCACCGCCCCCCAGTTAAAAGCAATCTCTCCACCACTGCAGTGTCACAGCTTTTCATCCATAACCCCTTCTGTCACCCATTACCTTGTATAACAACTAGGTGAATACATGTTGACATTTTCTGCTGGTCTCAAGCTTCTTGAGAAGAAGACCCTCGTGTGCTGGACTTTTGCATCACCCAAAACCCTTGCACATAGCATTCACTCACGTAGGATTCAGAAATAAACCAATGTGTTCATATATTTTCCAGGTTATTAGCCAGTATACATAGAATGCTATAATTTCTCCAAGCCAAATGTTAATTTTTAATTCATCTTTTTTGTTACATATAGTTGAGGTGGTAACAGTTATGTTATTTTTTGTTATGATACACAGCTTAACTGTTACGATAAACGATGTCACCCACTTGAAAGCATTTTAAATCAATTATATACTACTGGATTTATTTGACACAAAAATATAAAACATCAAATAAATAAACATTTTCTCTAGACCAAGTCTCATTCCCCTTTCCACAGCCCTCCCCACTCCACAGCACCCCATTCAGGCACAAAAGACTAAAATAATCCTAGAAACTCTGCAAACGTTTACTGCCATCTTGTGGACAGAGACACACCTAAATGGAATGGTCCTTTGCTTTCCCAGGCAGCCTCTGCTTAAATGCTGCGTGATTTAACCAAAGGAATTAACCTCTTCATGAATTAAAACGTTTGCCCAGAAAGTGGTTAGTTGAAGCCAGAGAAGCCTTTGCTAATTGTTCTTTATCATTACAGAACCCTAAAATGGCTGTCAGAAATGTACACACAAATTATCTTAATTTCCTCATTCCTAACATCCAGGAAGAAGGGGGTGGGTGGGGGATGGGGGTGGGCGTGGGGAGAGTCGGGAAAAGGTGACGGGGTGATTTTTATAGGCTTTGCTTCTTGAAGCAAAAGAGCCCAAGAGTTGTATTAATTAATGCATTAGCAGTTAGCTGTTTGCACCCCAAAGTGTACACAATTCACTGTTGATGATTCAATAGTCTTCTTGCCAGATTTCTCTCAAATAAGTTGATGTCGAAGCTGAAGAAACGCATTTTTCTCCACGTGACTATAAAATCGATGTTTCACAGAAGGGACAACCAGAAGCCCGTGTCATGGCCACTCACGTATAGGAATTCAAATTAATTGCTATGAAATGGGCATGAAATAGGGAGAATGAAATGAAACGTTAAACAAGAGTCATTTCACTTTCTGTGGGAGGAGAGGACCCCACCCCTACAAACCTTTCTTTCCTTTGAGTTTTACTGGTACAGTGATCTCCTATTCCAAACGACATAGGTGCTCAGAGTATTTTCCTTCTGTATTAAATATAGTCCTTATTCAAATACCGAGCCAGGCCATATCTACAATGTGTTCATGCTATTATTATGTCTCCAGGGTGCTATTTGGCCTGTAATGAAACTCGTATGTGGCACTGAACTTGTCTTAAAGAAATGATCTCTTATATGCATAAAATTAGACCCGAAAGGGAATCCGTACACTTCAAGCAGAGCTGATTCATGTGGGTGGCACTTTCCCCAGCATGTGCGTCATCTCTCTGTTCCCTTCCCCGCTCAGCCTCCCTGGGGGTCAGGATTGCCTGTGTTTTGCATTTCTTTCTTTCATCCTTGCCTGCCTTTGTTAATCACTCCGGAAAGGTTGTTCAGATATTAGCTGTCAGATAAGGCCCTGTGACAGAAGAGAATGCATATTAATTTATTTATTCACTGAACTAAAATTTATTGACCACTTACTATATACCAGATTCTCTGGTAGCCATAGGGGTATAAAGATGCAAAACCGCTCCCCTGAGCAGCTCAGTCTGAGAGGGAACTAGTAAACTGTTACAAAACCACCTGAGAAGTGCAATGCCAGAGGTATAGAGATGCAGTGACAAGGACCTTGCAGTTGCCAGTTGTAAGGTGCTCCAGATGGAAATAAGGGGTGATGGTCATGGAAAAGGAGAGGGAAACCATATAGTAGAGAAACTTTGGTCAAGACTGGAATCAGACTAATTATGAAAGCCTTCCATTAATCTCAGCTACAGTGATCAAACCCTGAGCTAAGCAGTGGGAATGGACAAGAGGGGACAGATACTCAGCTCCTAAAGAGCTAGAAAAGCAAGAGTTGGTGACAGAGTCTAGAATCTGAAGACAGTGTTGACAATGATTCCCTGGTTTCCAGCTTGGGTGAGTATGTGAAGCAGGATGCCATTTTAATGAGTGAGGAAATAGCAGTTTCGAGAAACAAGCATGAAGGTTGGAGTGATGGCAGTCAAGTGTCCAGAAGTAGGGAAGTTTCAAGGTCACCAAAAAGGAGACCTGAAAAATATTTATGGACTTTTGTCATTAGACTATGAAAGTGAAAGCGTTTGAGGAATTAATAGAAACAAAGATAAACCAGTAGTTCTGTACTTTGACTGCATATTAGAATGGCCAATGGCCAGGCTGCATCCCAGACCAATCGAAGCTCCCCGGGCGATTACGTGCCTCCAAGGAGAGACCAATGTTATAGATGCTTCCTTGTAGAAGCTGTAATAGAAAAGAAACGAGTGAGACTAAAGAATACCGTGTTTCTAAGAGAGAGAAATTTGAGAATAAACTAAGGGGGCAAATACTAGTTGAGACAGAGAAAAAGAAACAGGAAAGGGAATCGTTGGTGGTGAAAACTCTAAAAGGAAGTGAGAAGAACAAGAGGGTATGTAAGATTCACTCTGGACAGGAAAGGAAGATAACGGGAAGTGAAGTTAGTAAGAAGAGATGGGTGTACATACGATTAAGTATGTAGGTAGAAGGGTGAGAAGAGTTTTCATCATCAACATGATAGTAATTAAATGCATCCTCAAACAGATCAGTTTGAAATATCTCCTGCTGTGAATAAACAAACTTGTTAAGAAAACATTTCAGGAGACTCATCGCCAGAAGTCTGGGGATGGGGGCGGGCAAGGTAGCTGCACAGAATCCTTCAGTCCTTCCAGTTTTTGCCTCGTCTGTATTTTCCTGATTCTCACCCTGCCCCCAGTGTTGAACTCTTCTCAGTGCACAGCAGATCTTGCAGAGGTAGGTAGTGTTCTCATTCTATATCCATTACCATATTTGTCTCCTTCACCACCTTCATTAATAGAAATTTTCACGAGCGTGTGACCATATTAGGTTTTGGGAGAACCCGTTTAGGCCATATTTTGCCCTCTGTACCTTTGAGATCTGACAGAGAACAGTGGTATAGATGGAGGAGCTAAACATCCAACACGTGACAATGCTGGCCAATAATGAGCTCAATCAGTTTACTCTCTGTCTCGTGTGTGTGTGTGTGTGTGTGTGTGTGTGTGTGTGTGCGTGCGGGCGCGCGCGCAGTGCTTGAAGAGCCCAGCCCTATATTTGTCTCTGTGTTTTGTCCCATTAACAGTTTTGCCAAACAGACCAGTTGTAGTTCCTTTTAAGGCATTACATTCTGACATGTTGGCTGATAACACTGCGTAGAAACATGTCTTTCTTGAAGCGGCCTCCACACTGTTCTCATAGCATCCTCGGCCGTGAAGGATAGGATGCTGTCCTCTGTCCCTTTCCCCTTTCTAACCAGTGAAGGTGCACTGTGCAGCACACCACGTGCCATGTCAGTCCTACACGTGTGACGGGTCTGGGACCTATGGATGAAGGGCCGGCCTGGCTCCCTCCTAAACCGTCTTATTGGCCAGACTTCCACGCTCGGAATCATCCCTTGATTGTTTCAGTTCTGTTGAACCTGAAATTGAGAAGTTCAAATCAGAGCAAAGTGGAGCCTCTTGCATTGGAGTATGTTGAACACGAAGGTTCTCAAGATCTATTTCAGGCTTTCATTTCATGAAAAAAAATATGGTACACAATAAACTTTTTTTATCTTTTTTTTTTTTTTTTTTTTTTTTCCAGTACGCGGGCCTCTACCACACTAAACTTTTATGATCCCACCCATGATCTGTTAATCAGATTATCATCTCGTTTTCCTGATGGAATCAGCAGAAACAATCTGGGCCTTTGGGGAAATGCTTTAAGGAAATATACCCGTAATAGAAAAAACCTAGAGATGTGTTCTTGGTTATCTCTCAGCCTCTTCTTTAAAAGCTGTATATTGCAGCAGGTAAAGACAGGAGCTTTGGAGTCCGACAGATCCACTGATCCACTGGCTCTGTCACTCCTGCCCCAAGCCAATCTTCATCTGTGAAGCGGCCATCTTATCTGCCAGCCGGTCAGATGTTTGCGGTCCTGAGGACTGAAATACTGTGAGTAGAGTGATTTAGCACAGTGCCCACCTCCCCGTCAGGGCTTGGTAAACACGCAGTATCATTGTTTTCATTACTATTAGGAAAAGACTTTTGTTTGGGAAGACAAAAGGGAGGAGGTGTGGGATATCCATCCCACAAGAGGGAAGGGCAGAGGCTTTTCTTTCTATTCTATCCCTGAAGTGCCACCACATTGAGGGAAAATTCCTTTCTCATCTCTACATAAGGCAGTTCTTCTTCACTTGAACCAAGGGGTTTTTGTTTGTTTCTCTCTTTGTTTGTGTTTTCTATATAAAGACCCACTCTTGGAACTGACCATGTTTTCCTCTTCATATTTCATGCTAGAAAATATCTAGGACATGCTTTTTTAAGACTAATCTCACACCTGGCACTCTCTGATTTTCATGCACTTTATTTTCTCTTTGCCTTGTTTTTTTGTTTTTATTTTAAACCTCTTGAGGTAGCTGTATTATTATGTGCAACTGTGTAGCTGCTTTAAATCATTTTTTTGGATAAAGGACATCCTTGATCAAAAATAAATAATGGGTAACCATATATATTTTTCCCCGTTTGGGTTCTGGCTTTGAATAGTCCATTATTTATCCCAGAAATCATCAAGTCAGACTCTTGCTCCAAGCCCGCCAAATCATCCAGGAGTGTGCTCCAGAATTACTGCAGAGGTCACCTTTAGGCGTGAATGGACAGTGTATTTAAAATGGCCCATTCATTCTGCCCTTGGCACAGCTGCTGTAGTGGTTAATTATTCTGATGCTAATGTATGTGCATATCTTTTTTAATGTGGGTACCAGACTGAAAATTTGGATTGAAACCAGTAATCAACAGATGGCCATCACTCGGGTGTCCTGGGCTGGGTTTTCACCAGTGACTCTCAATATAAGCCCCAAGCTGGCCAAGCAGTAACTCCCTCCATGTCTGTCTCACCACCCAGAACCGTCTCACTGGGCAAGTCTGTGACTGTTCTCCATAAAGGAGAAAAAAATGTCCTGTATGCACTGGCACAGGGTCCCAAAGTGGAGATTATAGAAATATTTTCACCATCAATGAACTTAAAATGTCCAATACTTTTATTTTTTTATTTTTGTTTTTTTTTTTTTTTGCGGTACGTGGGCCTCTCCCTGTTGTGGTCTCTCCCGTCGCGGAGCACAGACTCTGGATGCGCAGGCTCAGCGGCCATGGCTCACGGGCCCAGCCGCTCCGCGGCATGTGGGGTCTTCCCGGACCAAGGCACGAACCCGTGTCCCTTGCATCGGCAGGCGAACTCTCAACCACTTCGCCACCAGGGAAGCCCTCCAGTACTTTTATTTCTTAGTGTTAAGTGATATTTCTAAAGCTATCCTTCTTAAAAGTATCTGTCTCATAGAGAGTCAATTGGGAATAGCCATGAAGAAAGAATGGTTGATAATTGCAAAAACAGAGTTGACCTGTGTCGGTAATATTTAAATGATTCGATTTAATTTCACACTTCCCTGTTGAATACATATTCTTTTCAAGTCACTGTGTGTGCCCGAGAATGACCTCTCTGAAAGCATCCACAATCCATGTAGTTGTGATATAGTATATTGTAGAACATAGTGATGAAGAATTTTTTTCCATATTTCTCTTTACTGTTTTGAGCCATATTTATGCAGTAACAGGAACCAGCTGATCGCAGCTCTCACCCCAAAAGTAGCTCAGTCATGCCCAAAATCTCAGGTGCCAAGTAACTTGGTTGGGACCATGTGAGTGAGCGAGAGAATTAGCCAAGTCAATCTGGATTAAGCAAACAGGAAAAAAAGAGAGGCAGTGATTTATTGGCCACTGAAACTGAAAACGCAAGACCAAGAAGCTGCTTCAAAATGTTTTAGTCCCGTAGCTCAAACAATGTCATCGGAACCACTTTCCTCGCTCAGGATTTACAGCTCTGCCCAGATGTGCCCGCTCCAGCCTCAGATAAGATCTGTCTACTTAGCATCCCCAGAAGCTCCGGTCTTGTTTCCTCACAACTGCAAAGGAAAGATCTTGTCTTTCCCAGTTGCTTCCGTGAAAATCCTGAGGTTCATTCTGATTGGCTTGGCTGGAGTCACATGATCACTCCTGTATTCCTTTGCTAGGGCTGCGAAAGTATCGCAGACTGCGGGGCTTAAACAATAGAAATGTATCCTCTCACAGTTCTAGAGGCCGGAGGTCCAAGATCAAGGTGTCGTTACCTCCTTGGGAGGGTGCTGAGCAAAAAGCTCTTCCATCCTCTCTCCCAGCTTCCGGGAGCCTTGGCTCGTAGATGGCGTTCTCCCCGTGTCTGCTCAGCGTCTTCCCTCTATGGTGTCTCAGTGTCCACATTTCCCCTTTTATAGGACCCCCAGTCACATTGGATTAGGGCCCACCCTGAGAACCACATTTTAACCTGATTGCCTATCTCCTAATAAGGTCACCTTCTGAAGTACTGAGGGTTAGGACTTCAGCCTATCTTCTCAGGGGAAACAGTTCAATTCCTAACAGTCCCTAAATCAAACACAATAATGAAGGGACAAAAAGGATTGATGGGCCAGTTCGGGGTCACTTGAGCATCCCGGATCTGGGAATGGCATCACCTCCATAAACATAGTGGTAAGAGTGAGAAAGGGCTGATTCTACAGGGAGAATGGATGGTGGGCAGGTAAAAATAATAGTCATTACACTGAGTATCATTAAATCAAAATAAAGGCCAAAATCCTATGCATGTGCCTACATATGAACAGCTAAATAAATTACCAAATAAGTGTATATACAGTGATATTATTCAAATGGAATCATAGCATTCAGATTTCTCTCCAGTTCCCCATGGGTTAGGAAAAATAGTCATTTTAGCATCATTCTAATAAAGTGAAATCTCATTTGGCTGTTTAGATGCCAGCGTGGAGGAGAATAAATCTAACTACAAGAAGATAATATTGGGCTTCCCTGGTGGCGCAGTGGTTGAGAGTCCGCCTGCCGATGCAGGGGACACGGGTTCGTGCCCCGGTCCGGGAGGATCCCACGTGCCGCGGAGTGGCTGGGCCCGTGAGCCGTGGCCGCTGAGCCTGCGCGTCCTGAGCCTGTGCTCTGCAATGGGAGACGCCACAGCAGTGAGAGGCCCGCGTACCGCAAAAAAAAAAACAAACAAAAAGATAATATTGATGCCCCATTCCCATCAGTTTCCACAGAACAAAGATGCTGCAGTTGCAGCTAGGGAAGGACATGGTGTCACTCTTGGTTGGTGTCTGACCACAGATGAAAGCAGGAAGGACCAGCTGTAGAGCAGGGATGTGTAAAACATAATAGGCGTCATCCCCTTCCTCCTCTCGTGTCACAGTAAACATAATGGATCAGTCAAGGCATTTGTTCCCACGGAGCCTTGGGAGGGCTCAGAATCAAGGTTGCATAGTGTGTGTCTGTGTGACCGACACACTCGGGAGTTGTGCAGTACACACCTCTGTGCCCACACCTGGCAGCCTTGTACAAAACCTCCTCAGGTCAGGCTCCAGGCAGCCTGTTCCACATGGGAACTGGCTCAAGAAATCTGAGCCACTTGCCCTCCTGGCCTTAAAACCTCCACTGGGTTTCTGGGATACCTGTGCTAAGACAATTTCCTAATCTGATCTACCCTCTTTGATCTACCATCTTTGTCGATGCTTATTTCTATGCATACAAATATGCACAAGCTACATATTCACTATTAAATACTAATGATTTAATATATAGTAAGTTCCTTGGCTTGGTGCACCTCTTGTATAAATTAGAAACAGGCTTCTTTATGTTAGGCAATGCTGCCATGTCCCCCTAGTTTCTAGAGGCTCAAGAATACGTTTTTCTGACAATGGTTCAGGATACAGGCTGGTCTTTTGCCAGCTTTCTTGCTATTAGTTCATTTCTTTAACAGCATCGTGGGGGAAGTCTTTTCAGAATCCAGGGTCTCCAGCCTCAGCCCTTTCTATTAACTAAAAAACCCGGACTAACCCTCCATATGGTGCGGCCATGACGTTTAATAAATACCTTGCTGATTATTTATATGGCTTTGAGCTTATTTTGACAAGTTGATCACATTAGTCTGTCTTGCAACCAAACTTTTATCATAAGCGTCTTCCCACAGCTCTCTGTCGCTGGGTTAAGTGGTCTACTGAATTTCTGCCACACCAAACTTAGGGGAGATGAGACAAAGGAAAGTACAGTCTAAAACTAAAGCAGACAAAAGCAATTCTGAAGAACAAGAAAAGGCACAAAACTCTACTGAGGTCCTGGTGAATAGATCTGTACCTTCTGTCAGCACGGCTCTTGACTGTAAACTGCCTTAACACCAGGATCAATAAAGGGCAGAGCCTGGAGATGGTAATTATGCTAATTGGTAGTGACTAGAAAACAGGCAGGCAGCAGGATAAGCAGACAGCATCTTGGGAGGAACAGACACATTTGTTAAGAAGGGCAAGATGTGGTGTGGTACCCTCGCTGAGGTTTTTTTCTATAATCGGTTTTCTAAGAAATACCAAATGCGGCACTTCCCTGGTGACGCAGTGGTTAAGAATCCGCCTGCCAATGCAGGGGACATGGGTTCGATCCCTGGTCCGGGAAGATCCCGTGTGCCACAGAGCAACTAAGCCTGTGCACCACAACTACTGAGCCCACACACTGCAACTACTGAAGTCCACACACCGCAACTCCTGAAGCCCATGCGCTCTGGGGCCCGCGTACAGCAAGTACTGAGCCTGCATGCCGCAACTACTGAAGCCCATGCGCCTAGGGCCTGTGCTCCGGAAAGAAGGGTAGCTCCCGCTCGCCGCAACTAGAGAAAGCCCGTGCGCAGCAATGAAGACCCAACGCAGTCAAAAAATGAAAAAAAAAAAAATTTTTAAAGAAGTTTGTTACCACAGTAAAGCAAAGCAAAAAGACTGATGAGATGAACTGCCCCCCCCCCCACGAAAAAAAAGAAATGTCAGATGCATTTGGTCAACATCATTTGAGTTCTTACCTTGGTAGAAGGTTATAGCGGGGACTTCTGGACAATATCAAAGAAATGAAAGACTCAGCACCTGCCTTCAGAAAGCATACAGCTTAGCTCAGTCTACAACAGCACACTAGCACATGTGTGTGCACACACATGCACACACACACAGAAAGCCGTTTTCACTGTAAAAACATGTCAAGAACTGAGACCATAAATGCCAAGGCACTATCAAGAGGAGAGGAACCAAAGTCAGATGGGATGAGTCACAGAAAGCCTCTTGTAGGCACCATGTTTGGGATGAGGCTTTGACCAGAGAGAGGATGAAGGCATCTCAAGGCCATAGACTTTGCTCTTGGTAAAGGAAGTTAAGAATCTCTAACCACAGGGCTTCCCTGGTGGCACAGTGGTTGAGAGTCCGCCTGCCGATGCGGGGGACGCGGGTTCATGCCCTGGTTCGGGAGGATCCTACATGCCACGGAGCGGCTGGGCCTGTGAGCCATGGCCGCTGAGCCTGCGCGTCCGGAACCTGTGCTCCGCAACGGGAGAGACCACAACAGTGAGAGGCCTGCGTACAGCCAAAAAAAAAAAAGAATCTCTAACCACAAAATCTGCCCAGTTGTCATTATATTATAGTTGTGAAAAACATCTTACTAGATGTGGAAGTGTAAAAGCGCTCCATATATGTGTAACGTCTCCATGAATGTAACATGGACACAATCTTGGAACTAGTAACCAAACCAGTTAACCCAAGTGTGTGTAGGTACCAAAAGAATAGACGAACCAGTTGAAATTTTAAATTAATTACCCCGCCGGGCTGCTGTGAGATTCTGAACTTTCTAATAAACTTTGACCAGTAAAGTTTTACATGCAATTTTTTGATCATCTGAATTATATTTAAGACTTAAATATTAATAAAGTCTAAGTAAAACATAGCCAAATGCATGAATATTTAGAAAGACGGTCTAAAGATGGTCTGGCTCTGTAAATATCAAATTTACTTCTTTTAATTCCATCTTAAATCACTGGCTCTAGTTATGAAAGAATCTTTTCCCCCAGAAACTGGACTACAGAATAGTAACAAAAATTTTCTATTATTTTTATTTCAGGAAAGAGATGTAGGGAATCATAAGTACCACATATATCCGAGGAATCATATTTCAGCATTTAAGAAAATCTGATAGTTTTAGTTAAATGGGTCAGATCTGAAGGATAATATTCACCATAGAGCACAAGACTATTTTTTTTAAAAAAGAATATATTTACACACAGCACAGTGAGGTTAAGCACTGTCTATTTTGGAACTGTGAATTCCAGGTGTTGGGTGTTCCATGAAGTTAGGCAGTATAGAAAGAGACCTGAACTAAAACTGTGATAATGAGTAGGTCATTTCCCCTCCAAAGGCTGGCTGCAGCTTCCATTGAGCACAAGGAGTGGCGTGACAAGGGTAGTGTGACCTGTATCATCTCTGAGAGCTTTAGAGCTCTAAACATTTCCCGGCAGATAACTAGAAACTGGGACAGAGGAAACGTCTGTTTGCAGGGTCGCATAACCACTACCAGCAGGGGGCAGCACTGCTTAGATAATCGCTGTATTTTTGCCCTTCCTCATTTAGGAAAACTGTGGGGAGAAAGGGATTTATCCCCTCAGCTCTTAGCAACTCAGTAACATATAAGTGAGCCAGAGCCAAGGAACGCCCTTGCCCCTAAAGATTACATGTCCAAGGCACCAACACCTACAGCAACAGACGTGCTGACGACTCACATTTCCCGTGGACACTTTCACTCATGGTATGGCTTATGGTTGATTTTGCTTTTTATCTTTGTCTTCTCTTTATGTCCTACTTGTTTCTTGTCGGGTAGGAATAATTGTATAAGGAATTTTAAAATTTAAGAAACATGGGAATCTTTTACCAATCTTTCTCTCCCTAAAATAAAATCCCCCATTTGACGTGGAGTTTGAGATGAGAACTTCTCGAGAAGGGACACTTCATGCAATAAAGAGCAGAGATGATGACATTTCAGAGAAGGAAACGACTCTCCCCCTTTTGTTAGGAAAGGACAAACACACACACACAAAAGCCATCCACTGACCAGCGCTGCCCCCTGCGGCTGAAAGGAAATGAGGCTGAAACAAGTGAGTGCCTGTTCCCTGAGTCATGTTTTATTTTAATGATATAAATGTTTCTTTAAAAATTCAACTAGCTTATAGCATAATACTAAATCACATTTTCTAATTAATTTTTAAAGCTCAGATTTGATAGTAAGATTAATGTTAGCCTTATTTTCAAGATAATTTAAAAATTACTAGACAACATTCATTCCATTTAATAAGAATGTATTACTCTGCAGTAAATTTTAATTCTGATTATACGTAGGGCTTTCTTTTTTTTTTGGCTGTTACGCGGGCCTCTCACTGCTGTGGCCTACCCCGCCGCGGAGCACAGGCTCCGGACGCACAGGCTCAGCGGCCATGGCTCACGGGACCAGCCGCTCTGCAGCATGTGGGATCCTCCCGGGCCGGGGCACGAACACGTGTCCCCTGCATCGGCAGGCGGACTCTCAACCACTGCGCCACCAGGGAAGCCCAGGGCTTTCATTTTGCTGAAGTATGAACACTTGAAATGCTTCATTTAAAATTAGAGATAGTTTTTCATAAAACAAGAATGTGTGGGGGCTTGAACATCTAAAACTATTACCTAAAGAGCAACAGAGGCTGTGGCCTAGAGCTTGCTGTCATCAGAGAACTATTGTCACTTATATGAAAGCACTTCTATCCATTTCTTTCTTTTCTCTTTATCTTTCCTTTCCTTGGACATTATTCACACACAGTAATCATTTCAAGCAGGGTTGTATAATGTGAAAAATCTGTGCTTTGAGCCAGACATACTAGGATTTAAAATCCAACTCTGCCGCTTATAATCTGTTTGACCATGAACTAGTCATGCAGCCATTTTGAGCCTATTTTGTCTTGTCTAATATAGGGAAACTAATAATACCTGTCTTGTCAGGTCATTGTGAGAATTAATTGAGAAAACATGTAAAACTGTATAAAGCACAGAGTAACCACTTGATAGCGGTCGCCGGGGAACTTGCCTCAAGGAAGCCTGGGATAGAAAGTCTACAAGATGTCTGCCATCCATTCCTTCCCTCCTTGCATTCACATGGTGCTCCTTACATCAAGAGGTAGAGTCTGATTCTCCTTCTCTGAATCTGGGCTGGCCTTAGTGACTAGTTTGACCAAAAGAATACAGTGGCAGTGACAGTCTGGGACT
Organism: Neophocaena asiaeorientalis asiaeorientalis; assembly: GCF_003031525.2. NCBI lineage: Eukaryota > Metazoa > Chordata > Mammalia > Artiodactyla > Phocoenidae > Neophocaena > Neophocaena asiaeorientalis. The sequence goes on from NW_020173666.1 coordinate 4,262,335, forward strand.
CCCAAGGCTAGGTCTTAAGAAGCCTTGAAGCTTCCAAGGCTACAAGTCTCTTGTATGCTTGACCTTGTGATGTTCCCTCTTAGAATCCAGCCGGTGGGCCTAAACCACATAGAGAGGCCATATGTAGACATTCTAGTTGACAACCCAGCTGGGCTCCCGGTCAACAGCCAACATCAACTGCAAACCACGCAAGGGAGCCAATACTGGACATCTAGCCCACGTGGGCCTTTAGACCCTTCCAACACCTGTCGCCACCTGACTGCAGCCATGTGACAGGTGCTGGACAAAAACTACCCGGCTGAGCCCAGCAAATCCACTGGACTGTGAAGGATAGTCATAAATGGTTATTTCAAGCCACTAAATTTGGGGCTGGTTTGTTATGCATGCAATGATAGATAACTGGAGCAAAGCTGCAGGGTAGATGTCTATTTTAAAGAGCCACTAGTAAAAACCCAGAGAAATAACTGGGAGGGAGGGACTCTCACTCTAAACATTTATCTGTAATTCATAATTTTGTTTCTCAAGTCATTGTTTCAAAACTTCCAGAAAAGTCCAATTCGATTTTGAAGGAACATGTGGGGATTGAAGAAATGTTGGTTTGGATGAAAAAGGGAATGAGTGAATGATTGAATGTTTCCTGTGTTATAAGTCCTCTTGTAGAAAACATCTAATGACCAGCCATCAATCTAGAAGTTTCATTAAGAATCTATTATTTCTAATGCCATTTGTAGCAACATGGTTGGACCTAGAGATTATACTAAGTGAAGCAAGTCAGAGAAAGACAAATGTCCTATGATATCACTTATATGTGGAATCTGAAAAAAATGGTGCAGATGAATTTATTTACTAAACAGAAACAGACTTACAGACATAGAAAACAAACTTACGGTTAACAAAGGGGAAGGGGGCCGAGGGGATAAATTAGGGATTTAGGATTAGCCAGATATACACTACTATGTATAAAACAGATAAATAACAAGGCCCTACTGAATAGCACAGGGAATATATTCAGTGTCTTGTAATAAACTATAATGGAAAAGAATCTGAAAAAGAAAAAAAAATATATATATATGAATCACTTTGCTGTACGCCAGAAATTCACACAACATTGTTTGTTCCCTTGACCTAAAAACTACACACAGGGGCACTCGTACAAGCTAAGAGGGTATCTTGTGGTATGGTGAGGAGGTACCACCATATCTGTGTGTTGCCACGGCCATTTTCAGAGCATTTACATTTTCATTGTAATTTCATTAAGCCCTGTGAAGCAGGTTGAATAGAAAACTGCAGTGTGGATGTGGCCGTCCAAGGTCACCCGACCAGCTGGTGGACAGCCCAGACCCAGGTCTTCCGCCTACCAGTCAGGTTCACACCAAACCCCTCTGCCCTCTCCAGATCTTATTTTGTCCAGGACCCACCAGTGTCTTCAAGTGACCTTGTTTGCAACACAAAATAATGCCATAAGGCTGCTTTTTAAAGGTGTTTTGAGAAATAATGTTAGAAATAATGGTACTGATTGCTAGACCAAAATAGAGTATGTCTATCACTGAAATAATTCAAAAAGCTATTTTTGTGGGTCACATTCTATGTGATAAAAACTGTCATCTTAGTTTCCTTTAAAGGACACCTCCCTCCGTAAATCCATACAGCGTCTGTATTCTCGGCTGAATGGGACTCCTCCACAAAGAGTATATAAATGACTCTGGTTCAGAACGGAGGTAGAACAGATAAAGTTGACAGTTCAAAGAAGAGGTCTTCATTACTAAATTATTCGGGGAGGTTTTGTAAGTCAGGGAAACTAATCTGCAACTAATGCCCCCTCGGTGCCACTTCTACTGTATTCATGTCCTCATACTGACTAGGAAAGAACAAGAACACGGAGTTTTGCCTCCCCATCGTCAATTACAAATATGTCCTTTTTTTTACCCTCTGTGTGAAATTGTGTTTCTTATAAATTGCCCTGTGCTGGTGCCTCGTGAAGTAAACATCCAAGTTCCTGAGGCATCTTTCTGCCTTAGACAATGAGGGGCATGTGCCCCGTTGGTGCTCTTAGAACCAGGCTGGCCCTACCTGTGGTCCTCCATGAATGGGAGGCCAGCGGAGGCTGGGAGGCCATGTGCCTGGTTATGAAGCTGTTCGTCCACTTTCCACGTTATTGAACTATAACAGCTGCTTGGCTCGGAAGAAGCTGATGGCCACGGACACAAATCAAACCAGTCTCCCTTCTGCCCAAACCCTAGAAAAGCACCTTGCTGTGGCTGTGCGGTAGGAAGGGTTGGGGCTCTGCTGTAGCACAGATGACAGGAGAGCTGGCATGCACACCCAGAGAAGGCAGGAGCCATCTGTGCATGTTCATTGGAGGCCAGTTCCTTGCTAGGGGACCTTTATGCCTGGCTCCATTGGCTAGGGGCTCCATTGGCTAGCACACGATTTAAAGATCTGAAAGGATTAACTGTGTGTTTCACTGTCAGTCATCTGCTGGATGACAAAGAGTTGACATTTATAGGAGAAATCTTTATTCTGAAATCTAAAGGACCACCTGAGAAGGTCTACAGTGATGCTTACCAAAAAATGGACTTATAATCATTTAAACTAACTTTAAACATTTGTAGCTGCATGTTTAGATGGTCCAGAAGAAAAATACAGCCTATGAAGATCTTCTATGTTTTCCCTTTTTATTCTCAAGCATGGCTCCAGACATGTACTCCTGTTAGGGAAACCTATTCAATTTGTTTCCCTACATAAATATTATGTGCATAGTAGAAATGGCTGCGTTACTACACATCAGATGGTTTCTGTCCTGTATGACTAATTCAGTTTGGTTTCATTGTGTTTTAGCAATTCCAGAAAGTAAGGGCAGAGCCAGCCCTACAACATTTTTTTTTTTTTTTTTTTTTTTGGTTGTTTGGGGTTTTTTTTTTTTGG
>NW_020173666.1:4265294-4284914 GCF_003031525.2 Neophocaena asiaeorientalis asiaeorientalis
TTTTTTTTTGGCTGTGTTGGGTCTTCGTTTCTGTGCGAGGGCTTTCTCTCGTTGCGGTGAGCGGGGGCCACTCTTCATCGCGGTGCGCGGGCCTCTCACTAAGCGGCCTCTCTTGTTGTGGAGCACAGGCTCCAGACGCGCAGGCTCAGTAACTGTGGCTCACGGGCCCGTTGCTCCGTGGCATGTGGGATCCTCCCAGACCAGGGCTCGAACCCATGTCCCCTGCATCGGCAGGCAGACTCTCAACCACTGCACCACCAGGGAAGCCCCAGCCCTACAACATTTTTATGTAACACCTGTACTTTTTCAAAATGCCTCTGAACTTAGAAGACCTAAGAACTTTATCAACTGTTTGCTCAGGTTATACTTAAAAGAACGTGAATTCATCAACATTCAGATGACTCAAAACCCCAGTTTTCTGGGAGATCAATGTAGATGTGTTCTAGGCTCAGTGCCTAGAAATGGCTTCCCTTTTAATGTTTTTTCTAGTGTTCGAGAAAAAAATGTAATGGAATTTTTTGGTGTTCTCTGAATTGGGGGGGTCACTGTTAAGGAGACAGAGGATAAGTCTTGGTAGGTGCTGGTTATTGAGTTTAAAAGAAGATGGTGGTGTGTCCTCATGAAAGTTTCAATTATTAGGGCCGGAACTGGTAATCTGCTGTTGAAGAGCAGGCTGAGGAATTCCTGTCACCTGCCTTGTCAGGTGGTTGCAGGTGCTGCTCTGATATTTCCACATCAACCCCCAGCCTTCCACTAGAGGCAGAGGGAGTAACTGAAAACATGTGCTCCATGATCATGGAGCTCCAATCTAGTCTTAGATGGTCTTAGGCGGGCCCAGTTTCAATAAGCCATTCCCTTCCCTCTCTTGCCTCCAAATAGGACTGATCTTAGCATGTCCTTTTAAATAGCCTCTTGCAGCTCATATGGGAAGGAGCTGTGGATCTGATTTAACACCCACAAACTAATGCTTCCACGGACAATGGCTGAGTTTACCAAACTAGGCTTACCAAAGTTGGAGATTGCACATCCTCTAACTGGCTTGCTTAGTTTTTAACTACCAAAAAACCCATATCTTCTCTTGACTATTACCAGGTGTTGGTTTTAAATCAACATATTCAAGAAATGTGTACTGTTAATTAGAACTTTCCAATAATGAACACTAACATCTGATAAAAGCAAGATATTCTCCCTAGTGAATGACCTTTGGCAGTGACAGGCTGACCAATTTAAGGGGTTCTATTTTTATGGTTTAACTGCCCCCCGCACTCCATCTTAACTACCTCTGCGATATGTACTTCATATGTATGTATGGTACTTCAGCACAAGCTAAATAGTAAAAGGCCAACAGGAATCAGAGTGGAGCTCAGAGGAAAGGAAGCATATGTCAGAATTATTTTTGCAAACTTATTTTGGTGATTTTGGTGTAAACTTAGCCAGAGGGGTAAATGATGTCTTTGCGGCTCAAATATATTAACACTTTAATTAATGGCCTAAGAAAATACACTGGGTATCGGGATGAAACCAATGGACTATTCTTTTGCCTTAATGTGCTATGAGAAGGGTCCATGAAAGATGAGGTATCTACATTGCCAAGAGTTAGGAGGGGACTGGAGTTTCCAAATCCTGGCCATCCCTATCTTTGTCCAGCAGAAACTGGGTTGTAATGCAAAAGCAAGAGAATTGTAGCAACACAAAATGAGGCCATATTGTACACTCTAGGACTCTATATAATTGCTAAGAATGGGTCGTAAATTTGGTGTTACTCTATTAATCAACTATCACCAAGAAATTTAGATCCTGTCACTACATGCAAAATACTATGTTTTGCTTGACTTCATATGGGTAGATTTGATTCCAGAAAAATATTTTGGGATCGTCAGAAACAAAAAGGCTTTCTAAACAGAAGGTGACTTATCTTATGATTACTTTCCCCTCTTTTCCTTCAGGGGAGGGAATGAGGAGAGAGAACAAGGTAGCAGAGAGATATGCCCAAAGGACTATGACCAGGAAATGGGCCCCAGCACGTCCACGCCTGGCAGGAGTGGCCCAGGAGGCAAGCTCAGGGCTGCTGTGTCTGTCAGAGGCCATCATCCACCTGTAGATCTGGGTTGTGAATTTCTAGAGGCTTATTCTGCATTTGGCACTGTGTCTGTAGTTTGGGTAAACTGCCTCAGATGGGCCATGGTGCCCAGGACCCCATGTCCTGATACTCTGATTGTCTAGGCAAGAATAACTGAGAGAGATTTTCTTCTCAATTACCTTTTCTGATTTTTTAAATGACTCTGTCACTAATTTTTATATTTTAAACAATGGGATATAGTTGAGAGCAAGATATAAAGAAATATGAATTAATAAGTAAAGAAATATTGGCCAGATGGTATAGGCTACCTATTCTTTTCTGGCTTTCAACTATTGCCAATTACTATTTATTTAACCATAGCATAGTTTCTGTGTTTATATAAAATAACTCAATTAGACTTTCTAAGAGGTAGCCCTTTCCTGTATCTTCTCAGTGGCTCTAGCACACAGCAACTTTCACCAGCTTTTTATCCAAGGCCCTCTTAGTTGTTCTCTGTTTAAACTTTGTTTTTTACCTTCTCTTTATGAAAACAGTATGGTTATTTACAACTTAAAGAGAAAAGAGCAACGTGATACAATGAACTTTGAAGTAAATTAGCCTGGGTTTAAATCCTGACTTGATATCTGAATAAACATGGTCATGTTATTGAAACATTCTGAGATTCTTTTTTTGCGGGGCGAGGGGTGAAGCAGAAAAGAATAGCTCTATTGCTTTGCCAGGCAAAGGGGGCCACAGCAGGCTAATGCCCTCAAATGTTTGTGTCCCCCGAACATTCTGAGATTCTTAATTTGCAAAATTGGAGTGAGACCTTGCTTGGTTGTTGGACAATTAAATGAAATAAATATGTAAAACTCCTAGCACGTATTGAGGTCTTGGTCTTCATTACTGCCACTTCAACCATTTCCACTAATTTCACTATTACAGCAACTGCCAACTGAGTCACCATAGAATCCAGGTAACTCTCTGACCCTCGGTTTCCTCTTCAGCAAAACAAAGATACTAATGTCTACCTCCCAGGGTTATGAAGAGAATGAAATGCGAACATCTGTAAAGTGCTCAGCACATGCCATGTATGTTCAATAAGTGTCATGCAACATCTTTCCCTCTTTCCGCCTCTTCTTAGCAATTGCAAGAAACTCTTCAAGCTCTTGTTATTCCCAGGCTGGTAGTTCACTCTGATCCTGAGATTAGATCAGACCCTGCAGGGTTGCCTTCAGTGCACTGTAAATTGAACCTGATGTCTGGATTTGTGTCCAGAAAAGATTCACACACTCCTACGAGGCTTGCTAGGTCTAAATCAATCTTTAGGCTGTAGAGGAAGCAAGAAATGTACGTAGCACACAAATATTCCTCTCCTTTCTCCTTTCTCCTTCAGAGACCCCTCATGGCCAATGTCCAGCACAAGTTGCACAGGCAGAAAGTATCCCTACACTCTTCCTTCAGGCCTCTGTTTTGCTGTTTGCTCAGTGGTAAGAGGCTCTCGCCTCCTACTGCTCACCATTTCCTGGCCTCCCTCACCATCTCCTATTGACAGACACAAGAAAATGGACCAGATTTCCATGCCTGCAGGGACCCAGTAGTACCCCCAAGGGCAGCTTGATGCAGGACAAGATGCAGCTGAGCACAGCAACGTGACAATTGCCATGTCCCTACGCTGCTTGCGGAAATAGCCGATTAAAATGAAGACACATGGGCTTCCCTGGTGGTGCAGTGGTTGAGAGTCTGCCTGCCAACGCAGGGGACACAAGTTCGAGCCCTGATCTGGGAAGATCCCACAGGCCGTGGAGCAACTGGGCCCGTGAGCCACAACTACTGAGCCTGTGCGTCTGGAGCCCGTGCTCCGCAACAAGAGAGGCCGTGACAGTGAGAGGCCCGCGCACCGCGATGAAGAGTGGCCCCCACTTGCCGCAACTAGAGAAAGCCCTCGCACAGAAACGAAGACCCAACACAGCCATTAATTAATTAAATTTAAAAAAAAAAAAATGAAGACACAGTGTCAGCACATAGTTTATTATCCACCTCAACATAGGCTGTTCATCACCCCACCTCTCTTACTCTTGTGTTCTGTGCACCTTGCTTCTGAGGACACAGAAGGCTCCCCTAGTCCCTACCTGTGCGGCGTCCTAGACTGGGGAGTTGATGTTTTCTATCGCTTTGGGTTTTCACTTACGTTTCAGTATGTTTGCTTTACTCACGCTTCTATGGATCATTCAGGAAAGACTGAGGAACGTCTGGTTTTATGTTGTCAGATAGGTGCCAACACATATGGCAGGGGTTTTTGTTTAATCTTTATTTTTTAATTGCACCTGTTAAAGGTCCCAGAAACTGTTTGGTAACAGACATGGGCAGTATGTACAGTACATTTCAGAAACCGCCACACTTAACATAGGAAGAGAAAGGCCAGATCAAATTGTGGGGTGAGTGTGCCATGCTCAGTATCCTAGGGGGCCTTTGATAATTGATCCTAAATGGACCTTTTTCTCTGCCATAGAATTTTATTTGGTCAAGATGTGCTTTCTATCTACTGTGGTCCAAAAGCTAAAATCACAATGAACACAATAACCACTTCTAATTCAGAAATTTCACCATCTGTTGTTTCAACTTGTGCCACTTACCTCTGCAGAGCCAGGAAACAACAGCAATAAACTTCCCACCCAGGAGCCCAACGGTGAGGGTCAAGGTGATGTCCAAAGAGCAAAGGCTACCAGGCGACCTTGAGGCCAGGAGTAAAGTAATACACGGCATTTATCTGGCTCTCTAGTTGTAACGCTAGAGATGTGATTCCACCTGCTTACATAGAAAACAATGGCAGACTTCCCAAGGCCTCACCACGTTGCTTGGCATCAGAATAAGTAGCTGATACAACCCTTGTCCTCAGACTCAAGTGAGGACTAAATGTGACTTGATTTATATTTCCTTTAAAGCAACCTTGAGCCCCTAGCTGCATTTCATTTTGTCCTTGTTGGGCTTTCCTCTCCTTTCTAGGACTTCACCAGATTCAGGAAGGGGTTCAAGTGCCCAGAAAGGTGAGGGGCCTTGGCTGTGTGGTCTGTCATGGTGTCACCGATACCATACCACCTGGGCCTCCAGGGCTGCCTGGACATCTAGCAGTCCTCTGCTGCTCCCATGTCCTCCTGAGGCATGAGGATCATTGTGGAAGCTGTGAGTCACAGTCTTACAGTTTCTCCTCTGTAGACACACCACAACTCTTCCTCCCTGGGACACTCTGCTTCCCCATGGCAAAGCCAGGGAACCACCCTTCCCTGGGACCTTGGAACCTCCCCCTACCCCCAGACCTGTTTCTCAAAGATATTCTGCTCCTTCCTTTAAATTCAGTCTTCCCTTTGGGAGTCAGACTCTTAGGGAAAAAAAGCCAGGAAGTCTTGCAGCTGGGTCTGGCTTCTACCACACTCAGTGAATGAGGCACAGAGACCGAGAGGAAAAGAAGGATACAGAGAGTGAGACGGGGAAACAGCGCTAAATTCAAACCTCCAGACTTTGTTATGAGTGTGTGTGGTTAGCACCAAACACAGCACTGCACTCCATGTGCGGGCCTAAGCCATTCTCCAAGACCAAGTGGAGTGAACATTTCACCAAGAGGAGACTTTGGGTCCTCCACCCACTGTATTTGTGCAAGGAAGTAGGGGGGATTGAAGGCACATTTTCAAGGCACCACTGGTTCATCCTTTACAGACTGCGCTTTGCATCAGTTAAACTTTTTGGACAATGTAAACCGATTTTGCATCCTCTTTTTCTTGCAAATTGTTTGCAAATGAGTAAAATTCACTGATATCGGGAAAGCTCTCATAACCACTCTCTGTGCAAAGGACGACCAAAACGTGCCTGTAGAGTCAGTTTTGTGTTCCAGTGACACTAGTTGAGTCAGTCACAGCAGGCTGAACTCGTGTCCCTCAATTTAAGACAATGCAGTCTATAAAGCCTCACACTTGCAAAGTTGTTTTCCCTCTTAAAAGTGGGTGTGCCATGGATTCCTTTAAGTATCGAGATGCCCTTGAATTTTTAAAACATATGACTTAATTTAGAACTTTCTCGTGTATCTATTTAATATGAAGTGTATCTATTTTATAAAAGTACCTATGTCCCTACTCAGTGAAACGAATAGTAAGCAGATAGAACATCAGATTTCACCAGTGGGAAAGAAGACTCCCTGCCAGAGAGAAATAGTTGCTTCACGTGGTTGGAAAAGTTGCCCAGTATTCAAATGACTCACCCTGGCCACAAACAGCAGTTAGAGATGGACTCGGCTGTGAGGCAGGACCCTCAAAACAGGTTCTGATGGGCGCAGTGGTTCATGGAAGAGTTACACTAAGTATAGCCCTCCTCAGGGCTTCCAGGGAAGAAAAGTAAACAAGTACTTTTAGATATTCCTCCAACAAAATCATCTTTCTTCTCTTGAAAATGTGCTCTTCTTTACCACCTTTCCATTTCCCCAGATCCCTTGGTTGTCAGTAGTTGTTTTTTTATATTTAAGCAGTTAATCTGACAAAGTTGAAACTAATTTGGGGCATGAAAGAAGTGGAGAAAATGTACCAAACATAAATAACTGCTTTCCAGGGTGAAACTCTATAAAACTAAGCGTTTGAGAAAGCCCTACCCATATTAAAATGAGGAGAGGAAAATCTTCCTGCAAGAGAATAACTATCAAAGTGGTTTGTTTTGTGTTGGAACAGCAGGATGTTGGCTTCTGATTTTCCACCCCAGGCTTTGGAAGTAGAGCTCAGCAGTTGACCACAGTCAGGTTTTACTGTAAAGGGCCACTGCTCATTAAGTCCTGTGTAATTAGAAACTGGCAAAGGAAGGAAATGTTGTTAGAACACTCAGGGGAAGGTTTATCAAAGGATATGCATTTTGTGCATTTGAGTTTTGCTTTTCATCAGAAGCTTTGACAACTTCATTAAATCTAAATATCTGAGAAATGTTCATTGAACATGTAAAGGTCATGCAAGCCCAGAAACAAAGAACTTCAGTTCTTCCAGGTCTCTGCCATCAGGCTTTATCTAGTCTCTGCTTTTCCTTCCTTTCCTTTTCCAGCTTGCAAGAATCGTGGGTAGAGAGTGTTAAACCTCTCTATTGGGACTTCCCTGGCCGTCCTGTGGTTAGGACCCTGCTCTTCCACTGCAGGGTGCTTGGGTTCAATCCCTGGTCGAGGAACTAAGATCCCGCGTGCTGCATGGCCAAAAACACTTTTTTATTTTTTTAAATGTTTTTTTTTTTAAAAAAACCTCTCTATTTACACATATGTTTCTTTTGAGTGACCATTAGAATAGTCAGAACTAATGAAAACGGGAGTGTCTCATATCTGAGTTATGCCTACGATGATAACCACAGATCCAGTTCTCTGGGACATTTTAAGGAAGTTATTTCTTCTCCAATCTCTCATACGAAAGAAGTGAGACTATTACAAGCACATGTATCTTCATGCGGCTGTTAAAAAATCATATTTTACCTGTTCTAACAGAGCACACTCAGGATGAATGACGTCGTAGTGGACTTTGGTTAATTTTGCCCACAGTAATGTCAGAAGCTGTCTCCCTGACCTTGCAGCCCTAGACTTGCATTCCAGGTGTCTATTCCTGTGTTACTGTGCACACCTTCAAGTGAGCTGAGAGGTTTATAGTCACTAGAGTCTGCCATAAAAAAAATGCCAGAAGGAGCTGACACCACCCACTGTAGGTTTGTTCTTGGCACAGAGACTGCGGTGTGGTGCATTGGCACAAGGCAATAGGAGTTGTCGTGTCTTCAGTGGCAGCAATGCTAAGGGATACTTTTCTTCTTTGAGTTATATTATTATCTCCCTGAATGAAACATAACTCGGTTTTGAATCATAACTATGGGAAATGCCCACACCCATCTCACCCCAACGTATGTAAATTTCATTTCTCCCAAGACTCTCAGCGATGAGAGAAAGCAAACCATCAGTATTGTGAAAGCAGCTTGGCTGAAATGTTTGCCTCCCTGTGCTCAGTCACTGGAGCAGTCCAAGTGACACATTTGACAAGGCAGAACACGAAATTTATCTCTTCAATATGGAGCATTTTGCAAGGGAGGCTGAGTTTTGGAGGAAACTAACGGTAAGTGGAACGAAGTGTTTAAATATCAAGGGCGTCACGCTGGGCATTTTCCTTGTGGCTTTTCATAAACTTAAGATGAAAGGGGAATTTATAATCAAAGGACTGTAGCCTTGCTCATTATTTTAAAGTGAAACATGCCTTCTACATACCAAATGGTATTAGTGATAAATGACTTTGGATGAATTGTTTGGGTGTAGATTTTTCTAATTTTATTGATGAACCATACCGCATAGTTTGTGGGCACGCGAGACATTACCTTATCGAAGCAACACGATTCGCTGATAGAAAGGGATTGTCACGTCGAACTAGGTTTTTAACACAGATGAAGCGTTTCTTGGAACTCTGGGTTGCATTTTTACTTTTGATTTTCTTTAAATGTATCTCATTTAGGATTATATAAATACACCTGTCTGTGTGTGTGTATATATATAATGATCATAATGTATACTGTGATCAGAAGAGCATGAAAAAGGCGCATACTAATGTCTAAAGCTAATTTTTATGATTTTTGGACTGGGCATATTCAGACCTCTTATTTCTCTTTATGTCACTGAGAACTGTTGGGTTTACTTCAGATGAACTGGTCAGGTTCTGAAAGGCTGCCAGAACAACACAGATTCCCAGGCCTCGGGGACCCTGGCTGATCATCTCATTTTATAACTGAATAAACTGAAGTTCCCCTACTTGAAGAACCAAGAGTTGGGTTACAAGATCCTAGACCCCAACCCCAGTGCAGTGCTTTTTCAGTTAGTATATCTCACTGTTCCATAGTATAACTTTTCATTGTGTTTTCTCCTTTCTAATGTGAATTTGAACTTCACTGGAAATAGAAGATTCTGTTGCAAACTTGGGTGATTTTTAGATCGGAATAAAGAAGTCTCTTTTGGTGGCAGCAATGTGATCTACCTGTCTTTTCCCTGGCAGTATGACTTATCTTCTTTTATAACATAAAGTTGACTCCAAGAACAAATTAAAACATTGGTTTCTAGAATAATCACTTCTGTTCATTAAAGAATGCTCACCATGCCCGGTGTCTTAGGTTTAAATGCTATATCTTGGCTGGCAGAAATCAGGGTAAAAAAATACTATACTGTTCCCAGACATAACTAAAAAGGCCCAATTTTCAGATCCATATGCAAGCTTTGGAGACATCCACCTTCGTTTATCCAAGTCATTCACTTAGCAAAATATTATCAATCAGTTGTATTCTGGAGACCGAACCATTTCTATGCTCTTGTAATATTTCGATTGTTTAAATGCCTTAGTTTTGATTAGGAGCTCATTTTGACAAACCAGAAAAATAAAAAGGGCTCTTTCCTGCATGCCCTCAGGGCAGGAAGGGATGTCTGTGCTCCAAGGGGCTGGGAACTGATGGGATGCGAGGACAGCCGGAGGGGCCCAGGCAGAGGCTGGAACTCAGGAAATACACAAAGGGGTGAGGTGCAGGTATTGGTCCTCCCCACTTAGACCCCCCCCCCACCCAGTTCCTTGCCCGAGGAGTTTCCAGGTAAGATACAGTCAGTCACATGAGAGAAGATCAGAACTGTACAGTAAACACCTATCACAAATTCAGGCTCGCCTGTTGTTCTCTTCAACCTTGATGACTCAAACTGCCGTTTTGAAAATTCTCTCCTCTTTTGGAAGCTCTTCAGCGTCTGGCTCCATCTCGGCTCCATCTCGGCGACTACATGTTGTCACCAGTTCCCTTGGCAAGTGGGTGGCTGCTTACCGCCAGGCCATCAGGCCCCGACACCTCCTTAGGTTGCCGGCAGCAGTTCAGCAGTCTCCCCTGAGCTCCTTCCGGGCTGTGCAATAGGTAAAATACCTGCCAACTCAGACAGCCAGGGACGGGCCCAGCCCAGGGCAGGAGGGACTGAAATTCACTGGGATCCTATGGCTGCCCGGGGGCCTGTGTGCATCAAAGTTTGGAGAGGCTGGTGTACTTTCACAGTGTCTTTCTATCATAATTAATGCACCCAACCTCTCTTGTGGTCAGCGGGGTGTTACCTTAACTGCGTAGATGGTGAGACCCAGAGATTTAATGATGGCTTAGGCGCTGTCTGCGTAGCGAGCAGTGTGGGAGTGAGAAGTATAAGCCTGTGCCATCAGAAGCAGGCCCTTTCATCCATCATGTCGGACATTTGCTCTCAGCCTTCTCTGCCTGGAGGACCAGAGGAGTTCCTCCATGGATAATTCCCTAGTTATTCTTTGTTCTTAGTGCATTTGAATTTCTGTGTGTCTTTGGTCTTTCAGACTGCTTGTGTCGCTTAGAAATTCACCTCCGTGCTGGACAGGACCAGATAATCCTCTCCTCTAAGAGGATAAGAGCAGCCCCTGCAAGTTCAAATTCGGAAGCTTGCCTCCAGGTGCAGTTTCAAATCCCCAAGGTTGCGTGCTGTTCAAGGACAGTTGATAGATCAGGTCCCTGCCCTGCACACAACTTAGCACAGTGGTTCTACACGCCAGCTTCAGCACGGACGGATTAAATATGAGGGTGCAGTAGCCAGTGGGTGCTATATACGGGCACAGGTGTTTGGGGGAAGTAAACAGTGGGAACTGTAGTCCTGTGTGATCGTCATCACCGCCGAGACCCAAACCGTTTTTCTTTTCTTCCAACCTGAAATCCCCATTCACCCCCATTCCTTCTCTCCACATGAGCTCAACTGAACAGAGCATCAGGCAAGTGCTCACCGAGTCTGGCTTCTGTACTTACTTTCCCGTTTCTGCAGAAAACACAGAGGAAGAAGACATGCTCTTGACTCACGAAGGTCAAAATACAGTTGAGAGCTGAGCTATATGTACACGAAACAATTAGAGAACAAAATAATATATAAAAGAGTATCCAGGTGCATGGTTCACACACTAAATGCAACAGGGATTCTGAAGTCAGGGAAGTTGGAGAAGGTTTCATGAGGGAAATGGATCAAGAAGGATGGATAGAATTTTGAAAGGAGAGGGACGGGCATCCAGGTGAAGGGGATGGTTTTGAATAAATGCTGGGATGCGGAAACACCCCTGGTGCTGGGACAGTACTGAGTGACTGAACAGGAAATGCATGTGAGGGTCGGGGAGAGAGAAACTTGAGCAGATCCTAGAGAGCCTTGAAGGCCAAGCAAAGGAGTTAAGACTCGGGAGCCGTGGAAGGTATGGGAGCAGTAGAATGGCATGGTAAAAGCAGCGTTTAAGGAAAAGTAGTCTGTCCACATAGATTGGATTCTGAAGATTCTGGAGGCCGTCGGAAAGCTGTTGTTACAGGACCTAAACATGAGGTGACGGGGTCCCAGGCCAGAGCGGTATAAGTTGAACAGGGAGAAAGAAGCATATTTCTAAGGAAAAATATGAAATGCTGGTTGATGAATGAGATCCTGTGGGGTGTAAACTACATCAAGTTAGAAATGATGGCTGTCGTGTGTACTAGGTAACAGTCTGTCTCTGCTTAGGATAAAAGAGAAGTCTAATTCTCCTTAGATCTACTCCTAAGGCCAGCAAACCTTTCTGATACTTCCCTGTTCCTTGAGTTAGCCAAATCTTTTCTACAAAAATCTCAAGACACCAGTGCCCATCCTAAGAGCTCAGAACAAAATTTCTCTGCTAGCAACACTCCTGCCACATGGAACATTTTGCACTCTCAAAACTCCTCCTCTCTCTGTTTTCATGACATTGTAGGTAGATTTTCCCATTTCTCCTTCTTAGCGATTGGTTGCTAAACATGAAACATTTTTATTCTTTCACACTCACTGTGTTAGTTTCTCTCTAGTTCGTCTGCTTCTCCCATCTCCCCCTCTCTGGCTTTATTCATATCAATTTGCCCACTGAAATCTGGTGACCTGGCAGCATCCTTTGCTTTAGATGATCGACTCTGCCAGGCATACACATAGTTGTATTACTTAAACTCTCTTCTATCCACAAGAGAAAGAGGTACACAATTCATCTGAGAGCTTGAAAGGGGAGGCAAGTTATCACAAGTACACAAGTGAAGAAAATCGAGAGGTTGCGTGTTTAGACTGAAAAGTCCTAGACAGGTTTTAAAGGTAACTGTGAATCATAGAAGGTGGAGAACTTTAAGGGGCCGTACACATGTTCTATTTCACCTTTGGAGTTGTTTTTTGTTTTTTTTTTTTAATATTTATTTATTTATTTGGCTTTGCCGGGTCTTAATTGCAGCAAACAGGATCCAGTACCCTGACCAGGGATCGAACCCGGGCCCCTTGCATTGGGAGTGCAAGGTCTTAACCAGTGGACCACCAGGGAAGTCCCTGCAGAGTACTTTTAATAGTTTTTTCTTTTAATTTTTTTTTTTTTTTGATACGTGCGCGGGCCTCTCTCACTGCTGTGGCCTCTCCCGTTGCGGAGCACAGGCTCCGGACGCGCAGGCTCAGCGGCCATGGCTCACGGGCCCAGCCGCTCCGTGGCATGTGGGATCTTCCCGGACCGGGGCACGAACCCGTGTCCCCTGCATCGGCAGACAGACTCTCAGCCACTGCGCCACCAGGGAAGCCCTTAACTTTTTTTTTTTAACTTTTTATTTTATACTGGAGTATAGCCGATTAACAATGTGATAGTTTCAGGTGCACAGCAAAGGGATTCAGACATACAGATACATGTATCCATTCTCCCCCAAACTCCCCTCCCATCCAAGCTGCCACGTAACATTGAGCAGAGTTCCCTGTGCACAATTAACTTTAACAAACAGTATACCTGAAAATATGGCAGTGGTGACATAACACTGTAAGCATTTGTATTGAAAATATCCCCAATTTTAAGATGAAACCTACTGATAAAAAAAACAAAACTGTGCGTTTTTTCCCCTCCACTTTCCTCTCCTAAGCTCATTTCATTCCCTTAGAGTGTCCATCTCCAGTGTGTTAACATGACTTTGGCACTTGGCTAGAGGCTCCTGCAGACGCTGCCTCCTGCGGACTCAGTGGTGATGGGATCTCCGTGGGCTCACAGGGCGGGCCGGAGGGGGCTGCCATCAGCCTGCTTATCATTATTGATGTGGCTTCGGCGACCTCTGCTGCGTTTCTGTCCAGTGCGATTCTGGATGCAATTCAGAAAACACCTGCCGAAATCCTTGCGAGAAATCCATGCGCGTGCCAAGGCCAGGTGATTGGTGTCACTCGTGAACGACGTGAAGGTCAGCCTCTTGGCCCTCCTTTAGCTCTTATTTTAATGAAAGTCAGAATTCTTTATTGAGCGGATTTTAATACAGACCCAGCACAGGCTGGCATTTCTACTTTTTCTACTATTTAAAATAGTCTTTTAACTAAAACGGAAGAAGGGTGGAGATTTTGCAGGGCGTTTAAAATTGGAGGAGGGTTAGGAAAGAGATTCTCTGTGTTCTTTGAAATATCAGAAAGCTTAAAATTTATGTTTGATCTCTCCTTTCACCACTTCAAAGGAATCGTACCTCTGTGATTGCTCCCTTCCTTTTGGGGCGGGATCTATCGTCTTCCTCCCCAAACCTGTGCAGCTTTTAGCTGATGTAACAAGATCACTTCCTTGCATCAATGAGGGTGTTTCAACCCTACCATTTATGCTACTGTTTTCAGTACACGTTTTTTTTGTTTTGGGGTTTTTTTTAAATACAGGTTTTACTTTTCCATTCACTATGTAAATATATGAGTTGTAAATAAGAGACAGAAACTCTAGAGGAATTTGACACAGTGTCCACAGTAGAAACTTACCATACACTAAAAGTTCATTTGGTCTTAGACCACACTGAAAAACTCGTATAATTAATATAACACATTGATTAATGATGACAATAATAGCTAACATGCATTACATATTTAGTAAGTGCTAGGAACTGTGCTAAGTATTTCAAGGGTATTATCTAATTTAATCTTCATAATGCCCCTTTATTCTTCTAAAATGAATGAGATAATAGTCTATGTGGCTCAAGGTTTAGTTTTAGGCATGCAATTTAGGAAGAATACAGGCGAACTGAGGCACATGGCAAAGTGAAGATGAGAGCAACCGGAGAGAGCAGAGGTTCTCAAACTTGAGCTTGGGGACTTCCCTGGTGGTGCAGTCATTAAGAATCCACCTGCCAATGCAGGGGACATGGGTTCAATCCCCGGTCCAGGAAGATCCTACATGCCATGGAGCAACTAAGCCTGTGCGTCACAACTACTGAGCCTGAGTGCCACAACTACTGAAGCCCGCGTGCCTAGAGCCTGTGCCCCACAATAAGAGAAGCCACCGCAACGAGAAGCCTGTACACCACAATGAGAATATTTGCAAACAAAGCAACTGACAAAGGATTAATCTCCAAAATATACAAGCAGCTCATGAAGCTCAATATCAAAAAAACAAACAACCCAATCCAAAAATGGGCAGAAGACCTAAATAGACATTTCTCCAAAGAAGATATACAGATTGCCAACAAACACATGAAAGGATGCTCAACATCACTAATCATTAGAGAAATGCAAATCACAACTACAATGAGGTATCACCTCAGACCAGTCAGAATGACCATCATCTAAAAATCTACAAACAGTAAATGCTGGAGAGGTGTGGAGAAAAGGGAAGCCTCTTGCACTGCTGGTGGGAATGTGAACTGTTACAGCCACTATGGAGAACAGTATGGAGGTTCCTTAAAAAAGTAAAACTAGAGCTACCATATGACCCAGCAATCCCACTACTGGGCATATACCCTGAGAAAACCATAATTCAAAAATAGTCGTATACCACAATGTTCATTGCAGCACTATTTACAATAGCCAGGGCATGGAAGCAACCTAAGTGTCTATCGACAGAGATAAATGGATAAAGAAGATGTGGCACATATATACAATGGAATATTACTCAGCCATAAAAAGAAACGAAATTGAGTTATTTGTAGTGAGGTGGATGGACCTAGAGTCTGTCATACAGAGTGAAGTAAGTCAGAAAGAGAAAAATAAATACCATATGCTAACAAATATATATGGAAACTAAAAAAAAAAAAAAAAGGTTCTGACAACCCTAGGGGCAGGAAAGGAATAAAGATACAGACGTAGCAAATGGACTTGAGGACGTGGGGAGGGGGAAGGGTAAGCTGGGATGAAGTGAGAGAGTGGCATGGACATATATCCACTACCAAATGTAAAATAGATAGCTAGTGGGCAGCAGCTGCATCGCACAGGGATATCAGCTCGGTGTTTTGTGTCCACCTAGAGGGGTGGGATAGGGAGGGAGGGAGGGAGACGCAAAAGGGAGAGGATATGGGGATTTATGTATACATATAGCTGATTCACTTTGTTGTACAGCAGAAACTAACAAAACATTGTAAAGCAGTTATACTCCAATAAAGATGTTAAAAAAGAAAGAGTGGCCCCCGCTCGCTGCAACTAGAGAAAGCCCACGCACAGCAACAAAGACCCAACGCAGCCAAAAATAAATTTATAAAAAAAAAACCCCAAAACAACTTGAGCCTGCAGCAGAATCTCCTGGAAGCCTGGCTTAAACACAGATTGCTGGGTCCACCGCTGTTCACCTCCACCCAGCAGCCTATTAAAGGGCTGGACTGTAAGTGATACCCTTGGGACAGTGGATGTGACATTGGCCAAAAGGTATGGATTGAGACCAGCACAGCTGAGAGTGAGGGAGAACAGATGGAGTGGGCTGCCCGTGGAGGAACCTGGGAGGTGCCCACGCAGAGGAGGGTGATGGGTTTCTGAGCAAGAATTACAACCTGGTGGCCCCGAGGCTGAACGCATCTGCAGATGGGTCTGCTGCGAGTATGCAGGGCCGCTAGGTGTTTTAATTTGAATGTATCCATCCTCCAGTTCCCTATAGCCCCTACTCTCTCTTAGCCTTGATGATTCATCCATTTATGCTCACCGGCCTGGCCACAGATGGCCCTGGAGCTGATGGCCCCTGAGGTACGGGCTGAGCGAGCAGCAGGTGAATGCTGGATTCCATTTTTTCATTTTATTTTATTTTCTATTAGAGTGGAGTTGATTTACAATGCTGTGTTAGTTTCAGGTGTACAACAAAGTGATTCAGTTATACATGTACATATGTCTATTCTTTTTCAGATTCTTTTCCCATATAGGTTATTACAGAATACTGAGTAAAGTTCCCAGTGCTATTCAGTAGGTCCTTGTTGATTACCTATTTTTATATATAGTTGTGTGGATGTGTTAATCCTAGACTCCTAGGGATTTGATTTTTTTTCCGTAATCTGCCATCTGGACTCTATAGAATGAGAGAAGGCTCACTTGGTAAACTGATCCCAGTTTGTTCACTTATAGGAATTGCACACTGGGGGAAAGGACCCACTATAAACTGTGCTACCATGGAAGTAGTATCGTCCATCATTGTGCTGTTTCCTAGGACGGCTGTCTCCATCAAGCACAGCTCTCTAGGTCCCCCCAGTCTCCTCCAGGTCTTCTCCCTCCAAGGCTTCCTTTGGTTCTACCTTACTAGGGCTGACCCTTGGTGGACACAGGACCTGAATAGCAGAGCCATGCCCCTTCTGTCCCTCCCTGCAAACAGCACCCCAGGACGGCTCTCCCTGAGTCCAGTGGGCTCGTCTGCCCTGCAGGGACACACGTGGGCCTAAAAAGCCAGACACTGGAAAGCCTTGGAAGACAATGACCCAGCCTTGGCAGGAAGAGACATAAGCAAGAGAAGTTTGGGGTTGATTACAAAACAGCTTGTGCCAAAAGTGGTAGATTCTCAGGAGAAAAACCTTATCTAGGAAGTTCCAGGGCAAGGAAGAATAAAGAAAAATGAAATGGCAGCGAGAAGTAACAAGACCAAATTAAGAAATGGAAGATCTAGATAGATTGTTAGGAGGCATGTATGGTCCGTGATGGATGCTTTGTCCTTGAGACATTTAAAATAAAATCAAGAGAGGCCTTCACTGACCACTCTAAGTAGCTTGATTAAGTCTTTTCCACCTTTGCCTCCTGGGTTTGGTTGCGAGGTATTTAGCTGGCTCAGTTATGAGCATTCTGGGGTCGGGCTGCCTTCTAGGTGCGGAGCTAGGAACAGGGTGCCCTCTCTTCCTTGGACCAGCTTTCCATTCTTTCTCTCTTTCTTTCTGACTTTCTTTCTTCCCCTCCTTCCTTCCCTCCTTCCCTCTCTCCCTCCCTTCCCCCCTTTCTTCCTGTCTTCCTGCAAATAAGGGGAAAAAAAACTTGAGACCACTGGTGCAGGTTCCAGTAATAACCATGGCAGGTAATTTTTGCACATCCGGAGTGAGTCATTTTCTTATAAATGAGATCGGGGCTGTACTGCTCCCAGAAGAAAAAAACACTTATATTGACGTGTTTATGTATTGGAATGATAATATTTGTCCATGTGAAAAGACGTGTGATTCCTTTCTGCCACACCATATGGCTTATTACTCTTCATAATCCAAATAGTAGCACCTGCTGCAGAATGCGAGAATGAGTTTTCCTGAAGTAAAAATGGGCTTGGACGCCACGTGCACTTTCCACAGTATCACCAGCAATTCACCAGAAACCTACATACGGGTCCCTTCCATCAATCCATTCCTTTCTTTATTCATATCTCAGAAGTTCATTTTTCTATCCACTTCCATTCTGTCCCTCTCACCCAACCTACCCCCATTCAGCCTGGGCCCCCACGGGGCCCCTCCACCTCGGGAACATGGACGCGTATTGTTTAGAACCGTTGGCAACTGAAGGTTTCAGTTTGGGTCTTGCTGAGCACTGACAACTGCCAGAGAAAATGGCCGTGAGTTTTCGCCCTGGTTCCCCGTGTGGCCTCCTACACTGCTGAACTGCACTATATATTTGTAGTTACTCAGACACATGAAGACACTGAAGCAGTTAATGACTCCCCCTCAGGCCGACTTGGCCCAACTCTGAGGTAATGGAAAATGTAGGACAGTGCTTTCTACAGACCACTGGAACGTGGTTTGCAGAAACCCTTGAGGTTTGAGAAGGAAGCCATTTGTGGCCTAGGTGCTGGATGCCACTGTAGAAACCAACACGCTCACCAGCACAAAATAACCCAGTTTCACAGAGGAGAGGTATCTGTGGCACTTATCATTACGTGGTCATTCTGAGTCCCCCTGAAAGCTGGAGCGTTTAGAAAATCAAAACACTCTTTTTGCTGATTTTGAACATTAGAGTGGTAAATATCTAGACCATTTAACCGAAAGAGAAAAAAAAAAGTCCTGACCAAATATCCCAAAACTTGAGCCTAAAATGAAAGTATATAGATAATTGCTTTAATTTTCCACTTCAGTTGGTTAAGTTATAATGATACCTTGCACTTGCGTGATGTGTCATAGTTTTCAGGGTGTTTTCATGTATATTAATAGTAATTGAGACTTTTTTCCAAGAAGACTGTCAGGTGACCTGAATCGATGGACATTCGTGAGATTGGTATATTATCTCTGTCAGCTACGTTTTGTCCTGTTCCTCCCACAGCGGGTATCACTAATTTCCAGCTTGTATCGGCCATCTTCCTGCAGCCATTTGTCTTTTTCAGGTGTGTATTGGTCCGTTCTCTAAGTACCTGTTCCTTTTTTTTTTTACAAGTTATAATAGGGTGATTTATCAATGTCATTCTTCTCACTTGGCAACGAGAGAGAAACAAGATATTATAGAATCGGTCTGCATACCTGGCCTTTAGCCACAGTTCTCCAACTTGAAATGGCATTTATACCCCTTCATCACAGACCTTGTCAAGAGGTTCTGGAGTCAGCCTTCACTTAGGCAGTCTTTGCCTTCAGGGTGCGTTAGGTAATTGTTTCATAAACTTCTTTTCCAAAACGAATATCTGACAACATTCCCAAGCCACATTTTGTGTTTGGGAGTTGCTGCCTGTGTGTGTATGTGTATATCTGCTTCTCATTTGTGTTTCTTATAATCGTAAGAAGTCTGACTCAGGCCAAGTAGGTGATTGTCCCTACACACCATGATGTGATTTCAGGGCTAAATAGTCCGAATAGGTCTTCCTAATTGATGATGACTGAAATCCCATGATCTGACTATCCTGCCTTTCCTCTGTCCCCAGCGAAACTTCCCCCGAAGGCTCAGCCCCTCTCCACTCCCAGAACCCATCCTGACCTGCAGGTAGTGATCACTTGAACTGGGGTCAGTCCTACTGTCCTAAGCCTGGTGTCTGGTGGGCCTGGGCTGAGCCCTGGGCACCCTGTCTGCTGACTGCACCTTAGCTCACACCGTGCTTAGCTGGCGGGCATGCGTGGGATGCTGCTGTTGCTTTCTGATTTATACTTACGCTTTCCTGCTGAAATCCGAGTCCCCCACCCCTGCCCACTGATTATGCCGCTGAGCAAATGCTACCCTTCTGTGTCCCCGTTGCCTCAAGGTTCCTCCCATGTGTACCTAAAAACGGGGTGGTGGTATGATTTTCATGGGCCCCAGGCACTTTTGGCTTTGTGGGCCACTTCCTCCATTAAAAAATGTTGAAAGGGCTTCCCTGGTGGCGCAGTGGTTGAGAGTCCGCCTGCCGATG
>NW_020173666.1:4284970-4314636 GCF_003031525.2 Neophocaena asiaeorientalis asiaeorientalis
ATATATATATATATATATATATATATATATATATATATTATTTATTAAGACATTTCTTTGACTTGAAAGTGTATTTTTTCTCCAGAATTTAATTTCCTTGAAAGAAATTAACATGTTGGCATGGATCTCTAAAAGCATTGTGGGTTCTGGGCATTGTGCCTGGTGCCCCTGATGGTTAAGGTGGCCCTACTGAGAAACAGACCAGACCCTTTACCTTGGATCAGTGTTTCAAAGCTCCATCCTTTGCAAACCACATTTAGGAATTTTACCATATTGCTCTTTGCTCCCATACTAGTTTTCATCTAATATTTTTCCTTAAATTTACCCCCTTTGAAATTTTAATAACTGTATTTTGAAAAGAAAGTTTATGTCAGTAGTATAACTTGCTGGTAGGAACTATATGTTTATCCTCCCCCACCAGAAATTCAGCTGTTGAAAAACCCTAATCCTCAGTGTGAGGGTTTCAGAGGTGGGGTCTTTGGGAGGTAATTAGGTCATGAGGATAGAGTCCTCAAGGTGGGATTAGTGCCCTTATGAGAAAAGACAGGAGAGAGCTTGCTTCTCTTTCTGCTCTCTGCCAAGTAAGGACACAGTGAAAAGGTAGCTGACTGCAAACCAGGAAGTGGGCCCTCACCAAGAACTGCCTCTGCCAGCACCCTGATCTTGGACTTCCCAGCCTCTACAACAATGAAAAATAGATGTTTGTTCCTTAAGCCACCTGTCTATGGTAATTTGGTGTAGCGGCCTAAGCAGACTAAGACACTTGGCAAAAATAGAAAATAATCATTAATAATTATTAACACAAATGTTATGTAATTTTTAAAATTTATGTTCATGTTCTATCTAACCCCAGTGTTTTGAGTTCCTCAGCATCTCTTATCCTCTACTAGTCCTTGTAGAGTTAATGATCAGATCAACCCTAGCTCTAAGGTGCCTACACTGTTCACGGTTTTCCTTTATTCACTGTCTGCCCACCAACACCCAGCCACTGCCCACGTTCTTGTTCCAAAACAAAGGGACCAGACAGACCTCCCCAGCTCCGTTTAAGCATTGACAGAACATCCCTGCCCATTAGACTGGATTTTCCTGGGAAACATCATTGGGTGTCACAATCCTGACTTACCATTTCCCACTAGAACAGACTGTCTAATAGAACTTTCCATGATGGTGGAAATGTCCTATGTCTGCACTCGCCAATTCAGTACCCACTCGACAGATGTAGCTACTGAGCATCTGAAACATGGCCAGTGAGACTGAGGAAGAAAATTGTTACTTTTAATTTTAACCAATTTAAATTTAAACTCTTTAGCTACATGTGGCTAGTGGCTACCATATTGCACGGGACAGCAATGGAGCGTTTGATTTTGGCTATGACCACCCTTCTTGGATTCTCCGTCTCCATCCCAGAACTGATCAGTTCTAAAGTTCTTTCCCTTTCCATGAGGCCTGTCATGTCACACGGCCAAGTTTATTAGTGAAATGGATGACACTTATGCTGCTATTAGATGTTCACACCATAGTGTGAAAGAAGGCTCTGGGAGGAGGTGTGGCAGAAGGAAGCAGGAACAGAACAGAGAACTCTGTGTGCTGCTGGGAGCTTTATGGGTGTGTGGTGAGCGGGGACAGAATGGAGAGAACGAGGTATCTAGTGTTAATTCCCCCTGCTTTTCAGTTTTGCAAAGCTAACAATACCCTAGATCTAAACTGTATTAATATCATTTTATTTCCTCCTCTTTGTCCTTTTAGAGCAATTGTCAGTTGGAGTCAAAGGTTCAGGTTCAGAATAAACAGTCTGCTTAACAGTTTGTCATTGGGACTTCCCTGGCAGTCCAGTAGTTAGGAATCCTCACTTCCACTGCAGGGGGCCTGGGTTCGATCCCTGGTTGGGGAACTAAAATCCTGCAAGCCTCGCAGCGCAGCCAAAAAACAAACAAACAAACAAAAACAGTTTGTCACTAACCTGCTAAACCTAGAAACTCCAGCTTGAGCTGGCTTCAAGCCCCAGGCTTTAGTGGTCACTTCGTTGGACCAACTGCACTTATTTAGCGGATATAATTCTATTTCCATTGTGGAGAAGGTGCACATAATAGCTTTTGCCCCAAAGCAAAAATCCTTTGGGAAATCCGCCTGCACTAATGCATATATCGATATACATGCCTATTTCCCATTAATACTAATAGAACCTAATGAGACTGTATAAATCATCTGAATTTTGACGCAGTGTGAATCTGATGTTGGATGCTTCGAGATGAACTCAGAAAGTCCATTTGTCTGGGAGCTATTTCTTAATACGCCTTCATCTTGTAGCCGAATTCCTCTCCTGTGACTGAAATATTAATCAAAGGCTGTTTCTGCATCTCACATCATGTACACCTGCCTCTCATCGTCGGAAGAGATGAAGTAAACTCATCTGTGTGACCGTGTGCCTCTATCTAGGCATAGTTTAAGGTTCTATTGACAGAAATAAAAAGGGAATGGCCAGAAAAGAGAAATTAAGAGAGATTTTCCTTTTCGTGGGGAGCAGTGTGCAGGGCCAGGCTAAATTAAGCGTATACATGGTCTGGAATCCTGGAAGGAGCGCCAGATCACGTAGGCTGAGTGTGAGGAATTTATACATCTTCATTCCCCACATGGTCCTCACCCGTTGTCAGCTATATCGAGCGTCTTACCTCCAAACCTCCAGAGCAACATGTTTTACCTACACTGTCAATGTCTTCTGGGGGAGAAATGCATTGTATTACCTATCAGAGAGGCGGAAGTGCTTTCCAACCAGTGTGTCTCCCTCGTTCTTCAAAAATGGGCCCTTCCAGTCTCCTCTAACTTCAGCTCCCTTTTCTCTCTGATCTTTCTCCTCTATTACCTGGATTCTAGTCACAGTGCTTTCTCATGGAGACTGCCTTTTGTTTTACTCTATTATAGGCAAAAAAAAAAAAAAAAAAGTGTACGGTAGTCCCTTCTTATTCATGGGAAGTACGTTCTAAGACCCCTAGTTGATGCCTTGAAATCACGGATAGTACCAAACCCTATACAGTTGACCCTCTGTAGCCTCAGATTCCACATCCGTGGATTTCACCAACCACAAGTTTAAAATATTTGGAAAAAAAATTCTAGGACGTTTCAAAAGGCAAGACTTGAATTTGCATCCCACCAGAGGGTTTTACAAAATATTTAGGTTGTATTCACGACTATTTACATGGCGTTTACATTGTATTAGGTATTATAAGTAATCTAGAGATGACTTAAAGTATAGGGAGAATGTGCATAGGTTATATGCAAATGCTACAACATTTTGTATAAGAGATGAACATCCACGGAATTTGGTATCCACCAGGGTCCTGGAAGCAGTCCCTCATAGATATCAAGGCACAACCTTATATGCCATGTATTTTCCCTATACATACATTCCTATGATGAAGTTTAACTTATAAATTGGGCACAGTAAGAGATTAACAACAATAATAATAAAATGCAACAATTATAACAACATACTGTAATAAAAGTTACATAAATGTGGTTTCTCTCTCAAATTATCTTATACAAATTTAATGCCTTTTCCGTCTTAACTAAGCACTTACCACACACTGTGGCTGTAACTTTGGCAGATTGCAACAGCAAAACTAGCACAAATTTCTTTTTTCTTCTTCACAAGTTCACAAATAGAAGATTTGTTCTTACCGTAGATCTTAGCATTATCTTATGATTTCCTTCCTTTTTTATGAAATCAAGAACTTTCACCCTTTCACTTAAAGGAAGCATTTTATGGTTACTCTATGGCATATCCAAACTGCCGACATCACTACTCTTGCACTTTGGGGCCATCAAGTAAGGTAAGGGTTAATCAAACACAAGCACCCCGATACCACAACAGTCGATTTGATAACCGAGCCGGCTGCTAAGTGACTAATGAGGGTGAGATATGCTGGACAAAGTGTTGCTTCCCATCCAGGGCAGGACAGAGCTGGAAGCCTCGAGATTTCCTCACTTTATTCACAACAGCACACAATTTAAAATTTAAGAATTGTTTATTTCTGGAGTTTTCCATTTCACACTTTCAGACTGCAGTTGACCAGAGGTAACTGAAACCTCAGAAAGTGTAACCTTGGGTAAGGGAGGAACTATTGTACTATAAGAAAAAAGAAACACACGCGCACTGCATTTTTTCCCCCAAAGTTTCTTTCAGACACAGCAAAAATAAGGATCAGACAGAAAGAAAAATGTAGATTGTAAGTAAAAACCTTGTTTACTGCTGGACTACAGAATCTTGGAATTATGGAAAATTAGCACTGGAAAGGACCTTTGGCAGTCTATCGCAATAAGGTTACATCTAGCAGCTGCAGCTTTTCACAGCTGGCAAAGCCCTGGTGTTTCCACGGGTGTCTCGCATAAGCATGGCAAATACTGTTAGTGTCCCCTTCACAGGTAAGGAACTGAGGCTAATTAAAAATGCTGCAAAAACAGCATCATTGATTTCTATATGGATAAATTGGAATCATTTAGTTTCTTCTCTAGTCCAAGAAAACAGGAGAATAACTATAGGCAAAGCTGCTTGAATCCAAGGTGTCTTAATTTCCGACACCAGTGAAAGCCCTAAATGAATCTTGGGGTCTACAAAATATTTTAGAATTAGTTTGGTCACTATCATCTGCTTGAACCCAGGAGAATGCTAGAATTAAATTAATTAATAAGAGAGATTAGTGAAATTAATAATTAATTAGTTTAATTAATAATAGTTGAGGATTAGTGAAAGAGGTATTGAGCTGTAGTAGATCTTCAAGTCTTACTCTAAATTGAGACATCTTTTAAAAATGCAACACTTTGGAGGGAGGGGAAATCGGATGAAGGTAGTCAAAAGGTACAAACTTCCAATTATAGGATGCATAAGTACTAGGGATATAATTTAATGTACAACATGATAAATACAATTATCATTGCTGTGTGTTATATATGAAAGTTGAGAGTAAATCCTAAGAGTTCTCATTGCAAGGAAAAAACCTTTTTCTATTTCTTTAATTTTATGTCTATGTGAGATGATATTCACTACACTTATTGTGGTAATCATTTCATGATATGCAAATCAAATCATTATGCTGTACACCTTAAACTTACACAGTGCTGTATGTCAATTATAGCTCAGTAAACCTGGAAGAAAAAGGAAGAATACACTGGTTAGGATTATATTAATACGAATGGTAAGCATCAGTTATGAACACAGATCTCTGTTTCTGTAACTATAAGATGGAAACAACAATGTTACCTACCAAATAAGTTGTAATAAGAATTAAATGAGACAGTTGAGTAGAAGAAAGACTTTTCATTCTAGCTACTAGGATGTAATACTCTGTCTATAAAATTAAAAGTTCCATTTTAAAAACAAAACATTATTATTGAGTGGAAGAGCTTGTGCAGTCTACCTCTGTTGTCCACATCAGAGGGAAACATGGTTATTTGGACCAGGAAGCTCTGGCTCAGGCATTCTCACCCTAGTTTCCTCTTCTCAAATTGTGGATATCTGATTTAGCAGGAACTAAAGGTGTGCTACCAACTGCAAAAACAATTGCATTCATTTATTCACTACTTTATTACAGGCTTGCTTGCTATGGGCCAGAACCCACGCTAGAAATAAATACAAGGAGAAGATCTGTTCCTGCCCTTCAGGGGTCTCCCGGACTAGTGAGGGAAAGTCTAGGGAAGGGCACTTAAGGAAGGGACTGGATAATTATTGGGGCATTTATATATAGGTTAGCTGACATACTCCTAATTACAGCCCTAGTCAAGTGGGTAATGTTATCCCCATTTTATAGCTGAGGCCCAGAGAATTTAGAGTAACTTACCCAAGGTCACACAGCATGTGAAAGAAGGAGAAATCAAACCCCCATATGTCTGATCGTCCCCTTTGCACCACCAATACTAAACCGTGTGATCCCACGGCCAGGTAGTATGAGGGTAGCCTTCGGTAGCTGCTACCTGCCACTAACTGTCACTGAGCCCCTAGAAGTGGCACCCTCGGCTGTTCTGTTGATGTTGGAGCCCATCTTCTTTCTCTTGGGACACTCTGGAACGGGGGAGAGAGGCTCAGAGTGCCGTCCGGGAGGATTTGCCACGGCATTCCTCTCAAGCAGCTCTCAGGCATACCTGAATGAAACCGAGGAATGTCTCGTCTGTCTCCAGGAGAAGAGTGTTCTTCTCACCAGCGTACCTGCCAACGTCACTGGGAGTAACTTTGAGAGTTTCCGAGAATATATTGAACAGGAGGCGGACAGCCCTTGGAACAGGGGAGCTGTGGGAGAGAGATTGCCTCGGGAACTGGGAGAGGTTGAGATAAAGCCAAGAGAAGAGAGGAGTCTTCTTCACTCAGAACCATAGTAGGAGAGGGGAGCCACGGGTCAAGCGGAACACGGTTCAAATGAGCATTATGGTAAGAGAAATACGCTGGGTACCAGCTCAGCCACAGGCCCAGCGCCAATGCACAGAGAATAGAAGTATGAGGACAAGCCAAGGTTGGTGACTCAGCAATGACAAGAATTAGGGCCTTGGGAACTGAAGAAAGTAGGATTCTTCCAAACAGGCTGACGGTTGCTTATTCTCAATCCCCAAATCCAAAATGCTTTGAAAACTGACATTTTGGGGTGGCAAAACCTGTCCTGAATTGACATAAGGCTGTCTGTAATCTTGGTTCACCCCTCTTAATGTGAATATTCATAGTTTTGCTGTAGAAATATCCATTTATTATGGGTTATGCTGGTGGTATTAAATAATGTAGAGGATAGCAATATATTACATTTCTTAAAAACCTGAATTCCAAAACACATCTGTTTCCAAGGGTTTCAGATAGGTGACTGTGTGTCATGCACTACTTCCACATTATCTCATTTAATCCTTACATAACTCTTGAGAGGATATTATTATTTTCCCCATTTTATAGATGAAAAAAATAGGATAGGGAAGCATTTATTTGACCAAGGTCATGCAACCAATAGAAAGTAACGGATCGAGGATTGAACCCCACGCATTGAAACCCAGCTCTGTGCACAGGCCAGCGCCATGCAATGTGCTGACAGGGACTGTAGGGTGGCCAGCAGTGGCTCCTGGGGAGGGGACTCAGAGATACTGTCACCTTCTCCTGCTAAAACCTGTCCCTGACGCTGACACCTCCGACAATTGTTTTGGTTTTTATAAAAAAGAAGCAGTTGCTGGGCTAGAACCTCCTGTCAGCATGAACTTCTGGAAAGTGCTGAGTAAGAGTGAAATAGGATCTTTTTTAACTCATGTCCTTCAGCTACACTAGAGGACCTGTATCTAGGACAGTAGTTTTGGGGCTTTAAGGGGTCTCAGGTTCCTTTGAGAAGCTGATGAAAGCTATGAACTTTCTCCGCGGGATACTGCACGTGCAACTCCACCGAGTAAATACTTCATCTTGTTTCAGGGGAGCGTATCCACGAACCCCAGATTAAGAATCTCTGTTCCCAGTTTTTAGAGGATTAGTAAAGTTTCCATGAAAAAAGTTATAGCAAAATTCAACTTTAAAGAGTGAAGATCGTTTTAATTAATATAATTCAGTTATATTATAACTGAATTATATTAATTCAGTTAATTAATTAACTGAATTAATTCAGTTAATTAATTCAGTGACTCAGTTAAGATGTAATTTCTGTAGAAGCCTAGAATTCTCTGGCCAAAGTGTGTGTGTGTGTGTGTGTGTGTGTGTGTGTGTGTGTGTGTGTGAGGGTGTTAAGAGGAAAGACCGGGTGGGGTTGAGTCCTCTGACTTCTCAAGTAAATTACCCATACAGGTATTGTTAAAGGCTTTGCCTTCTCTGCTCATATAAACAACAAAATGGTCCTGAAAGCAGGGATTGCAATTAGAGGTGACTTTCAGTTCAAGGATCTTGTAATTATCTTTGGTCTGTGTGCGCTTGGAGACTTCGGTTCTCCTGGGCAGATTGCTTTCCACCATCTGCAATACTAAAACTTGCAAACCACTGTCGAGGCCCAACTATAAAGAATCTCCAGCTGACGTCGTAACTTTATAGTTTATTTTCCGTCTTGCTCTTTTGATTTACTAGGACTCTAAGCCTAAAACTAAATGTTTCCTAGTCATGTACATCTCTGATTTGATAGTGATGATATCCTAGTCCCAATAGTATACAACTGGGAATGATGGATAGAAGAAGGGTGTTCATCGCTAGCTGGCACAGAAAACAACTCCTCAGAAATTCAGGAACTGGATAATGGCAGATTTTGTTTTTTACATGATTACCTTTATGACAGTTCTGTCACTCCACACCGAGTGCGATATATTTGAGCGGGTTTTTCTCTAACGAGAGTAACCATGGCTCATGACACTGGGCTGAGCTGTGTTTCTGATTTGTGCGTTTGGTAATTGGTAGAAACTGACGGTGCATGCATTTTGATGTGAAGTTAAAAAAAGACATGTTCAGATGAGGAGAACACGTGTATGCTCCTCATTTCCCACATGTTAATAGACAAGATTAAATGATAAATGCAGATTAGCAAAAACGGTTACATTCTTAGACTCTGGAGTTAATCCAACCCGGGTTTGGGTTTCAAATCCATCACTTATCAGCTAAATGACTGTCGACAGTTACTTCTATGCCTCATTTTCTGTAAAAATTGTATTAAAAGTGGTATTTCCCTCTAGAGATGTTTTAGGGATTAATTGAGATAATGCATGTAAAGTACTTAGCACACTGTCTTTTTCAACACACGTCAGCTAATGTTATCGTACAGGATAATAATGATTTCCCAACTCTGTTCTCCTACAAGAACCCTCTCTGGCATTATTTGGACTTAAATACAACTGGGTCCCCAGATGTGCCAAGATGTATATTTATTTGGTCTTTCGCCCAGCTCTAAGTTATCAGAGACTTAGTGCTTGGATGAGAGGAGGGAGACGAATTTCATATTACCAAAGTGCTTTGCGTGAGAGGGAGATTGCAAGCCTCCGTGACAAAGAGTTTTTTGTGTGCTATATGGCAGCCTGGCAGGGACTCAGTGTGTTTCTGCTGAACTGAGCTGAATGGGCAAGACCGAGAGAATGCCTGGACCCATCCCACCTGCCCGCACCCTGGCAACTTGTCCATCCCAGTCGTGGCCCTTGGTCAGCACAGGTGAATGGACTCAGATGTGTTCCAAACCAAAACATTCTAGGGCGGTAGGTGGGCCTGTATCAGTCACCCTGGGTCCCCAGGAGCCCGGAGGTGCCAGGTTCATCTGAAGTCAGTGTGGGGATCACCTGTCACCTGTCTCTGCAGAGGTAGAGGGCAGAGCCTGCAGGGTTCTGCCAGCACTTGCACAGGGTGTCTGTGAGAAAGGCTGCTGGCCTTGCTTTATTATTCTGTCAGCCTTGAATAGCTTTGAGCCTAAAACCACCTGTCTCATTCCAACCGAAATCCAGTGAGTGTTTGAAAGAAAATGATCCCATTTGAAAATCGGTGGGAAACTCAGTCGATACCTTTCCTGGTTCTGCTAAATTGTGCAGAACTTAGCTTCTTGGGAAATCAATAAAATTTCCAAATGTGTATCAAACAAAAGCAGAGGTTCTAAAAAAGGGAAAGTGTATAAGACTAACTGGCTTAACTTAATGGAAAATAGGTCCTCCATAACGTACTTGGCAAAAACTAATGCTGTGTGTTTCTTGGGATTTGGAGGTGCGCTCTGGAGAGGAGAGAGGCTGTCTTTAGGACATTTAGAGAGACTCTGCCGGGCTGCCTTTCCTTTTGGCTGGTAACAAGGAAACTTGTAATAGGTTAAAACATTTAAAAATGAGATTCTTAGTAATAAACAGCTGTGTACGAGGTATCATGGAAAGCGACATTTTAATGTCTTATTACTGATGATGACTTATGGCATAGTTTTACTGTATCCCCAGATGTAAGGTTCAAATGTAAAGTCAGTTAGAATCAACTCACAGAGCATGCCTGTACTTTTCCACAGCACTAAAATTTATTTATGGTACGTATATAGTGGGCAGAATTAGCAAAAAGAATACCTAATTCAGAAAAAAAACCCACCTTTTTCCTGGCAGAACTATAACCAGAATTATCTTCTAATATGTAACTGTGGACAGTAATTTTCCAGAATATGGATAACATGAAGGAATTTTGCAGTATTCCTTTCTCACATCTACTTTTACCACATTTTAGCTTTTTTTTTTTTTCCCCCTACTACTTTTATTTTCTAAAGAAAAGTGCCCAGATTTCTTGTTTACTTGGCCTTCTGGACTTCCTCGTGCTTGTGCAAATTAGGTTTTTAATACTTATTCATTTTAGAAACTTTTTATTATTAGAAGACTTGTGGCCGGAGGAAAAGAAAACATGAAGTATATTGAATTACTTACAGTGGCCATTGATATTGTTATCATAATACCATGAACAAAAACATAAAACAATGGGCTGGAGTCAGGGCACGTGGGCTCCAACCCATGGGTCTCCAGGAGCCCCCTTGGCATTCTGGGGACATTTATATGAGATGAGCGCTCAGGTCCGTCAGCTCTGAAGGATCCATGCCCAGCGGCGTGCAGAGAAATAGACTGGGGGCCAGCCTCTCTCAGCAGCATAGTCCTCCCTGACCTCATTTGACCCTCTGATTTCCCTCATCTCTATCACAAAGCTAGTCATAGCATCCCCCAGAACGTAGCAAGGGAGTTAGGTTAGGGAGTTAAATAAAATCCGGTGCTGTGAAGTGCTTACTCCTGGTGCCTGAAATAGAGTATGCACTGCTTGTTATGTACCACCCAGCCCCACTGAGCACCAAACAGCGACCCAGAGAGACGCTGGAGCCAGACTGCTCTGCCACTTACTGGCTGTGCCACCTTGGGCAAGTTACTTAACCACTCTGTGCCTCAGCTTTTTTATCCACAACCAGTGATAATAATATTAATAGCAACCTACCCCGTAGGACTCTTGTAAGGATTTTTAAAATCTAGACAGAAATAATACCACTCTTTTGGGATGAACTGAGTGCTTACTCCATGTTAGTCACTGAACCGAAATGGTTTACACACTTTATCGCTTGTCAGCCTATGAGGTGCTGGTCCATTCTTACCCCCATTTTACAGACAAGAAACTTGCAAGCGTTGTCTGTGATCACACAGCCAGCATGCAGTGAAGGCAGGGTTCAAACGCAGGTTGCCCTACTCTAAAGCGTGTGCTTCCCAGCCCTACAGTCTGTGCTGGGCCTGTGTCTCCCCCCGCCACCCCCCGAAAATAGCGTGGGCAGGTTCAAAATGCTGACAGGCTTCCAGGGTAGGTCCAAGCAATAACAACCCCACGGAAATCAGTCCAAAATCAAGCCGACTAGTGCACCAGCATCTTCATTTGCAAACCAGATCTGGGGCTGAGTGCGGCGGTGGCACCATCAAGAGAGCACTGCATACTCTGCTTAAAAGTCAAGCACTTCTGAAAACATCTGCTTGAAATTGTGTGCCACTGATTGAAATGAAAAACAAACTCAGATGCCAAGCAACGGTGGGAAGAGGACAAGAAGAGAACTAGTGACAAACAACTAGTTAGCGCATCACCACCGATGGTCACAATAAGAGCCCACACGAAAAAAATTTAACATCACAAGGAAAATTATGGAGGTTTTGGCCACAAGTTATTTTCTGTTCCAATATGTAAAATAGAAAACTGTTATTTTTCTATCAAATGGCATAAATTTCTATAGTGGGAAAGACCTTTAATTTGTTGGTTCTATCACAACACTGCAGCCCTGATGCATCTGACTTTTGCAGCCAAAGCTCCCTGGCCTTTGTCCTCGCCTCTTTGACGTAGCAGAAGGAGGGCTGGGGCTGGCACCCTGGAGGGACAACTCCCCCACCCCCGCCCCCGCCCCCACCCCCCCTACTCCTAGCACCCAAGTCAGGACAGAAAACCCTCATGCTACAGTACTTTGGAAGAAGTTCCGGGCCAGACTTTCTAGGTCATGTGGCTGGTAAGAGGCAGGGTCAAACCCAGATACTTTGGAGTCCACATCACCCTGTCATCTCTTATTTAACCTTATCTGACCATGACCTGGGTGCCTGCCTCGGGACTGACTTGTTTATCCTTTCCTAAAAGACGCCTACATTTTTATAATCTCTGAAACATCCCCCTCCCACCCCCAAATAAACATAACTTAGAACCATAGCTAAAATTGCATTCCCGTACTCAGCCTGATGGTGGATAGAGGTGCTGAGGTGCAGAGGGGGCTTACTTGAAAAGACCTTGAGAGAGAACCCAGGTTCATAGGAGTCCTGAGAAGTCAGGCTTGGCACTGGTTGCAGAAACAGTGATCAAAGCATACCCACGCCAGGTCCTGACTTCTCAGAAAGAGGAGCCTTATGTAAGTGTCTTGGCCAGCTCGGGCTGCTATAACAAAAATACCATAGACAGGGTGGCTTAAACAACAGACTGTTACTTCTCATGGTTCTGGAGGCTGGGAAATCAAGATCAAGGTGCTTTTAAATAGCTGTCTTTTCGTTGTATCCTCACATGACAAAGAGCTCTGTTCCTTTTCTTATAAGGAAACTAATCGCATCCTAAGGGCTCCAACCTCATGACTTAATTATTTCCCAAAGGCCTCACCTCCAAATACCATCACATTAGGTCTCCAAGATATGAATTAGGAGGGGGCACAAACGTTCAGTGCATAGCACTAGGAATAATGCAGCCAGCCACGTTTCTTCTTGCAAAATCATCTTCGGCCCAATTTCTCCATCTCCCTTGCCCCCTGCATCTAATTGGTTGTCTCTTCTTCTTAGATGTTACACGAACTCCTTTCTCTCTTCTTTCAGTTCTCATTACTTCGTACCCTAAACTCTGCAGTGAAGTCACTCTGCTCATCTCTCTCCCATTTCCTCATTCTCCCTGCACACATATGTCTGATCATGTCTTCCTCTACTTAAAGAGTTCAGAACCCTCCATTGCCCATGGGATCAAAGTTCTTTACCCACAAATTCTTATCCCTCTAGGATTTAATCTCTACTCGGCTGCATGAGTTATCTGCTCCAGACAAACTAGTCTTTCCCCATCCCCTTAATATGCCTCATGGTTCCCCCTGTTTACCCCCTCAACCAGCACTACCCTCAGATCCAGGTAAGAAGGGCCTTTACTCCGGCCTCACACTCTAGGGGGCCTTGCTCTGGCCTTATTTCTCCTTGTTCGGTGACACATTGGCAGGCCCAAGGGGATGTGCTCTCCCTGAGCCCAAGTCCTGCCCTGTAGTCCATGTGCTGAACACCTGAGACCCAGAATTCCCTGCTCCGATGGCCCGATGGCAACTTTCATGGCCTGCGCAGTGGCGGGGAGGGGGAGCGGGGAGGAGTGGTAAGTGGACTGAGCTTAGACTTGCAGGCCCGGGTGTTTACATGTGTGCATATGACGGACCTGGGGTAGGATGGGCAGGGGGCATGCCTCATCCAGGGGCCGGGGGCTGGCTCTCCCATTCCACTGCCAAGTTCCAGAGCCTAGTGATTATAAAGCGTATTTGTCAAGGTAAAGGACAGAGCGTATTTTATTTAGCTTCACTTATAACTTTAAAACAGGTAGAGCACATTTTAACAGTCTGTTAGTTTGACTTAAGACTTAAAAATATTAAGACAGGAGGTATGTGGGTTCCACTTGTATTCTTGTCCCAGGATCCAGAAATGTTAGGAGCTTACCTTCCCTCTATTTCCATTTCTACCAGTTGACATTTTACCCATCTTTTAAGTTACAGGTCCATTCTCACCTTTACCATAAAGCCTGCACTGACAACCCCCAGCTACAATGTAATTTCCTCTTAGCTTGTTTCATTCGTAAACCAGCCTTAGTGATGTTCTAGGTGCCAGGCACCATGATGGAATTAAAAATACAGATGTGAAGAAACAGGCCTCTCCCTTAAAGAGCTTATAGGCTAGAAAAAGAGTCAACACCCACCCACCATGCACAATCCATCAGCACCTTCCATTGGCATTACATCCAAATTATATTGCAAATATGACACATGCTGCAATCTTCCCTGCTAAAACCCCAGTTTAAGGCACCATGACTTTTAATCTGGACTATGCCTCTGCTCTGGGCCTGCTTATGGTCTGTTCCCCACCAGCTGCCATAAGACCTTTCTGCCCTGCTTAAAACCCTCCAATGGCTTTCCACTGCAATTAAAATAAAATCTAAACCCGTAACCGGGCCCCCATTGACTCTCCAGCCCATCTCCTGGATCTCTCCCTCTCATCCTCTACTTCAGTGACTTCTCAAGCCTGCCCTGGCTTCTTTCCATCTCTCAAACAACTTGTTCCAATCTCAGGGGCCTGTGAACTTGCTATTCTCTCTATAGCAGGTTTTTTCTTGTTGCCTCTTTTTGTTTGTTGCTTATTTCTTAGTTCGTATGTTATCCTCCCAGAGAGACCTACCCCAACTTCC
Source organism: Neophocaena asiaeorientalis asiaeorientalis (assembly GCF_003031525.2). NCBI lineage: Eukaryota > Metazoa > Chordata > Mammalia > Artiodactyla > Phocoenidae > Neophocaena > Neophocaena asiaeorientalis. The sequence continues at coordinate 4,299,372 of NW_020173666.1, forward strand.
CTAATGAAAGAACTTCCAAGTCCCTTATTATCCCATTCCTCTGTTTTATTAATTTGTTCATGTGTTTACTGTTTGTCCATGTAGAATTGGATTCCATGAGAACGAAGACTTCGTTTTGCTCATAACTGCCTTCCTGGTGCATATGGTTGGCACTCTGTGAATTTTGTTAAATGAGTGAATGATGGCCATAGAATATGATTTGTGCAGGGCGCTGCACAAGCCATTGGAGAAACCTAATTCTACCTGGGGAGAGTTGGTTTTGACTACAGCCTGGGTTTGGGGAGGTGGGGTTGGTGGGAAATGTGAAGACATAGGGTTGACAATACATTTGATCATGCTAGAGTTTAAACTTTAATCTGAAAGCCAGGAGGAGTCATTGAAGGGTTTGAGCAGAAGCGTATGACCAAATTTGTCTCTTAGAAGTGACCTGGGGTGAAGGGGGAGGAGAAACCAGGGAAGGCAAAGATGGAGGCAGGGATTTAAGTCAGGATGAAGCTTTCTGTATACAGGAGGGAAGAGGATTTCTATCAGGAAGATAAGAAGTAGACAGCTTTAGTCAGCAAATCCACACGTAAGCCTCCCTGTGTGTATGGTCAGGGTGAAAAATTGGGTAAAGATGACAACTGCATGGAGGAAATGAAGGAGATGGAGCCATCTCTGGTGGCTGCTGGGTTTCAGATTAGATGCAACCTTTCTAAGCCTGGATTCTTGGAGAGAATCAAGCTCTGATGTCCAGAGGCACCTACTGTGTGTAGTTAATTCACTGCCCTCCTAAGCATCTAGAATGGTTCTAGATATGTGCTATTGTTGAAAGAATTGAGAAAACAGTTCCTGTGTTGTGTAGGTCAGAGGAGGACTCCCATTTTTTTTTGGCCGAGCCACACTGCACGTGGGATCTTCTTAGTTCCCTGACCAGGAATCGAACCCATGGCCCCTATAGTGGAAGTATGGAGTCCTAACTGCTAGACCGCCAGGGAATTCCCAGGAGTCCCATTACGAGTTGGGTAGATCACAGTATCACTGGGGAATACAGAGGTAGAAATGTATTTAGAGGGAAAATACCGAGTCAGGTTTAATCATACTGAGTTTGAGATGAGGACTGAGTGGTGAGTTATGAAAAAGGGAGAGAGAGAAATCAACATATAGGAGTTAGTTGATGCCAAGGGTGTAAAGGAGGTTGCCTAGAAAAAGGATAAACCAAGGAAAGATCCAAGGCAAAGCCCTGGGAAGCCTCATTAATTAAGGCTTAGCTTAAAGTTACAGGTTAAAAAGTTGGCTAAGTCAAGAGATCCTAAAAGGAAGACCTAGAAGAAGACAGAACTTTGCAGAGAAATAGTACAGAATGAGGCGTGGTATTGGGTCAGCCAAAGTAGTTTCAAGAAGAAAGGGATGGTTGATAGTGGCAACCATAACAAAGGTGAAATAGGAAATGTACTGAAACGTACATGTGGGTTTGGTAATATGAAGGTCACGTCATCTAATTCTGGAAAGCACCCCATAATTCTTCTCATTCTGAAGTCATGTTATCATCATCACCGTCATCATCATCACTACTGCTACCAGTAGTGGTGGTTATAGCAGTTTCACGGGTTGGATGGGGAAGACAGGAGTGAATTACCCTAATGATGTTAGAAGTAATTTCTCAAAGTCTCAGAAGGTATGGTTACAAGACAGATTATGATGGACCTTTCACTCATCAGAGCTGCAGCAATGCATTCTATGAGCTGGCTTCTTAAAAAGGTCCAATAGATCCTACATCCAATAAAGTGTTTCTGTGTAGTTCACCATTAAGACAAAATCCATCTTTTTTTCTCCAGTGATGTGAATTTAATTTATTCTCATTTATTAAAGCTACTTCTGGGACTTGAAAATGCTTTCTAAATGTTCATTCCGTTTTTGCATTCACAGTCCATTTCATTCAACACGCCTTACTGAAGATGGAATTGCTTACTAAATTTGAAAGAGATCAATAAATAGCAGCAAAACTACAGGAGGTCATTTAATTTATTTTTATTAACAGACCCAATAAATCTGAGCCTATTTTCTTCGAATAAATCAGCTGGAAATAAAGAAACTGCTTTTGGGCAATTTATGAGGTTAAGTCTAAAAATAAAATTTTACTTTCATTTGTGGCTGGTATTAACATGACAAAGCTTCAACAGAGCTTGCTTAGTACTGAATTTATGTCCCCTATCTGCACAGATATCTTCTGCATAGCTGTATACAGGTTAGCGAATAGATCTGAAAGGGAACAGAGTCAAACTAAAAATACAGTCTGTAGAGAGGAGTTCTCTGTATTTAAAAGTTTTAGGGTACATATTAAAAGTCTGACTTGTAGGCAGCATTTTTATCTGAAAATGACCTGGGTGCCCTAGAATTTACTGTGGCTACTTAAGGCAGGAGGAGGGAAACTCTAAGACTGGTTTTATTTGAGCTCATCTAGACATGGGGTGATATTGCTTTGGCTACACCAGGAGCATAATTTTCTCTTTGGTGAGCTCTGGGGGCTGAGAACAGTGATTAATTGGCTAATCAGAATTTCAAAGGGCAGCGACAACAGTGGCGAACAGAATGTAGTTACAGAAGTTCAAGTCCATTAAAACACTTTGCAATGACTGAGCCTTTCCCCCCATCTCTCCCTGTTCTATAGTATCCTCTGCCCGCTGGTCTCTAAGCCTCACCCTCGGCACTAGCCTTCCTTTTTTTCTGTATACATTTCCCCAGCCTCTTTCTTTACATCTTCACTACCCACAAAATGAAACTGAAAAATATGAATCTTTTCCCTTTTCTAAAAAAAATTTTTTATGTTACTTTATTTTTTTGTGGGGGGGTGGCGCACCGTGCAGTTTGTGGGATCTTAGCTCCCTGACCAGGGATCGAACCCTGGCTCTCGGCAGTGAAAGTGCAGAGTCCAAACCACTGGACCGCCAGGGAATTCCCTTTTACTTTTTAAAGTTTTATTTTCCCTCGTCTTAAATTCAAAACAAGTTGAGCTTTTTGATTTTTTCCCCCTCCCAACCTACGATTGTTCTTATTTTTGTGGGACACCTAGATTTTGTCTACCTCCACTGCATCAGTAGACCACAATATCAAATGAATTCCCAGGCTAAAGGGACTCTAAGGTAGCTTAGGAATAGTGAATTTGTGCAGATAAATTAACGATTAGGATTTTTTCCCCCCAGACACAATCAATATCACTGTCTTCAATAGCCTAGCAACGTGAAACTATTCCATACATTTTCATCCACGCCTACATTAAAACCTGAGAATCAGGCAAGTGACTCAAGCAATTGCTTAGGTAGGGAGTGTGCCTGCACAGAGCCGGTGTGACTTGTCTCAAGTCAGGCTCCCCAGCTGGAAAGGAAAATGGGGCCACGCGCCTTGGGAAGAGACACCGAGGGCCCTCACCTTGCTCAGCCCACAGCTGGTTTACCAAGCTAATAGCCACAGCATTATGCCTATGACTATGTACCTGATTATACATTACTCCCCACACAGGAAGTTGAATGAATATATGAAATCATTTTGCTTCCATGACCTCACTGCAGGCACAGAGTTTTGCATTTCAGGTTTCTCTCCCTATGTTCCCATCAGTGATATTCATTCTCTCTCTCTTCAAATCTGTTTCCCTAGCGACTCCTGAGAATGGAAACTTTTCTTATGATTAGATCACAGGGCTGGGGACTTCTATAAAATTTTCAACTTGGTCTCATTTTCACTTAACTGACCCTTTGTTCCTCCTTTCCTTATCTATATAATGAGGAAATAACACTTTGCATGGAAACTGATTCTCAGATGAGAGGTAACTGAATGCTATTGTTTTCATCATCATCAAACAGTGGACATATTCTAGGTGTGGCCAAAGCAAGAAGGGGATGATCCTGAGAACTTCCTAAAAAGACCCAAGACTTGAAAATGTTTCTGGAGAGGCAGCTGTAGCGGTGATTGAGAGCACAGCCTGAGAGAGCCGGGTGGACTAGATTTGAATGCTAGTTTTGCTACTGACTAGCTGCCACAGTTTCCCCAAGTGTGAAATGAAGGCATAATAGTGACCCCCTTAGCACTGAAAGTAGGATTATACAAGTTAATATTGATAACATTCTTGGAACAGTGCCTTCAGTCTCAAAATGCTGTGCAAACAAAAAATTTAACATTTCTGATTATGCTAGAAAGAAAGGCCCCTCTTGTCCGGAAAGATGTAGTTCTGGTCCTTGTCACTCATGAGTAAGAACTGAGTTCAGGGCTTCCCTGGTGGCGCAGTGGTTGAGAGTCCGCCTGCCAATGCAGGGGACGCAGGTTTGTGCCCCGGTCCGGGAAGATCCCACATGCGGCGGAGAGGCTGGGCCCATGAGCCATGGCCGCTGAGCCTGTGCTCCAAAACAGGAGAGGTCACAGCAGTGAGAGGCCCGCGTACAGCAAAAAAAAAAAAAAAGAATTGAGTTCAAACACAGGGGGTTCCGCTGATGAGAGAAAGAATTGACCGCATGATGGAGACCATAAGAATCCATCAACTACTGATCTTTAACCGATTTTGCTTCTCTACCTACTAAGGAAAATGTTTGTTCATGTAACTCACACAGTTTAAATTTGATATTGAAAACTGTATTATAACTTTAAGTAAGTTTATTTTTGTTATTAGGAGGTAGAAAATTTGAAATGAGATGAGGATCGACTGTAATTGCCAAAAGTATCTCATGATTTGATTTTTAGAAAAGACTTTACCTACCTTATATAATAAAGCATGACAAATCTCAAAGAAATTACATAAAGTGTTGATGTGTGGATTTATCAAATATATTACCAAATTTTTGGTAGACTCCCAAAAAGCACTCTAGTTGCATTTAAAATGATCAACTTCAGTAGGCTATACTGCTTTGGCTGTCTGGAATTGAGATCATCCATCCCTACATGATGGAAAATATCACTTTACCAGCACCAATGTTTTACAGAATTGTGTATAGATGGGGAAAGATAATAAGCCAGATGTATTTAAGTTGTCTTGACAAATCAGTAAAAGAGACTCCTCAAACTGTCATTTCTATTTATACTTTTGTTTAACTGTCCAAAAATGTTTGTACCCCTGGACAGTGCACTAGAGTAAGAGTTGGCACAGGTGATGGGTATGCTTTTCTTCTTTCTAAACTGATAGGAACGATTTTACTAGAATCTTTTCTAAACAATAATGAACCAAGCTCCCTCTCATGTAAGTCATCTTCGGAAAAAAAATTTTTTTTTAATTAAAAAAATATATGTATATATACATGGAAGTTGAGGGTACTGAAACTGATTCCTTTTAAAAAGCTGGACATGTGTATAGATGACCCATATTTCCTCCACAACTTCCCTCTTGCTACCAAACAGATGGATGGAAGGAAGGGGGATGCTTTTTATCTTCCCAAGGGCCACTGAAGGTTGGTGATTAAGGGAAGCAAGCAGGAAGAAATATGTATTATGGTTGCTTGTTGCAGGTTTGTAAGATAGAAAGAATAAACTGGAAGATGATTCCAGCAGGAGGTGTCACTGGTTCTTGGTGGAAAGAAGACCTGTGATTGTTTTAAGCACGAGAGGCTATTTTCATCACTATACCATCTACTCCCTCTACCCACCATGCCTCAGATGGTTATAGTTATAACTGTGTTCCAAACTGCACTATACCAAAGGTTATGGATAGAGTTACACTTACAAAAGTAACTATATAAAGACTATATATTGAGGTTTTTTATAAGTATAATTCCTTACCATTTGTCCTTTGAAATAAAGGTTGAATTGCTAAATAACGACCCAGTAAGGTTGTTACTGCCTTTCTTGTCTTTCTCCAAAAAAACAAAACAAAACAAAACAAACAAATCTTTATAAATATTCAGAAGCTTTGACTACATCAAAGTGACCAGTAGAAAATTGCAAATGAGAAACAGAAAATATTTGCAAGACAATTGGCATTTCACTTTTAGAGAAAGCTATTTTCTGACAGCAGTTTAGCATTTTTGCTTTCATTTTATTTAAAAGGAGAAACTGTAGTTTAGAAGAAAAGACAGTATGAAAAGGAGCCCAGTTTCCGCTCTCATCACCATACGTAATATATGCTTGCGGGCGAGCTCTCTGGGGGAACAAACAGGCGATTGATTGCAATGGCTGTTTTCTATTTATTCCAGTGATAAAATGAAAGACTGGACTCAACATCAGATTTTTTTCTTAAGGAACTTAAAGAAAAATTGGTTTATTTGATGTCTTATTATGTCTTCAGCAGTTAACAAATCTGTAAGCATCTATTTTATTCTACTGTAATACCACTACATATTGAATTGATTTTTTAATTGTAGTAAATTCAGATGTTCATTTTCAACCCTGAAATTTTCTAATTCTACCGTTGCTTTTGCCTGAGGTAAAAATAAATGTTACAGTCATAAATGGAGAGGGGAGATAACTTATGCCTACACACACATTTAATCAGCCAGCCAGACTGCTCACTATGTATGTGCATTTGTATCTACTTTTATCTGTTAAAATGCTTTAGGCTGCTGAAACAGAAAAGGCATTATCTCACGTAACTAGAGGACTCAAAGTGGGGTGACTCCAGGGTTGGACAGTTCCATGGCTCAACTCTGTCATCAAGAAGATCACTTCTTGGGAATTCCCTGGTGCTCCAGTGGTTAAGACTCGGTGCCTTCACTGCCGTGGGCCCAGGTTCGATCCCTGGTCAGGTTCGATCCCACACAAGCCGTGAGGTGTGGCCAAAAAATAAATAAATAAATAATTTTTTTAAAAAAGATCCCTTCTTTCCTTCTTTCTTCTGTGCCTTCTTCGGCATGTAGGTTTTGTACCCTAGCTGACGTCTTTGGAGTTGCAAGATGATTGTCACAGGTACAGGTTTCTCATCCAGAGCATCACCAGATTTCCAGGGGTAGAGAAGACCACCTCCTCTTCCTGTGTCTTCCTTTTTCTAACGAGCCAGGAAATCCTTCTCAGAAGCCTCACATCAGACCTCTAGTTTCATTAAAAAAGATTGAGTCATACGCCTCTGCCTAAAACAATCACAGTCAGAGAGAATAGGATTATTCTGGTTGGTGTAGAGGATTCAGATTAGCCTCTAAATTCCACGGGAACAGTGTAAACCCAACAGAATTTTGGATTATTGAGTACGGAAGTTTCGGGTGGGCAGTGATCTGACGTGTCAGCTGGCTGTTGAGAAATAGCCATACTGAACATATATTGGCATAAGTATAGATCTATGAAGTGTGAATTATTAATTCAGAAATGTTCATTGGAGTCGTAGGGACTCTAGCCTTTAAAATGAGCAACCTAGAATTCAGACATCATGTTGTTTTATTTTCTTAATACCTGTCAGAAAAGATTTTATGTACAAAGTTGTTTTAGGTCTCTCGCCTCCGCTGGAATGTAAGTTCCTTGAGAGTGCAGACTGTATTTGTCTTGTTCACAGCTGTGTATCCAACATCTGGAACAGGGTAATCAGCGCATGGTAGGCACTCAAGAAATTTTTTTTGAGTAAGTGATGAAAATTTCAAGGAGGAGATTGTAATCCCTCTCCAGCCACGGTATGGAAATCATGATTTAGAAATTATTTTTATATTGCAAAAATGTAAAGTCCTCCACTTTTTATACACATGTTCAGTGTGTTCATCCCCTGTAATGGGAGAATACCACAACAGTTATTGTTCACCCTTTTGTTAAGGTGATTTTGTGACACGGTGCAGAGAGAAGAGGTTTAATCGGGCTACACTCCAGTAGAACTGAGGAATGGAAGAACACAGCTACAAAAACACACCTGTAAGCACCACATCAACATAAAATGGCAGAGCAGTTAGCCAAGCATTGGACCAAGACTGACAGAAACAAAACAAAGAAAATACAAGTGCAAGAAAAATTAAATTTCAAGCTAGTATGGACCAGTTTGAAAACTCTAAGATGATGCATTCTTTAAACTTTAAACATAATGTGTGATGCTTTTGCAAATTATGTCATGAATTATTGAAGAAGACTGGGGAGAGGTACCTACTCTAGCAGGGTCTTTGATATGGACTGTTTCAATTTATTTTAAATATTTGACATAGTTTTTCAGATATCTAACCCCTGAAGGTATGGACATTTAATAGTCGTTCTAACAGCACTGAATATTTTATTTATCTGTTACTTATAAAACTTATTAAGCACACAAATTCTAAGAGGCAAAAGTATCAAAGGTATCACCAATCTTCTTTTTAAGTTTCTTATGGTCTAGAACAGCTACTGAGACACGAGACACGTACATGAACAGTTATAATTCAAGGTAGTGTGAGGTCAATCTCTCAACAGGAGTACAAACAAATATTATGACAAATTAAATAGAAGGAGAGAGAGATTCTGGCTGCAATGATCAGGGAAGGGTCCATGAAAGAGATGGCACTGGATCTGAGCTTGTCAGGTGGATTTAGGAAGGTGGGTGGAAAAACACTTGCAAGGAAGTTCTAGCCACTGGACTAGATTATAGTCAAGTTAGCTAGAGCCATTCACTAATCTATCTTCAGGTGGTTTTTGATGTTCCACCAGTCTTTGGCCTCAGCTCTCTGCTCTTCAATGTTTTTATCAACATCTTGGAGAAAGCCTTATAAGTCTTTAATAATAAACTTGTAAGTCTTTAATAATAAGTGTGCCTATTCAGATTTGTTTGCAATGCAGAGCAGGTAGAAATAGAGACTATACTAGAAACAGAGAAATGATCCAAGAAAGTCTTAACTGGCTAGAGTGACTGATGTTATCTAAGAAGAGAAAATTTACCAAATAAGTGTAAAGCTCTTCAGTTTGATTAAAAAATAATGTATTGCCCAAGCACAAGATGGAATTGCCCTGGCTTAACAGTAATCCACATGAAAAGAGACTTGAGCAGGATTAGTTGAGATTACCTGCAAGGTATTTACCCTAAAGCAAATGCAAACTACATTCATTTAGCCTAAAATTTATCCATTCAATAAACATGTTTTAATTAAACACTCTGCACAAAATATTATCCAAGGATATGGAACTATAACAATGAATAAAAATGATTCCTGTCCTTAGGGACATATAGCTTGTGACAATACAATTAAAATATAGTGCTGTAAATGTAAAAATAAAGTATAGGCCTCAAAAATAACAAAGAATCCCAGCGAAGAAATATTGGTCAGATCAAAGCAGAGTACAATGCTAAATTTGTACACACATTTCTTAAAAACAGCTTTATAATTCACTCATTTCAAGTGTATAATTCAGTGGTTATATACATATATTTTTCCACAAAGTTGTGTAACCATCACCATAACCAATTTTAGGACATTTTTATCAGTCCTAAAAGAGACCCTCTAACCATTAGCAGTCATTCTCTGTTCCCCCTCAGCCACCAACACCATCCCCAGAGTCCTCAGCAAACACTAATCTACTTTCCATCACTAGAGATTTCCCTATTCTGAACATTTAATAAAAATGGAATTATAGAATATGTGGTCTTCTGTGACTAGATTCTTTCGTTTAGAACAATGTTTGGAAGTTCTTCCATTTTATACCGCACATCAATATTTCATTCCTTTTACTGTTGAGTAATATCCTGTTGTATGGATGTGCCGTACGTATTTATCCATTTATCAGTTGATGGACATTTGGGTTGTTTTCAGCTTTTGGCTCTTCTGCATAATGAGCCACGTTCAAGTTTTTGTGCCAACATATGTTTCATTTCTTTTGGGTATATACCTAGGGAGTTGAATAGTTAGGTCATGTGGTAACTCTATGTTCAACATTTCGAGGAACTGTCAAACAGTCTTCCAAATTTGCTGCACCATTTTACATTCCCACCAGCAGTGTATGAGGTTTTTGGTTTTCCCACATCCTGTTATTGTTGTCTTTTTGATTATAGCAATCCTAGTGGGTGGGAAGTAGTATCTCTCTGTGGTCTTTACTTGCATTTCCCTAATGACAAATGATGTGCATCTTTCCATGTGCTCATTGTCTACTTGTATGTCTTCTTTATGTTTTAATATTTATTTATTTATTTGGTCGCGCTGGGTCTTAGTTGCAGCACATGGGCTCCGTAGTTGTGCCATGCGAATTCTTAGTTGCAGCATGCATGTGGGATCTAGTTCCCTGACCGGGGATCGCACCCGGGCCCCCTGCATTGGGAGCGCGGAGTCTTAACCACTGCACCATCAAGGAAGTCCCCACTTGTGTGTCTTCTTTAGAAAAAGGTCCACTTGGATCTTTTGCCCATTTTTAATTGGGTTATTTATCTTCTTATTATTAAGTTTTGAGTCTTTTATATAATCTGAACACAAGTCATATCAGATATATGATTTGAAAATATTTTCTTCTATTCTGTGGGTTGTCTTCTCACTTTCCTGTTGGCATTGTTTGCAATACAAAAGTTTTTAATTTTGTAAAGTCTAACTTATTTTTTGGTTGTTGTAGTTGTTGCTTTTGCTTTTGGTGTCCTATCTAAGAAACCATTGCCTAACCCAGGATCATAAAGATTTACTTCAATGTTTTCTTCTAGGAGTTTTATGATTTTGTTTATTGTGGCTTTGTCCTAAGTTTCAAAATTGGGAAGTGTGACTTCTCCAACTTTGTTTGTCTTTTTAGAGACTGTTTTGCCTATTCTGGGTCCATTGCATTTACATGATCAGCTTAGGACAAAATATTTTAAGAAAGATATTGATAAAGTCGAGTGGACCAGAGGACATTCAAGAAAAAACTTCCAGCAATTTGTGATGTTTAAATCTGCAAGGTGAAATATAAAAGTGGAGCATAAGAGATGATTTCATAGACTCACAAGGCTGTTGTAATGTGGAAAATGATTCCGTGAATACTTTATTACTCCAGAAGGTGAAATGATGCAAGGGGAACCTCAGTTCAATATAAGGATGAACCTTATAACAACTAAGCTTAGTCATAAAGAGATCTCACATGCTGATCCACCCATCCCTGAAAAGATTCAAGCCAAAGCCAGATGACCTATCCATCAGTAATGTTGTAGACAGAGTTTCAACATTGGATAGAGGATAATATAACTCTATGATATGTGGGTATGGATAGCAGTGAGAAACTAGGCATTGTCATTGGACATTATCTCAATTAATCCCCCCAACCATATGAGATGGCTACTATTATTATCCCTTTTGCTGGATGAAGAATGAGGCTTAGGGGGGTTTAGTAAATGGTCCAGCAGCACACAGTTAAAAAGTGACAGAGTACAGGGAGTTCCTTGGTGGTCTAGCGTTTAGGATTCGGAGCTTTCACTGCTGTGGGCCGGGTTCAATCCCTGGTCCAGGAACTAAGATCCTGCAAGGCGTGCTGTGCGGCCAGAAAATAAATAAATAAATAATTTAAAATATGAATAAGGGATTCAAAAAAAAAAAACAAGTGACAGAGTGTTCACTCAGACCCAGTTCTGTTGGACACCAAAGTCCATGCTCTTAACCTGTATGACCTGGATATGAGTTGTGGTGGCAGATATAGGAAGATAAATGAGTATGAGAGATCATATGAAGGAAGAAGAATAGGAGCTATTGAATTTGTATGTTGCCAAGGATGAGTTTAAGGTTTCAAGCTTTAATAATTGGTGGGGAGAAGAGGCACTTATTAATAGGAAAGGAGAAATCAATAGGAAAAGCGGGTTTTTTTTTTTGTTGTTGTTGTTTTTTTTTGCTGTGCGCGGGCCTCTCACTGTTGTGGCCTCTCCCGTTGTGGAGCACAGGCTCTGGACACGCAGGCTCAGCGGCCATGGCTCACGGGCCTAGCCGCTCCGCGGCATGTGGGATCCTCCCGGACCGGGGCACGAACCCGTGTTCCCTGCATCGGCAGGTGGACTCTCAACCACTGCGCCACCAGGGAAGCCCAGAAAAGCGGGTTTTGATGGATGTAAACCGCAAGCTCATCCATCCAACGGCACGTAAGTGTCCAGGTTCAGATTTCGGCTCAAACCTACTGACCCAAGAGGCCGTGGTTTGACCACTCTTCTAGATGTGTCAAGGATCACTGACTCTGAGGCTTTGAGCCTGGAGTTTGAGAGAATGAAAGTAAAATTAACAGAGAGGAGACCGGAGAGGAGACACTAGTTTGAGATTCTTCACTTGGTGTTGTCGAATATGTTACACTTGAGCATAAAATAGTATTTTAAAAAGTATAAAGTAGAGCATCCAACTGTACAGAAGATAATTAAAATGTGGTGTTGAACCTTAGATCAGTAGATAGGATTGTCCTTCAAGAGATGGCTGAAGATAAGAAAATATTAAATCTCTGAGCCAGACTGTAGACAAGGAAAATTGGAGAACTTGGCATTTAGCTTCTTATCCTTCAGTCCTTCTGCACATCATCCAGACCTTACAGGCTTGTATGCCTCAAACTCCATGAAGTCAGTGCCCCTTGGAAAACGAGCATTTAGTTAGGGTCTCATTATTCAGGACTCTGAGCCTGGCACCAAGCTGAGAGCTTTTATGGAGAGTCTATGATTTAGTATTTACAACAAAGCTCTGATGCAGGTGGTATTCTCTCCAGTTTATAGATGAGGAAACTGAGAGTCTGAGACGTTAAGTAATTAGCCACAGGCAGGGGCAGAACAAAGATTGAAACCCAGTCTGTCTGACACCAGAATCCAAGCTCTTCTAGGTGCTATAAGTCACCACGCTGCAGAGTCAACCTGCTGTTCTCTCTGGTCTGCCAGAGAAAGAGAGGAAGCTTTCATGCAGGCTCCCGTCCACCCTACTCCCACCTCTGTTCCTTCTCTTTCCTTCCTTTTATTCTTCCATCCACATCTTTTACAAATATGTATCATGTGTGTACTATGTACCAGCCATTGATGATACGAGGAGGAACAAGAATCAGTTCTTACCCACTTGGTGCTTACAGACAAGAGAGGGAGAATGAAATTAAGCAACTAATTGCACACTGATTTAAATTATCTAAACGCCCCTCCATTTATCAGAGTCATACAAAAAGAGAAAAGAGTTGCTTAGTCATGTTTGCTGTAAAATGAGAACCACTTAAGGTAATTAAAAGGTCCTAAATTTAGTTTTAAAGCAAAACCAAATTCAGTAAGAATTACTTCGTTCTATGTGCATTCTGCATTGTAGTCCTTCTGAAACATCTTAACCAAAAAAACTAGCAAACTTAGCAGAATTTTTAATTGATTCAAGAGGTTTGTAAGTTTGAATTTAATTGTGTGTCTGTGTGTGTATTTATACTGAATATCCATACTGGAATATCCATATTTGACTTCTGCCAGTGAAGTTTCTGCACGGCAGGTAGGGTCTGGCATGACCCTTGACCTCACTCTGGGAATGTCTGGTGCTTGGCTGAGCTAAGTGGGGGCAGGGAGGTAAGGACAAGAAAAAAATGAGAGGTAGAGTCAGAGCTAAGGCCAAGTAAAAAAAAACCTTGCAGGACCTGAAAATCCTGGTTCTCAACAGTTTTGAAAATATCTGAAATATGCTCTAAAATTCACTCTTGATGGGGCCATGGGCTATTTTTTCCCCCAAGATATAGTAGAATAGAATTAATTTTGGAGACTCCTTTAACCATCTCCTGACAATGCATGGACTCTCTATCTCCCTCAGTCATCACCTCTACCATAAAATTTAGACTCAGATTTCTAATGAAAACAAAGGTCCACACCTCAGGGCCACTTGTGTCATAATTATATGTCAATTTTAATCACAGAACTCAATTCTGCACAGAACAAAAATTTTAAGAGGCAATTGGCATGTTCTTGGATTGGAAAAATCAATATTGTGAAAATGACTATACTACCGAGAGCAATCTACAGAGTCAATGCAATCCCTATCAAATTACCAATGGCATTTTTTATGGAACTAGAACAAAAAAATCTTAAAATTTGTATGGAGACACAAAAGACCCCGAATAGCCAAAGCAGTCTTAAGGGAAAAAAAATCATTTGTAGAGACGTGGATGGACCTAGAGTGTGCCATGCAGAGTGAAGTAAGTCAGAAAGAGAAAAACAAATATCATATATTAACGCATATATGTGGAATCTAGAAAAATGGTACAGGTGAACCGGTTTGCATGGCAGAAATTGAGACACAGATGTAGAGAACAAACGTACGGACCCCAAGGGGGGAAAGTGATGGGGGGTGGGGATGGTGGTGTGCTGAATTGGGCGATTGGGATTGACATGTATACACTGATGTGTATACAGTGGATGGCTAATAAGAACATGCCATATAAAAAATAAATAAATTTCAAAAATTCAAAAATAAAAAGAACAGATGAAAAGCCAAAACTGATTATTTTATTCCTAATGACATTTTATATGTTAACTAATTATTTTGTAAATTTTTCAGTTGATTGTATTGGATTTGATAGGAATACAATAATATAAGCAGCAATTAATAATAATGTTTTTCTCATCCTTACCAATATTTACCCCTTAAATTATCATTTCTCGTGTCAAATTTCATGGGCTATTTCTAGAACAGTATTAATTGTGGAGATGGTAGGCATTACTATCAAATTCTTATTCTGGATATGAAAATAAAACTTTTAATGTTTTACCATTAAACTTGTTGCTAGATATTTGTTTGAGAAATATATATTCTCGGTAAATGGTATAATATTCTTTTAATGTACCACTATTCTATTTGCTAACATTTAGAATTTCTGCCCCAACAATAATAAGACTGTAGTAAGTAAGAATATTGTATTTTGGGCTTCCCTGGTGGCGCAGTGGTTGAGAGTCCGCCTGCCAGTGCAGGGGACACGGGTTCGTGCCCCGGTCCGGGAAGATCCCACATGCCGCGGAGCGGCTGGGCCCGTGAGCCATGGCCGCTGAGTCTGCGCGTCCGGAGCCTGTGCTCCGCAACGGGGGAGGCCACAACAGTGAGAGGCCCGCGTACCGCAAAAAAAAAAAAAAAAAAGAATATTGTATTTTGTCATCTGAATCGGATTTCTATTTAAATGTTGTGATGTCGTTGCACAGAGATTTTGAAAGCTGGCATTCTTCATGTTTGGAAAGCTTAAATAATTTTTAAATTTTCCAAAAAGAGCTGATTTACAAGAACTACTCTTTGAAGACCATTTGACTCTGGAAATGTCTTTTTGTCCTAACTTTTAAATAATTTTCTAAATAATTTTAATAGTTACTCATCAACTAGAAGTTTCATCTCTTCTCTGGGGACACATTTGTTAATTTTTAGGTTCCTAAAACTTTGGGGGTTTTTCTTTTCTTTTTCTTTTTTTTTTTTTTTGGCGGTACGCGGGCCTCTCACTGCTGTGGCCTCTCCCGCTGCGGGGC
>NW_020173666.1:4315153-4385153 GCF_003031525.2 Neophocaena asiaeorientalis asiaeorientalis
TTATTTTTAGGTTCCTAAAACTTTGGGGGTTTTTTTTTTTTTTTTTTTTTTTTTTTTTTTTTGGCGGTACGCGGGCCTCTCACTGCTGTGGCCTCTCCCGCTGCGGAGCACAGGCTCCGGACGCGCAGGCTCAGCGGCCATGGCTCACGGGCTCAGCCGCTCTGCAGCATGTGGGATCTTCCTGGACCGGGGCATGAACCCGCATCCCCTGCATCGGCAGGCAGACTCTCAACCACTGCACCACCAGGGAAGCCCAAAATTTGGGAATTTTTAAATGCACTTTATAGAGATTTCCAATGTAACATTTCCTTGATGTCATTTTTTTAAAAAAAGGCAATTGGCAGGTGGTAAGGGGAAAGGCGAGGGGTTGTAAGTAAATGAACAGACCCTGATTGCTGACCTTATATAATCATATGCTTAATCTGGTCAGGTGTAATCACCTCATGGAAAGAAGAGACAAAATCAGAAAAATAAAATCTCTCTAATCAAAGATATTTTTTGTCACTATAACCTCTTATTGCCCTTTTTGACCTACTCAATTATGGAGAGATAGCTAATACTCTTGTTTCTTTGGAATGATTATTTGCCACAGAACATGTTAAACTGATTAGAAACTGCATAATTTTAAAAAGAGGTATTTGTGTCTCAGTTTTAGATGTCTAAGTTGTACACTAACTCAGCAGTTTCCAGGCTTTAATAACATGTCCAGGGGCCTTAGGGTTGACTCTTATACATTATGATGAGTTAAACCCACAACTCCTTATTTCAGCCCACTTCGTCAAAGGGACCAGTACAAACATGTTTCTAGCAATTATAATCAGTAGATAATAGTACATGCAAATAGTAGGAGAAATCTCATGAGCCAAGACCTTGACTCTCAGAAGAGCTCTTTCTGGTTCCAAAATGGCCTTGAATTTTCCCCCTTGGCTAGTTACATGGTATTTCTAGACCCTCCAAGCTAATAGGTGGAGAAAGTTAGTCAAGCTTTGAAAAGTCTATACCACTAACGAAAATATAAAAGATACTTGCAGAAACACAGTAGGCTTATTTTTTTCTCTCTTTATATATATTTTTCTTTTCTTTTTTTTTTTCTGCGGTACGCGGGCCTCTCACTGTTGTGGCCTCTCCCATTGCAGAGCACAGGCACCGGACGCGCAGGCTCAGCGGCCATGGCTCACGGGCCCAGCCGCTCCGCGGCATCTTCCCGGCAGGGCACGAACCCGTGTCCCCTGCATCGGCAGGTGGACTCTCAACCACTGTGCCACCAGGGAAGCCCCTCTCTTTATATTTTAAAATTGCTTCCTTCTGTACAAGGACTCTGAAGGACCTTGCTCACTCACTATGAATGTCAGGATTCAGGGAATAATAACCTAATACAGGGACTGTTAAGAACTTCATAGCACCTGGGCTTCACACTTCCGTAGTAAGGGTGTGGGAAGAAAACGGTGAGGTGGTATGTGGGAAATTATCCCAAAGGTCACAGAACAGGAAGGTACAAGACTGAACTAAGATGCTGGAAGCAGATAGCTTATGCAATTGCTTGAAAACACAGAGAGAAAAGCAAGGGGAAAGAGAAGGGGTGAGTTTGCCAGGACGAGGTGCAAGCAGGTGGCAGCACCCCCTATCCGAATCCTGGATTTTGAAGGTCCATATGTCCTGTCTCTTTCTCCACAGTGATGAGGTGGTATGGGACCAGAGGCGAGGTTTGAGCAAGGGAGCCCATAGCGGGATGGCCCCCTGGACCAATGAGGCACATTTGCTCTACTGGAGAGATGCAAGGATGAGGACCCCTGGCCACAATCTGTAGCTTACCAATGATCATGTTTAACATGGTAGATGTTATCTGCATCTTTTTTTTTTTTTTTTTTTTTGCGGTACGTGGGCCTCTCACTGTTGTGGCCTCTCCCGTTTCGGAGCACAGGCTCCGGACGCGCAGGCTCAGTGGCCATGGCTCACGGGCCCAGCTGCTCCGCAGCATGTGGGATCTTCCCGGACCGGGGCACGAACCTGTGTCCCCTGCATCGGAAGGCGGACTCTCAACCACTGAGCCACCAGGGAAGCCCTATCTGCATCTTTTGATCACAGCTCTTGTGGGGCCAGAATGGGACCATATTGAGGGTCACTGATAAATGGCTAATAATATAGGGGTGATGTAGCTGTCAGCCCAGAGGTAGTATGATCAAGACTTATGAAAAAAAAAAAAGAGAAGGGCTTCCCTGGTGGCGCAATGGTTGAGAGTCCGCCACATCCATTTCTATCTATAGGTGACATCCTTTGTTGCATCACCTAATTCTTTACTCTGTTTATCTTCAATAAGTCTTAGCATATTCTAAATTACTTTCTACCTATACTTAATACATGCTATGAGGTTTGCCTGTATTGCATAAGGAATGAGCTTACTTACTATCTTTGCCTAAGATTTCTTGTGGATTTCATTATTCCACTTGTTTTCCTGGCCTCTAGAGCAGAGCTGAATATTCCAAATAACATAGCAAGCACATTATAACGGGTATCTGTTCTGATGGCAACTTTTATTCCCAAGTTCAGCAGGGGCTGGAGAATTGAAAAGCTACCATGCAAATAAAGGCATGCCCACTTTTATAGTTCCCTCATGGAACTCACTTACGAGCTACTAAACCCAACTAGCCGAGGAACAGCCTGACTATTTTTAGAATTTGTGGTCTCGGAAGCCGCGAGCAATGGGGCTGTTTAAAAATTCCCTGTGTAGTCATCTAGCCTTCCCACATAGTTAGTCAAAAAGATCCTGAAAATACCTGGCCTCCATTTTCCCTCTGACTGTCCCTCTCTCCCTGACCCCCTTGCTCATTGCAGAATGCTCCCACCTCATGACAGGTCTGCCACATTTCCCACTGCCCCCTGTTCGTGATACAATTCCAGTGGACACCGTTGATCTAGAATACCAGGAGGATGCCACACCCCAAAAATGGGCATCGTGGTGGCCCTACTCAGAGCCTCTACACTCAGAGCCAGAAATGCTCTTCCCCAGGTGGACTTAGGGATTGCTACTTTGTCTTGCAAGTTTTTGCACAAAAATTTCCTTCTCACCAGGCTTTCTTTTGTCACTTTATTTAAATTACATCTATCACTTCTCACCTCAAAACTTCCTATCCTCTTTTCCTAGTTTCACTTGATAACACTCATGACCTTCTAACGTACAATATAAAATTTTCCACTTATGTTGGCCATTATGTCTTACCCACCCCCATCTCAATTACACACACATATACCCACATCAAATTATAAATTTAAAAAAATTTTTTAAATTATAAATTAAATGAGAGGAGGGAGTTTTATGAGTTTTACTCACTGCTGTATTTCCAGGACTAGAAAAATACCTGGCATATACTGGCTTCTCAATCAATATTTGTTAAATACATATACTTCACCCTTATCACCACTGTATACACTTCTCTCCTACTGGCTCAACTTGCATATCAGGTTAGTTGGGGAAAAATCAATGTGGGTCAGCTCAAAAATACCTCCAAAAAATTACTCTGGGAATTGTCATTCACTAACCAAGTTAGCAGGCAGATTATAGGAAGCTGGGCAGGGTCAAGGTCAGATGGAAGCAGAGACACAAACTGAGACCCTGCAAAGTACCAGGCACTCTACTGGCCTGTGAGTTTGTCGAGCCAGACGGTTGGCTCAACCGGGGATATTAGAATTATTGAACTTCTATCACCGCATACTACTTTGAGGGACTTCACGTGAGAGAAGACATTTTTGCTCGCTGATTCCAAGCATATTTGTTTGACTGAGAGAGATATTTCCTTAGTCTTAGGTGAAGGCTGTTATTCCGTAGGGGCTCATGGTGGCTAAATAATTTGGGGGTGTTGACATTTCCTGAAGGAAATGATACTATAACGTCATGTGGTCCTTCTGATAGGGAGATAATATTGACCCGTTCTCTTTGTGACCTGGCCTTGGGATGTTTCCCTGGAGGGAGTGCTGGCTTAGCACTGACCCTCCCACACGCTCTCTCATGACCCAGGGCGTGGATCTGAAAGAAGTCTGACCAGCTGGACCACAGTGGAAGGGAAGCTGGCTTAGCATCTTCTTCCTTTCCAAATTTTGAACTTCATTTCATTGTCAGAGCTCAGGAGCAGGTATTGGCCAATTTGAGTGGTTCTCCAGGTCCTGCTCTGATTTGCTAATTCATCTCAAGCAAGTCATTATGTCACTGTCTCTGTCCTTCTCCATTTTAGTTCTTTCTTCTGTAAAAGTGGCACCTTGCTAATCAATCTCCAGGCAATGACATAGAAATCAGCTCAAAAATGGTTAATAAAAACGATGTTAGGACGTGTTGTCATTCTGTCACAGTGCTTCTTTATTCTCTCTTCTCCCTTATTCAGTCTTCTGCCTCCCTCCTAAAATGGAATGCCTAGCCATCCAGAAGACGTCACGCGACCTCTCAGGTACATGGGAGGCGACCGACGTCAGGGCATAATCAACCCTCAAGCTGCCTCTCCGTAACCTGCATCAGTTCAGCCTCCCAGGATGTTGACATGTGACCGTGAGAGAGTAGGCTTGTCCCATGTGTCATTCTCTCCCACAGAAAACTGCAGAGTTAAATCAGAGAAATAACATTCAAAGGTGCTAAACTACGTAATTTAGAGGAGGAGCGTTCTGGTGTCTTGCTTTCTTTTTCTCACCTGAGTCAGCATCTCACTGAGGAAGAGGCACACTCATTTGCTTATAGCCTGGGACACATATTCTCCTAACACAGCATCGATCACTTGACCCGAGGTTTGCACAGCAGTGTTAGTTGTCTGGGTTAAGTATAGGGTAAATTCAAATCCTCACTGTTTTCATGGAATTATCACTAATGAATATAATCATGTTCCGATATAATTTGTTTCATTTGCAAGTTGGCAGAAATGAAAAAGGCAGCTTTCTTTAGAAATGATTAGACCGTGGTTATTAGGGTGAGGTCACTGTTTTACAATTAAGTCATTTTTTTCCCCCTACAGTTATAATAATAGTGATGGATACCAGAATCTTGTAGCTGGCTCTTTGGCAAAAGAAGGAGATCAAATTTGCAGAGTTTGGGCTGCTTTCCCTGAGTTGAAGGAATAGTTTCCCACACCCGAGGCTGCTGGTGGGTAATGGCCCCCTCATACCACAGGCATTACTCTGTGTGTCAGGCCTCCGCCTCCAAGTCAGCTCTCAGCGCTCGCCAACTTGGGGCTGAAGCCTTTACAGCACGATCAAGAGAAAGACATTTTTAATGTCAGTCCCAGATTGGATTTATTGTCACCTGATCTGTCCTATACTAATAGGGAGAAGACATATTCTTCAAAGGGAGAGAGAAAGCATAGCCAATGATTTTGTGCTCCCCGAGAAAGGAAAATATCTTCCCACTGGGGTCAGGAAAAGTTATCAGCTTCAGACCTCTAGGCATGGGATTTAATTTCCCATACCATTATTTTTGCCTGCATAGTCATCTTTTTTTTTTAAGTTATGTTTTTATCTCTTTCCCTCTCTCATATACAAAACATTTCATGGTCTCCACAGACCTATTTTTGGCAAACTCTAAAAAAAAGCCCATCATAGGGAAAAAATATCTACTAGAACTAAAACCATCAGATCCTAAGTAATCATTGAAATTCTGTTGCTCCAGTTTGCTTCTCTCTGTTCTTGGGCTTAAGATGAGAAGAAACAGTTGGAAGAGTCCTGAAATGGGAGATGAGACTTGTGTTTTCATCCTGGCCACCTTCTTAACTAGTTGTCAGACCCTGAGCGAGTCTCTTAACCTAGCTGAAGAGGTGGATTAAATACACTTTACGACCTCTCACGGTCCAAATGTCTCTACATAAGGGCGCATACACACAAGCGCTGAGTCAGACATTATGCCATTGCACTGCTGGAATTTTCCTAATAGATGTTCTTTGAGATGAAAACTACTAGGTAAATGGTATCTCCTCCTGCTTTTAAAACTTCAGATTTATGGACACCTTAAATTGTGTCTAAGACATTCCCCGGAACATGCCCTTTGTGAAGCCTCGGGGTACATGTTTATATCCTGTTATAGATGTTTCAACAGAGAATTTTGAACATCAGTTAAAGAAGGGGTAAGGCACAATATCGTACAGCTTCACAAGGCAGTAAAGCTTCATGGTGGAGAGTGTGGGCTCTAGGGTCACATGGTCAGGGTTCAGTGCCTGTTCTGCCACTTGTTAGCTTTGTGACCTTGGGAAGTTGGCTTAACTTCATGCCCCCACCTTCTCGGCTGTACATGAGACTGACTCCAGTATCTACCTTACACGACTGTGTAAGGATTCAAGGAGATAATACATTTATAGCACACAACTCCATTATTGACAAAACAAGCATTCAATAGATGTTAGGTATTATTTTTATAAACTGAGAATTGGGTCAGAAATGACTGGTGTGAGCCCCACATCCATGGATTATTGTGGTAAGTTTTACTCATAACTGAAAATCTGATAGAAAGAGTGAAATAAAACAGTCAAGAGTGACCTTTGTTTGTTCCTTGGTGCCTTAGTTGTTTCTGAGTGTAGACATTTTAAAAGAATGTAGGTCTATTCAGGATTAACTATAGTCTTCTGGGCTCTTGCTATGTAGTTAGTCAGCAAGCAGATGGTGAGGACTTGACTACTAGTGACAAGTAGTACTTGGAAATGAAAATTTTTCTTCATGGATTTATTTTTTAAATAAGAGTGGGGAAGGGTACGTTTTATCCATTTATCCACGAAGCCACCTTCATTATAGAAAACATGCTTATTTAATTCCATTAGACAACAACCCTTAACTTTTTGTGTTATTCACTGCCAATATTTTTTCTGTGCATAATTTTTATTCCATAGTGGTAATCTTGCAATATTATATACTTTTATTTTTATTAACCTTCTTTTTTAACCTGAAGACTGGTCTTCGGCCTGATTTTAAGGGACCATTTTCCTTTTGTAAATAACAAGCTAAAATAAAGTCATTGTGATTCAGAGAGACCAGAAAGGGTGGGAAAATATGTGAATGACTTCTCCATTCCAGTGGGAACCTGGATGGAAACCCTCTTTTTGGAAGCCAAGAAGGCAAAGTTCCATTTTTTTCTTGGCAAGACACTTTATGAGACTCTGAGTGTCTTTGGACCCTGCATTTTGGTAGCTTGGAATGAGGCTGAGAACGCTTTCATGTCCCAGTGATTTCAGAATCTCTCCCCTAACAACAAAGGCTCCAATCTCTAGTGTTCAATCTAATTTCTCAAGGCCAAGGAAAGTGCGTGTTTGCTTCCGTCCCAAGTCCTCTTTCACTTGCTCCTCACACACCAATGTTTATTATAACTTTCACATAAAGAGGGTTTACCATTCACAAGGCAATTTACTGGTTCAGGAATGACCTTAATATCTGGTTAGTACTTCTCTGAAAAAGGCAGCTGCCACTATTAAAAAAATGCATATTATATTTTATTCTGCTCTCTTTTCTTTAGCGGAATATACTGTGGGTGCCTCAGGATCCCATATGCCATTGGTTCATCTACAGCTAGACACAGATTTTTTAAGAATTTTTTTCTATATGAACTAGCCCAGTCACAGAGAGGGAAATAGTTTCTTCCTTAAGGACCATGAGCGGTGACCATATGCTTGTACCAACCTGTGTGCTCTCTCCTGTTGGCACTGAATATGTGCTGTTTTTACTCTTACTGATGGTATAAATCCCATATGTTGACCACCTATAAAAACAGGATATTTCAATTGGCACGTCAGGTGGGAGACTTGGATGTGATCAGGAAACTTGAAATCCTGCTTTAAAGCTGGATTTTTAAAAAATATATATTTATTTATTTGGCTGTGCCAGGTCTTAGTTGTGGCGTGCGGAATCTTTACTTGTGACGTGTGGGATCTTGTTTCCTAACCAGGGACCAAAACTGGGCCCCCTGCATTTGGGAGCATGGAGTTTTAGCCACTGGACCACCAGGGAAGTCCCCTAAAGCTGGATTTGAACTCTTAGCTCTCTAAACAGTCATGATAGCCATCGTTGAGCTTATGAACGTGTTGGTTACTGGGAAGGCTGTGGAAATGGATGATGAGAAGTGATGTGGGGAAGCCCACTGTTCAGCCACGTGGGAGGCCTGTGGACTGACTCAGCAAAGATTTGGAGTCTCTCCTGTGACCCCCAGTCCAGCCTCAGGGACACGGCCTCCCTCTAACTCTTCTCTCAACTGCTGGCCCGAGACCATTCTTTGAATTTTCCAAAACACTCTGAGAGCTGGAGCATTTAAAGAGGGTCTTCCTGCAAAAGAAATCAAGTAACACATGGCTGTATAAGATGCCCTTGACATGGAGCTTGGTCATGGGCCTCCCTTCCCAGCTCTAGGCCTGCATCCATGTGGCAAGGTCAGGGTCCCCTCCTACCCTGCAGGGAAGCATGCTTAGACTCCTGGAAGCCCAGACCTAATCACCTACTAAGGTCCAGCTTCCTGTCCTCGAGTCCATGTTTTCCCTGCACATTTGACACTAGAAAATGTCTCCCTTCCCTGCAGGAGAGCCCAGGTTTATTCACAGGCCATGGCATTTCCCACAACAAGACACACCGTGTAGAATATCGCAACTCGATATTGCTGGAGGAACGCACCCAGTGGCAGGAGGTTGTTTACTATTAATGGTTATCATGATAATATAAGTGAAAACACACTCAGAGAGGGGGCCCGTGTTCCTGGGAGCTAATGGCAGCTCCACCAGGAGGAGACAAGCTATGGCAGGGAACAAGCAGGACAGCTAGAGGCCTCCAGTTTCTGTAACAGGGAGGACTCCTGATGCGTTCCCACAGCGTTTGCAGAAGGAGCCTCTACTGCGCTGTGGCTGTCGCTTCTTCTGGGGCTGTATTCCAGGTGGCCTGCTCTTTCAGAGGCAGCTGGATCGCAGCTGTGCTTCTAGCCGCAGGGTTCCTGTGAGCAGGGACCCCTCAGGCGGCCTGAGGAAGGTCACTCCACTTGACAGAGGAGAGGATGGATTCTTGCCTTGCGTGGCTATAAGGAAAAAGGATTTCAGTTGAGCTACTCATAGGTTCTGGTGACTCTGTGTGTGTGTGTGTGTGTGTGTGTGTGTGTGTATATGTGTGTGTGTGTGTGTGTGTGTGTGTGTGTGTGTGTGTGTTTGTGATTAGAAGCTGGATCTCAGCATTCCTTTTTCAAGCCCACATTCCATTACCCCATGTTCAGCTCGGTTGGCTTCCAGGAGCCCTCCCAAGAGAAACAGCTGCTTGATGCCTTAAAGAGGAAATGTTAAAAGCTCTTGAGGGTTAGAATTTTAGAATCCACAGGGTTGATAACTTCCTCTCTGCTTATGAAAACAAACAACATTAACTCTTCTGTTTCTCAAGACAAGCACAATTCCCAAATGATTGCTTCTCTCCCAAACTCAGCTCTATCAAGGAAGCTAAGGTGATACCAGGTAGCCTGTAATTAAGTGGTGGGTGCTGTTAATAAAATCAGTTCTTGATATTATAGCATGGGTACCATTGGTGATCATGCTACCATTGAAAAGTGATACAAAGTTGAAGGCCAGATGATGTCTGCTTGAGCCTAGAAAGTTCCCTGTCTCCCCTCCGAGAGGCACAAAGTGTCAATCTAACAGAAGCAACAACTGATTTGGAAATATTAATTGTTCACTTAGAGTAATTAATTTCCCCCTTGTAAATGCATTGTATGTTGTCTCTGCTGGGGTTCTTTTTTTTTTATATATACAGCAGGTTCTTATTAGTCATCCATTTTATACACATCAGTGTATACATGTCAATCCCAATTGCCCAATTCAGCACACCACCATCCCCACCCCACCGCCACTTCCCCCCTTGGTGTCCATATGTTTGTTCTCTACATCTGTGTCTCAGTTTCTGCCATGCAAACCGGTTCATCTGTACCATTTTTCTAGGTTCCTATATGCGTTAGTATATGATATTTGTTTTTCTCTTTCTGTCTTGTCTCTCAATGAATGTCAGTCTCTAGATCCATCCACGTCTCAACAAATGACCCAATTTTGTTCCTTTTATGGCTGAGTAATATTCCATTGTATATATGTACCACATCTTCTTTATCCATTTGTCTGTCGATGGGCATTTAGGTTGCTTCCATGACCTGGCTATTGTAAACAGTGCTGCAGTGAACATTGGGGTACATGTGTCTTTTTGAATTGTGGTTTTCTCTGGGTATATGCCCAATAGTGGGATTGCTGGATCATATGGTAATTCTATGTTTAGTTTTTTAAGGAACCTCCATACTGTTCTCTATAGTGGCTGTATCAGTTTACATTCCCACCAACAGTGCAAGAGGGTTCCCTTTTCTCCACACCCTCTCCTCTGCTGGGGTTCTTTAATAAGGCAAGTTACAGAGCCAGCAATATAGTTCATAATAACTGAAGGATTTTTTTTTTTCAGAATACATGTTAGTGATAGAGGGATGGAGTTTCTATTTTGGTTTGGTTTTCAAGTTGAGAAAAAAACAAGAATTAAGCTGTGAAGCATCTTCTTTTTCCTAATACACACACACACACACACACACACACACACACCCACACACACACTCATACTTTATTCTGACTTCTCTCTCTCTCTCTCTCTCCCTTTCTCTCCCTCTCTCCTCTTTCTTTCTTAGATTACTTATATCCTTTAGGGTTGACAAGAGAGTAGACTCAGAAATAAAATCTCACAGGAATGTATAGCTGTGGAAAAGTAGAAGTCTTTTCATTTTTATTTCTCTCATCAGCATTCAGTTCATTCATTTGCCTCTGAATGTTCTTTTTAAAAAGGCTATTTCCATTAGAATTGTTTTATTTCCCTCAACTTCTGCCTCAACATTTTCATGTAATGGGGTAACGTGTGTGTGTGTGTGTGTGTGTGTGTGTGTGTGTGTGTGTGTGTGACTTTAAAACCAACAGTAGATTTTTCTGGGTGATGAAAATATTGTGTAATAACATCAATACCATTCATCTGGGTTATTTTGCACATTCTTCAATAAAGGAATTCATCCCAGAACTGGTTTATTCTTAGTATACCTAGCTTCTCATCACTAGCATTAAGTGCCAAGTAGAAAATGATTTCCAATTCCCCAAAATATTTGCAGATCTGGTAGACATAAGACAATAAAGGGACTATACTGTAGTGAAAAAAATTAAGGAAGAGATGACTTTATATCAACAGTGGCTAGGTTTATAATATATCTGATATGACTTGTCAACAAACAGATGAAAGATCTTCAACCTCCAAAGCATTGTGAATAGTTTTGTAATGAAGAAATAAATTGGTTAAAAACAAAGTGATTTTGTAAATTTAGCTAAAAGTTTACATCATTACTAGTTTACTAGTATCCAAAGGATATCACACACTTTTTCTTGCACCATTCACTCATTCACCAAATATTTATTGAGTTCTTATTCTGTGCTATGTATTTATACTATTTGGAATACAAATGGCCCCTATTCCCGAGGAGTTTACAGTCTAGTGGGGGGAGACAAATAAACAGTTCTGCTGAAGTAAAAATACTGCTGAGTGTAAAGGAAGAAGGCCAAGGGCAATGCAATGGAGTATCTGTCCCTAGAGACAGGATGTTTATTTTAGTCAATTAATCATGCTCCAAAGTCTAGCTTCACAGTCTCAGAAACCTTCGCATAGACTGTCTCTCAGAAGTGGACTCACTTTGGCCAAATAATTAGAATAATAACTAATAAAATAGAATGCCAGTTTATTAATTTTTTCTGAGAAACAGAACTGCCCAAGGGACTACACCCTTAAATCCAATGGCCAGCCTCTCAAAGGCAGCCACCGCAGGAGCTAGGTATAATCACGAGGTTCCTTGGTAAGCATGAAATAGAAGAAATTCTATTAGTGTTTGACGAAAGATCATAAGACATTATAATGACACCAGGATATAATTATAATGATAGTCTGATGAATCCACCTCCTAAAGTGGGTAAACCTGACATGATGATGGGACCATAAGGGTTGTGGATGAGAGCACCCAGTGCAGTGGCCAGTGAACACGCACATGGGCATAGCCAGAGCTAGCCCCTCCCACACCCCTTCCGTAGTTGCCATCCAACCTTGTTGACTGGGCTTAAAGTCATCTGGTGTGCATCTGACTTTGTGGTGGCCTAAAGCTTGTACAAGTTTGTGAGACCTCTTAAAGAAACAATACCCCTTTATGAATAAAAATTAGGTGAAAGTGAAGATTTATTTGGAAGATTCCCATGCAAGATTCCTATTCACTTAGAAAATCCACCTCTGCAAACCAGTTGTTAAATACGGAAATACTTAATTATGGAAATACTTAATTATCTGGAAATAATTATGGAAATGCTTCTGTACTAGTTGATAAAGGGCTGCTTTCCTGACTCCTGTCACGCTGGTCATCCTGGGCCCTCCCTCCATGGGAAAACCTAGACCTAGCCACATTCCAGCAACAAAAGGATGAAAGCTGGGACTGTAACACCTGTTCTGATCACGGTGATTGGCAAATATTTTTAACAAGTCTCTCTCTTTAAGGCACTTTGTATATATCTCTAATGCATTGTATACTGATTTTGCCATTTAACTCTCAGCGTTAGCCCCTTATTTCAAATTCTTGACAGAAACCTCATGGTAACCTCTAAATAGTGACAATTAACACAAGTCAGAAATATTTAAAATTCCTTTTACAATGCTCTCTATATTTCCAAATAACGGAGCTAAACAGAAGTCTTTATCTCTTAAGCAATACTACCTTCTAGGGCATTCCCAAAAAGAAACCCTAAGGAAGAAGCCCAGTGAGGGTAGCAGTTAGCAATGGTCACAGCACATGTTCCCAAAAGACTAGGGGAGAAGGCAATAAGGGAATTTTCTTGTTTGTTTTTGTCTTGTTTTGTTTTGTTTTGTTTTAATCAAGAGCCAGTAGGAACCTTTCCCCAGGGGATAGTTGAAATATTATTAAAAGAATAAAGAATGGATGCTCAGTGAACAACACACAGCAAATGCATTCTCAAAACTTATAGCTCTTTGGGGGCATAACTCTGAGAATTCATGCCATATGGGTACAAATCCTCAAAATCTATTCCCTCCTGGGTCAGGTACTTTGGAGGGGAAAACTGGGCCTGTAATTTTTTTCTTTTTTTTGGCTGCATTGGGTCTTCGTTGCTGCGCACGGACTTTCTCTATTTGCGGCGAGTGGGGGCTACTCTTCCTTGCGGTGCGCAGACTTCTCACTGCTGTGGCTTCTCTTGTTTCCGAGCACGGGCTCTAGGTGCACGGGCTTCAGTAGTTGCAGCACGCAGGCTCAGTAGTTGTGGTGCATGGGCTTAGTTGCTCTGTGGCACGTGGGATCTTCCCGGACCAGGGATCGAACCCATGTCCCCTGCATTGGCAGGCGGATTCTTAACCACTGCACCACCACGGAAGTCCTGGGCCTGTAATTTTTTACAAAAGAAGCAGTTACTATATTTGACTATGGAACTTCGTTTTCCACAAATCCATCACCAGCTTGGTATAATATGCTCTTCAGAACATTTGCAACTTCATCCGGTTTAAAAGAATAGTTTATTAAAGCAGTCACATTCCCCCAGGATTCTCAGAGGGAGATTCATTTAGCTCTAAAGCATCTCCATATAATTTGTAGCTGTGTGTTTCCCAAGGGGAAGATATACAAAGGACGCAGCGGGAAAATATGCTTCTTATTTAAGCTGTGAGTTGTTGATAGAACTATTGTCTGCTGACAGTCAGTGACAACCACTGGCACGTGAAAAGCAAACAAACAAACATTGTCTTTTCCTGCATTCTCTCCTTTTAAACTAATCTGTACAAGGTCTACAATTAGGCTCCAGTACTTTACGTACTGAGAAAACATAGAGTGTGGTTAATAAAAATTTAAGAATTTACCCAGGACTGGGCTTGGCTAATAGTGAATTTTTGATGAATGAATGAATGAACGAGCAAGCCAGGAAGATAGCTTTCTTCCTGAGAAAGCTCACAGATTGAAAAACTAAATTTACGCTTTTTACTTATCACCTGGCAAAAAAGTATACAGGTTCTATAGCCGTGGACGGCAACTTTGCTAGATGCATAACTGGTGGCATAGTTTCTGTGAGGAGAGGAGCCAGTGCTCAGAACGAATGCAAAGTGCAAAGACTACGGATGCTAGTGTGTGTGCGCGTGCGTCTGTGTATCCGCCCACAGGCGCACTGATAGGAGAGACTCAGAGGGACGCGGGTTGAGGGGGGTAACACTTCAGAGCTACAAGGAAGTTCATGTGTAAACGGCCTGTGTGTTCGCAAGCAGGGTGCTCAAGGCTTCTAGGAGGCACCAAGGTTCCTTGGGAAAAGCACAGACAGGCTTTGGATCCAGGCAGATAAGACTGTCAATCTGAGGCTTACCGACCATTTGACCTTGACCTCCCTGAGCCTCAGTAAACTCATCCTTAAAGTGATGGTAATGACACTTACGTCTCCAGGTTGTTACTTAGAGACTGAGGTAGTGATAGCAAACAGTTACATAACATTTATTACGTGCCAGGCACTAAGTACTTAAAATACATCACCTCATTTAAACCTTACAAAAGCCATACGAGACAAGATTCCCCCCTTGCAAATGAGGAAAACTGAGGCAGAAAGAGGTTAAGTAATTGCCCAAAGTGTATGGCCTAGGGCCTGCGCACAGTAGATTCTCAATAGATAATAATAGCCATTATTTATTTTCACAGTGCTAAGTGCTTCGCCTTCATTCTCTCATTTGATCCTTAGAACGGTGCCTGGCATATAGCAGGCGTTTGATAAATATTTGTTAAATGAATGAGTGAATCTTCACGGTACAGAAGAATTCACCGAGGCTTACATGAGAAAGTCACTTGCCCAAAATTACACAACAGAATATGCCACCGGCAAAGTAACTCCAGGGTCTGTGCTCTTAACCACGCCAGGCGTGTATGGCCTCTGTCTCCATCTCCCCGCGTCACAGAGAAGAAAGACCCAGGGAGTGGAAAGGGCACACCTTCGGGGCTGCTCAGAGAACACGCAATCCACGGTCTTTTCTTTCTCTTGCTCTTTTTCATTTCACTCTCAGTATCTGCCTCAGGCCCTTACAAGTCTTTGCTCTGCAACCTCCAATTTCTAATTCTGGCTACCAGAGGGAAAAATATGAGAAATCATACTCTGAACTGCCCATCATTTAGCTAAGACTTCTTAAGGGTTCTTACGTAATCAGCCGTTTGAGGCTTAGGATTGTATTTGAGGGGAAGAGGGCTGTAATGAGCTGGGTGAAGAAACTATGCGATCCATTTTAATATAATTCTCACATGCTGCAAGTAACAAGGTCCCCAAAACCTAAGTCTTAAAAGAAAACCAGCTTGAAAAAGGAATGAATTTTTCTCAAAGTATTATACATTGATTGACCTACAGTTGAACATTAATATTGAATTCATTAACTTTACATGCAATCATTTCTATAATATTGATAAGTGGACAGAGCTTCCGGAAACTATTTCTTTGATTTAGAATGAAAGAATAATGGGTCTTAGCTTCCAGCTTGGTGAACTAATTATTGAATGCTCTCATTCTTAGTGTTTCAGCACCTTGAGGTGATTAAGCATGGATCAAAGCTAAAATTAAAAAGAAAAGCCCGTTACCAAATATTAAACAGCTCCAGTAACTTCGTGCCAGTCTCTGAAGGACATTCGTGACTTGTTATGACAGGGAATTATTCATAACGTGTGCCTAGCATGTAGATTGCATCCTTTATTTGAAACCATAAAAGAGTCATCCTTACTAGCTGATGGAAATAAATAGGCAGGCAAAATTTAAAGGGAAGAAGAAAAAAGACCAACCAGTAGGCCTCTGTAATAATTGCTTGTCACTGTGACATCAAGTAGTTCATCCTTTTAGGAACTCATTATGTGGCGAGGCCATTATGTTCTCTGGGTGGAAAAAAATACAGTAGTTCATAGAGAAGCAATGACAGGATTCTGCTGGTTTACCTAATAGTATTGACTAGACAGGAGAATTATGGCTGGCAAACAAAGAGGGATTTTGTATTTGGAATTGTTTTGCTGTCTTTTTACCCAATCAGAATTTTTCTCATTTAAAAAATATCAATACCCTTGAAAAATATCAAAGGGACTGCTACCAGTGTTTGGATCTGACTATAAACGTGCACAGCTTCCATATTCATGCCCAATTACTTGCTTACTGAAACCTCTCATGTTGTTGGGAGGGAACAAGGTAGAGATGCTAGGCTTTAGTGCCCCTTGCTGGTCATCCTGAAGAAAATATGAGTGCCCGGATTTTCGGAGCCCAGGTTTCAGTAAATGGTGCGGCACGTTTTATTCAGATGGCTCG
The DNA here is from genome assembly GCF_003031525.2 of Neophocaena asiaeorientalis asiaeorientalis. Classification (NCBI taxonomy): domain Eukaryota; kingdom Metazoa; phylum Chordata; class Mammalia; order Artiodactyla; family Phocoenidae; genus Neophocaena; species Neophocaena asiaeorientalis. The sequence continues at coordinate 4,331,485 of NW_020173666.1, forward strand.
GAAGCCAAATCGATTTAAACTGAACGTCTGTAGCCAGTCTTAAGAATCGTTCTAAGGATGAGATGCTGCATTTGTAAATGCACGTATGCTTTTAGAGAGGAAAGAGTTCAATATAAAGACAAACTACATGTTAAGTCTTAGCCTAACCTCAAAATAAATCCAAGTAAATATATTTCTGTGAATGCACCCTTATAATGTAACAAAGGCCTTCCTAGGCCAAGAGTATGGTTTTTGCTTGATTATGCCTCCAAAAATGTGAATGGCCTCTCAAACCATAAGGGAAACAATAGATACCAAAAAATTCCTAGTGGAATTCTCAACTCAAGTTAATTTCCAAAAGTCATGCAAAAACTCCTTACTACAGAGGAAAAAAGAGCCTATCTACAGTCATACATTAGATCATTGATAATTACACTATAATTTTAACAAATGGGTTATGATTTTTTCCCTGTTTGCTTTTTTTTAGGATACGACAATATTATTTTTATAATCTAAACACAACAGCCGTAACATGACTACACTTAACAAGCTGTCCGTCAAAGCTAATTAATTCTTAGGATTCTATAGTGAACCATGAGACCTAACATATCAATCTTATTTAAAACACCACGAGAGCTGGCCTTGGAATGAGATCCCCTCCCCCACAAGGTACCCATCAAGAACTTGGATTAACAAGATCCAGCTCCAGGGGCTGGAAAAAGTCTATTCAGGCAGACGAAGTAATACTGAGGCATACAGAGACCAGCACATATGGTAAGCCTGGCAGATTTGCAGGCCAACCTCAGATGCCTCAGCCAGCAGATAAATCCTGGGAACAGGCACCAGAGAGAGATGATCCTTGAAAAGCATAGAGAACTTCAAGGGACTCGCAATATCCAAAACAATCCTGAAAAATAAGAACAAAGTTGGAGGACTCACACTTCTCAATTTCAAAATTTACCACAAAGCTACAGTTATCAAGACAGTCAAGACAGTATGGTACTGGCATAAAGAGAGACATCTAGATCAATGGAATAGAATTGAGAGGCCAGAAATAAACTTTCAAATTTATGGTTAGTTGATTTTTTATTCAAATTCCTAAGACAATTCAATGGGGAAATGAATAGTCTTTTCCACAAATAATGCTGAGGTGACTGGCTATCCACATGCATAAGAATGAAGTTGAACCCTTACCTCACACCATATACAGAATTAAATCAAAAGTGATCAAAGATCTAAATGTAAGACCTAAAATGGTAAAACTGTTAGAAGAAAACATATGAGTAAATTTTCATGACCTTAGGTTTGGCAATGGTTTCTTAAATAAGACACCAAAAGTGCAAGCAACAAAAGAAAAATTAGATGAATTGGACGTCATCAAAATTAAAACGTATGTGCTTTAAAGGGCACCTTCAAGAAAATGAAGAAATAACACACAGAATGGGACAAATTTTTGCAAATCTTATGTCTGATAAGGAACTTGTATCCAGAACATATGAAGGATAATTGCAACTCAACAATAAAAAGTCAAATGGAAAATTAATTGCTAAAAAAACTTAATTGCTAATTAAAAGTAGGCAAAAGATCTGAATAAACATTTCTCCAGCAAAGATATACAAATGGCCAATAAGCGCATGAAAAGATGCTCAACATTATTAGTTATTACTGATGTGCAAACCAAAGCCACAATGAACTGCCACTTCATACCCACTAGTATGGCTACAGTCAAAAAGACAGACAGTAACAAATGTTAACAGAGATATGGAGAAATTGGAGCCCTCATTCATTGCTAGTGAGAAAGTAAAATGTATAGACACTTCGGAAAAGAGTTTGACAGTTCCTCAAATGTTATACATAGAGTTTCCAGATGACCCATAAATTTTACTCCAAGATATACGTACCCAAGAGAAATGAAAACATGTTCACACAAAAACTTGTACATGAATGTTCATAGCAGCATTATTCATAACAGCCAAAAGGTTGAAATAATCCAAATGTCCATCAAAATGAATAAAGAAAATATGGTTTATTCATACAATGGAATATTATTTGTCATCAAAAAAGGAATGAAGTACTGATACATCTTACAGCATGGATTAAACCTTGAAAACATTATGCTAAGTGAAAGAAGCCAGACACAAAGGCCACACATTGTATGAATCTACTACACTAATCTACTAAGGCTGCCATAATAAAGTACCGCAGACTGGGGGGCTTAAGCAGCAGAAGTTTATTTTCTCATGGTTCTGGAGGCTAGAAGTCCAAGATCAAGGTTTTGGCAGGTTTGGTTTCTCCTGAGGCCTCTCTCCTTGGCTAGCAGACTACTGTCTTCTCCCTGTGCCCTCGCATGGTCTTTCCTCTTTGCACACACATCCCTGGTGTCTCTTCCTGTTCTTAAAAGGACACCAGTCCTGTTGGATCAGGTCCCCACCCTTATGATTTTATTTAACTTGAATTACCTCTTTCAAGTCCCGTCTCCAAACATGCAGTCACATTGGGGGTTAGGACTTCACCATATGGATTTAGGGGGCTATAATTTGAGCCGTAGCATGCACTTATGTGAAATGTCCAGAATAGGCAAATCTGTAATGATAGACGGTAGATTAGTGGTTGCCAGAGGCTGGAGGGATAGGAGGATCGGGGTGACAGCTAAGGGGTGCAAAGGATTTTTGGGGGTGATGAAATGTTCTGAAGGTGATTGTGGTGATGGTAGAGCTGTGAATAATGCTAAAAGTTAGTGAATTGTACATTTTAAGTGAATGAATTGTATGCTATGTGAATTATATGTCAGTAAAGCTATTACCAAAAACAAACCAACCAACACAGACCCTAGGGAGCAGGAAAGGTCATTGGTAAAGTCTTTAAGAGGTAGCAGGATTCCACCCATAAGCATGGAGTTCACAGCCAATATTAGAGTTTTTAAAGATGTGCAAAGAAGAAAGAGCCCATTTCTGATTCTAAACGTTCAGGCCAGAAGAGAAGGTATCGGACTGGGGGCATATGGTCAAGGCTGCCCTGACTGCAAACTTGGCTTAAACCTGAGTTACAGAGGATTGGCCTTAAGCTCCTGTCCAAGGCCAGCATTTATCTTAAAGACCAAAGAATGACATCCCAGGCTGGGGAGAAGCCAGTTTCTAAGGCTGGGAGCTCGGCAGGGTGTGAGGCAGGGCCTGCAGTAATCTCTCCTGTGTTCCTGACTTCCCTCTTCCATTCCTTTAGAATGAGAATGTTAGAGTGTAATCAGCATGTAATCCTTTTGGTATTACATGCTCTTCTCTCCTGAGCTCTGTGTTTTCAAAGCATAGATCTGCCAAGCCACATGTATTAAGCACACATGCTATATTGTCATTGTGAGTTTATGTGTTGCTCTCCTCCACTGGACTCAAGTTCCTAGCAAATGGGAGCCGTTACTCTTATGTCTGCACCCTCAGTGGCTCGCCCGTGGCTGAGCACGTACAAAATGCTCCATAGATGCTTGTTAAATGAATTAATAAATGAATACTTTGTTTTCCCATGTTTAACTTGTTAGAATGCATATAACTTTTTGTTTGTGTTAGACTGGGCAATTTTTGGAACTATCAAACTAAAGAATCCTAATTAAAGCAGTGATTTTTTTTTTTTCCCATAGAGTTGACATAATTATAGATAATAATAGCTTAACATCTATAAACATTTCTGGACTGGGCCCTAGGCTAACCTACTTATATATTTGTTATCTCATTTAATCCTCACAATAACCCCCTGAGTAGATATTATTATTACCCCCATTTTACAGATGTGGACACTGAGGTTCACAGAGGTCGACTTGCCCAGAGTCATAGAGTTAATCATAGTGAAGCCTTGGTTTAAACCTCAGAACTCCAAAGCCTGTTCATTTATCCTCTATATAATTATGACTTCTCAGTATTTTTTTCTTTCTGGCCACACGCGCAACATGTGGGATCTTAGTTCCCCAACCAGGAATTGAACCCATGACCGCTGCAGTGGAAGCACGGAGTCCTAACCACTAGACAACCAGGCAATTCCCGTGACTTCTCAATATTTTATTTTGCCAACATACCCTCATCAAAGGTAAATGGAAAAAAGGAGCAAGAGGTGAGGCCTGAGATTGTTGGCTTGCCTTTCTTCCAGGCCCTGTCTGAAGGCTTCCTGGCCTCAAAGGTTAGCAGATCTCTGCCTGGGTCCAAGATGACACACAGCTTCTTCACAAATTCAGGCTGCCATTTCTGAGATTACCTCACTCAGTGGGCAAAATTTACTGCCCAAGTAGCCCCTTGCATTGAGAAGGGGGCCATAAAAGTAAAGCACGCATGGAAAGTATGGGTGGGCTTCTCCCCCTTGATCATGAATGCAGTCTGAAATCAAGCAAAACCAGAAAGGCTTTTCAGATTGTTGTCACTGTCTCCTGACTCACAGCTTCCAGTTTTCATTGTATCCTCTTTCGTCCCCCTTATGCATTTCAGCCACACTTCACAGCGTTCTGCACAAAGGGAGAACTCAATACGAGTTGACTGCTTACCAGGATGGAACATTCTGACATTTCAGAACAACAAGCTCAGCTTGAGGTGTTTCAAAAAGGCATGCATCAAATGTCACAAAGTTGTTATAAGAGATTCAACAGCTTTCATGTTGACCTCAATAAACAAAATTAAATGTTTGCTCATTTCACGGTTACCATGTCCCAATGCAAACAGCCTGGTATTTTTCCTATTTCTATTCACCTCTGTTACCTTGGCTGCCTGTGTGTTATAACTGGACGGCACTCAAAGATTGTTGTCTGCAAGGATGGGGGGGAAGCTTATACCCAAAGGGGGGCAGCCCGTGTTCCAGGGGAGCTTGGAGTCATTCAAGACCAATGTTTTTGGTTAGGAAAATTAAACAGAACCAAAGTTAATCCACCACACTCAGGGTGTTCCTTGTGTCTAGGGCTAAGCCAAAATTCTAGGAACAGATGGGGTTGCCGATGCCAATTGTGTAAACTGTCCTCAAATTTCAAATGAACTGTGTGAGCAGAGAGAAAATCCAGATCTCTCTTGGATTCTTCTTTCAGAGCAAGGGCCCAATGTCCTGAACCCCCTACATTCTCACCAGTACTCAGGGTTGTGGGATCTGCTCCTGGTGAAGGCTCCATAGATAACCGTCCTTCTCCTCCCATCCCAGCCCTGGTTCCATTGCTGTTGCTTCACTGCCTGTCACTCTTCACTCCATGCGGCAGCGCTAAGACTGTTCTTACTCATCATTGTCCCTCCAGAACACACCTGGCTTAATACATTTTTATCAACTGCATAAATGAATTATAAGGTCGATGGAGAAAAAAGAAATGCCTGGCAGAAATATGGCTGAGAACTGACTCCCTGTCATGAAGAAGACCTTGCCTCTCACCGCTGGGGCCCCTTACAGTAAGAGTGAGCCAAACCTTATCTGTGGGAGGAGGACTTTGGTTGGGATACGATGAAGTCTTTTAAAGACTAAGGCACTTTTCATCATTTTAACATCCTTTCAATGCACTGTAAAACTTGTCTTTTTTTTTTTCAATTTCTGATTTTTTTTTGTTTTGATGTGGACCATTTTTTTTTTTTTTTTTTTTACGCGGGCCTCTCACCACTGTGGCCTCTCCTGTTGCGGAGCACAGGCTCTGGACACACAGGCCCAGCGGCCATGGCTCACGGGCCCAGCCACTCCACAGCATGTGGGATCCTCCTGGACCGGGACACGAACCTGCGTCCCCTGCATCAGCAGGCGGACTCCCAACCACTGCGCCACCAGGGAAGCCCCCTATGTGGACCATTTTTAAAGTCGTTATTGAATTTGTTACAATATCGCTTCCGTTTTATGTTTTGGCTTTTTGGCCGCGAGGCATGTGGGATCCTAGCTCCCTGACCAGGGATCGAACCCACACCCCCAGCATTGGAAGGCGAAGTCCTAACCACTGGACCGCCAGGGAAGTCCCAAGCTTGGCTTTTAAAATTATTATTTCCCTCGTTTTTAATTTCTGAACAAAATAGCATATTTAAGAACCATCATTAGAGAAATGCAAATCAAAACTACAATGAGATATCATCTCACACCAGTCAGAATGGCCATCATCAAAAAATCTAGAAACAATAAATGCTGGAGAGGGTGTGGAGAAAAGGGGACACTCTTGCACTGCTGGTGGGAATGTGAATTGGTTCAGCCACTATGGAGAACAGTATGGAGGTTCCTTAAAAAACTACAAATAGAATTACCATATGACCCAGCAATCCCACTACTGGGCATATACCCTGAGAAAACCAAAATTCAAAAAGAGTCATGTACCAAAATGTTCATTGCAGCTCTATTTACAATAGCCCGGAGATGGAAAGAACCTAAGCGCCCATCATCGGACGAATGGATAAAGAAGATGTGGCACATATACACAATGGAATATTACTCAGCCTTAAAAAGAAATGAAATTGAGATATTTGTAATGAGATGGATAGACCTAGAGTCTGTCATACAGAGTGAAGTAAGTCAGAAAGACAAAGACAAATACCGTATGCTAACACATATATATGGAATTTAAGGGGAAAAAATGTCATGAAGAACCTAGGGATAAGACAGGAATAGAGGCGCAGACCTACTGGAGAACGGACTTAAGGATATGGGGAGGGGGAAGGGTGAGTTTTGACAGGGCGAGAGAGAGTCATGGACATATACACACTAACAAACGTAGTAAGGTAGATAGCTAGGGGGAAGCAGCCGCAAGGCACAGGGATATTAGCTCGGGGCTTTGGGACAGCCTGGAGGGGTGGGAGGGGGAGAGTGGGAGGGAGGGAGACGCAAGAGGGAAGACACATGGGAGCACATGTATATGTATAGCTGATTCACTTTGTTATAAATCAGAAACTAACACACCATTGTAAAGCAATTATACCCCAATAAAGATGTTAAAAAAAAAAAAAAAAGAAAGAACCAGATTTTTTTAGTCCAAGATTAAATATAATATGTTCATCTATTTGAAATATATGATCTTTTGAAAATATTAAAAGAATAGAGATCGGAGGATACCACTTTCATAATGTTCCTTTCAATTTTCATGAAATTTGAAGAAGCTTAATTTTTCAATTATGAAATATTCATTGGAAAAGATTTCTATTTTGAATATAAATTATTTTAAAATATCACTTAACTTACATTAATCATATTATAGTTGCCTGCCTCCCCCTGCCCCCAAAAAATCTTACGATACAGTTTATACATTTGATATATTAATACAATAACATTAATCAGCTTCTTATGTAACTTGTTTTGAATTTGCATAATAGTTGGTACAGCTCCTAAAAAGCACTTTGTAAATATTAATGTGTTGTCCAAATCTTCTAGCCCTGAGGTGATCATCAGGAAGATTTCCACCTGATATTTGACAAGAGAGAGTCCGCGGTAAATCCCTAGACAGAGAGTCAACACTTCCACCTCTGCATTTCATCCAAACTCAGATTCTCTTGGAGGGGCTTGCAGCACCGCCCAAGTCTTCCTGAGTCAGAAGCACATCTGACATTTACTTCCTACTGTCACCTGTTGGGTCCCTTATGTCCTTGCCTCCTTGCCTTCCTACCACTTATAAAACATGTGACTATCTGCCTAGGAGAAAGGAGAGGTGATCAGAATATTTCAAGTACCAGCTGGAAATGCAAACAGGACAATGTACATTCAGGAGAAGCAGAACATGTGAAAGCTAAGCCTGGGAGCAGAGAGGGGGTCTCGTGCATTTCACAGGTCTTAGCAAAAGATTTCTTGATACAGGTGGCAGCAGCAAATTGCCCGTCAAGAGATTCACTTTCTAGCGAGGCCAGCCATGCAGAACAGCCGTTGCACCACGAGGGCACTGCTGCTGGCCCAGAGCTCTGGGGCTCTGAGGCAGATGGCAGGAACGACAGTCCTGAGCTCCCCAGCAATGGCCACATCCCTGAGGGATGAGGGGCCAGGAGACAGGGTTAATGCCACCAGCCACCCCTTCGTGATGCCACTGCCAAACCATTACTCAAAGGAGGAGTGGGGATTAGTCGGGGGTGGGGAAGCGGGAACCTGAAGTAAGGCATGGGGATGGGGGTGGAAAGGAAATGGCGAAGAAGAGCGCCCATTTATCTTCAGGGGCCTCTGTCATCTTTGGTTATCAGTCGAGGGGTGTACAACAAGCTGAAGGAGAGAGGATTGGGTAATGCTGGGTCCTGACCTTGCTGGTCTCATGTTTTCCTCAGCTGGATGCTCTCAGAGGCCCAGGAAAATACTGCACGCTTCTCCAAGTACACACACGCACACACACACACACTTCCCAGTGTCTTCCTTGTGTCTTGTGTCCATCTCTGTGCTTAAAACAGAAATGACAGTAAGGAGACTGCATGGTAGCCAGCGCACTGATCTCCTTTCTCACCATTTAGCTTCTGTGTAAGAGAACAGTTTTCCTGGACAGCAAGGAAGGCAATGTCACTTTCAAAGTCAGGATTGAGTCAAAACTCCCTCCTGTGTGGAGGAGGTACCCTTTTTCTCCCTGAGCCACCATTCCATCCCTGACAGGTGACTTCACATTGAGAACAGAGGCAGGTGCAGTGCCCTGTCGGTGGTGGCCCCTGGGTGCCCTTCAAAGCCAGTTCTCAGCATCCAGGTATCCACACTGGTTTGGCAGAGCCAAGGTAAGAAGCTAGGCTAACTGCAGGAGCTGCCAGCTTTAAGAAAAACCTGGCTTCAAGTCAGATAGATCCTAGGGACCAAGTTGAATAACAAAAAGTTCAGTGAACGGGGGTTTCAAGCTTAGGAAAAAGGAGACACCGCTGGGGATGTAAAGTTAAGTTAAACATTGAACTCAGTAGAAAAACACCATAATGTTAGAACTAGAGTCTCAGGGAGTGGCAGCGCAGACCCAGATCTTGAGAGTCAATTCTAAAGAAGTTGGCAGGGAAAATCAGAAATGGCAGAAATATTTGCAGAGTGCCTGGGGGCAAGGTCCTTGACAGAATCATCTTCAACTTCTTCAGGGTACCTGCGCAGGGTGGGTGCCCAAAAAAATCCCGAGGAGTCAATGAATGGACGTGCAGCGGCTGAAGTTTTCACTGAAAAAGCAGAAGGTGTTGGGCTGAGTTTCATGTTCTTAAGAAATCCTGTACCTGCCTTTTGAGAGCCCAGCCTTCTTGCACTCTTAACTTAAGCATGTTTTCTAAACTCCTGTCCTGGAGAAGCAGAATGCACTTCTCAGGTTCACTGAGCTAGAACAGCATTTTGATACAAACAGCCCCGGGCCCGCTGAAAGACTTATACACTCGGCAGGAACACCACCTTGAGTTCAGACAGAAAGCGCATCTGTGCCTCATTGATAACGTAATGACGTACATTACATTTTTGGCCGAGAGCACCTGTGCACAGCCCAGAACGTCAGCCCAGGGCAACCATTCTGCTGGAGGCGATATTGACAGCTCTCATTAAAACTGATGACTATAGCGGCGCCCAGGAACGTGGCTGCAGTGAGGCGTCTGTCTGCATTTCCATGACAAGCCTCTGTTTTTGGAGTTCATAACTCAACCATAGAAATACGCTTTGCGTTGAACTGAAACCTGAAAAGAAAACTATCGTGGGGTAAAGAGAGTTTGACTTTTATTGTTTTCCTGCCCCTGTCTGGTCAATGGAAAGAGAAGGGTACGTGACAATGGAGGATGTATTTCTGAGCTGGCCCAGGAGGAATTTTGAGTGTCTTAACTTTTTTTTTTTTTTTTTTTTTGCGGTACGCGGGCCTCTCACTGTTGTGGCCTCTCCCGTTGTGGAGCACAGGCTCCGGACGCGCAGGCTCAGCGGCCATGGCTCACGGGCCCAGCCGCTCCGCGGCATGTGGGATCTTCCCGGACCGGGCCACGACCCCGTGTCCCCTGCATCGGCAGGCGGACTCTCAACCACTGCAGCCATGGGAAGAGAAAGGTCATCATTATCTTCAATGTCCGTTCTCCACACGCAATAGGAATTACACTGAGACACAAATCAGATCACGCTGCTTCTCTGCTTAAAATTCTTCAGTGGCTTCCTACTGCACCTAAAATAAATCCATACTCCTTACCATGGCCCAGAGGGCTGGGTGACCCAGCCCCTGATCATCTTGCGGCTTGGTGTCATACCTTCTCCCGTGCTCTCTGCACTCCAATTATACTAGACTTTTTCCAATTTCTCGACTGCACCAAGCATTGTTCCCCACCTCAGAGACGTTGCGTTCACGAACCTCTCTGCCTGCAGTGGTTTTCTTCCCACACGTAATAGCTGACTTCGTGTTGTTCCAGTTCGAAGTCACCTCTTCCTGACCGCTCTATCTGAAGAGGGTACCTCTGCCAACAGTCTCCATCTCAGCCCATTGATGGTTTCTTTTTAGAAATTTAGCACAGTTATTGTTCTACTAGCCTGTTTGTGTCCTTGTCGCTTGTCCGTGTGCCACCTAAAAACGAACGCTTCGTGAGAGTAGGGACCTTTGTTATCATTGTATTCCCAGCGTGGAGCACGGAGTAAGTGCTCAGTTAATATTTGTTGAATAAATCGAGGTTTATATATTAGAGGATGCACAGTTTAAGCTTCCGTCAGTTGACCCAGTAGCCTTATTCTCTTTATAGTATACATAAAAGAATAATTTCTCCTCAATCGTTACATAAGTATAACTTTGCAGGAAGTTAGCTAGGACCCCCCCACCCAACCCCCTCCACCAGGTGACAGTCTTCAGAATTGGAGGGATAAAGAAACTCTGTTCTTTTACCTTTTTTTCCCTCTTCACAGCGTCATGAAATAGTACCTAATTTCTGGGAAGAGATTTTGTAGCTAAACAGAAGACACATCCTCTTGAACTTCTAGGAACCTGATCCTTGACTTCATTTACTTTGAGCTCTGCATACTTAAATAAGAAAAATAAGTTCTGTACATGTGAAGGGAGTAAATGTACAGTCACTGTCACGTATTACTATTTCTGTACGTTTTTCTATACTATCAGCAATTAATTATGATGGACAAATAATACATTGAATGATGCTGACAACAGCGATGATGTCTCAGATATTTGCTTACTCTACAAAGCACTGTGCTAGGCACTTTATTTATTGGTAAAATATACTGTATATTTCATTTTATTGTGTAGTATCTAGTACAGTATATCTCATTTATATAGTAACAGTAAAAATGGTTACAAGGACAACAGACAGAGCCAGGGAAGAAAAATAAGTTCAGTACTTTGGAAACCTTAGAAAAAGAAAGATGAGAATATTGATTAATTTTCCAACTGGGCCTGATTCTCTCAGAGCATTAAGCCACATCCTGGATAGGACTGGCTCAAGATCCCACAGCAAATAACAAGCATTTGGGACTCAGGCTCAAGCCCTCAGACGCCAAGTCAGTGTATTATGGACTGTCTCTGGGATGACACGGTTAACCCAGGCATAGACAAAGCAGGTAGTTAGGAATTAACGACCCATGATTCTCCAGATGAACTCTTTAAGTGCTGGATACTCACGTTTTTGAATGGCTGGCTCGAGAAGTTTCTTAAAAGATCTGATCTCCACGTTAGGAGTGGCAATATGATTCAGGAAACCTGTAATTGTCCATAATAGCTTTCTCTGAATTACTTTATCAGATCCTTTTCTCTCTGCCACTTGCTGAAATTCGGTTAGCTGCAAGGAAAATAGGAAGAGATTTAGATGAAATAAGAAGAGTGCTGCATAGGAACGTGACCGTTGGCAAGTTACTTACTCTCTAAGCCTCAGTTTCCTCACCTGTAAAATGGGAATGATAACCCACCTTACAGAGTCTTTGAGACAATTAGATAATGCATGCAGAGCACTTAGCACAATGTACAGAAGGGACCCAATGTTAGCTGCTGATGTGGTTATTAGTATTATTATTAATAACAATTCTGATGTAAGTTTTTGGTCGCTCTAGGCAACCAAAAGTGTTGTTTTGTTTTGTTTTTAAAGGAAGGCTGGGACAACTGGTGAGCTAGTAAGGAGTAAAGAAACATAGGCAAGGTAGTAGAATCCATAAGACAGATGTCACCAGTTCCATAATTCTACTTCTAGTGGTACCTCAATCACACCACTTCACCTCTCCGAGTTTTGGTTTGCGTATCTGTACGAGAAAGAAAATGCCCACTCTTCCCACCTCAGCAGATTTTCAAGGATTCAAGTGAGACACATGTATGTAAAAGCACATTGAATATCTTAATGGGAATGGTAGACATTGCTTTCACACCTGTTTCACTTAAATGACTATTGTTTCAATGAAGTCAGTGATTCTCACCCCTGTCTGCACAATAGAATCAACCAGAAGCTTCTAAAAATCCAGATACCCAGGCCACAGCCCAGACCAATAAAGTCAGAATCTCTAGGAGTGGACCCAGGCTCAGTACTCTTTTTTTCCTCCCTAAGTGATTCCAATGTCCACCCAAGTCAGGGAATAAAATATTTTTCAAGCTTGCCTGGTGATAAGGAGCCCCAGAGACCCACCATAACTACAGAATCAACCCTCCAAAGAAGGAACTGGGAATCTGTATTTTCAACAAGCACCTCCAGCTGCCTCTTCTCTGCAGACCATTATGAGAAATACTGTGTTGAATCATAGTCTGAGAGTTAAAAGGGATATCATCTAACATCTTCACACTTTGGACTTCCCTGGCGGTCCAGTAGTTAAGACTCCATGCTTCCACTGCAGGGGTTCCATCCCTGGTCAAGAAACTGGGATCCCACATGCCGCGTGACGTGGCCAAAAAAATTAAATCTTCACCTTGATTCATCTCTAAACCACATGAAACTTTATGAATCGTATGAATGGAAGGCAAAAGTGTGTTAACCAACTATGTGAACAATAAATAACACAACTGTTAGCTATTTCTCTTTGTGCAAGAATCATCACCAGTCCCTTTCTAGTTCAGGAAATCTTGACCGATGGATAAGATTTTCAATGTTTTGAAACTTTTCTTGATCAAACAATTTGGAATGCCAAGAAATGCACCAAAAGAAGAATTCTTTCATTTAAGAAAGAAATATTTTATTCCCTGACTCGGATGGACATTGGAATCACTTGGGGAGGAAAAAGAAATAGTACTGAGCCTGGGTCCATGCCTAGAGATTTTGACTTTATTGGTCTGGGCTGTGGCCTAGGTATCTGGATTTTTAGAAGCTTCTGGTTGATTCTAATGTGCAGACAGGGGTGAGAATCACTGACTTCATTTGAATATTGTGAAATAAAATAATAAACTCAAGTTTTGGTGTGGACCAGGGGAATGGGACAGTCGTAACTAAAACTTTTTCCCCTACAAAAGATATATATTGTACAGCTCTATAAAGCCTAAGTTATTACTTTTAGCTCTCGTGGGAAAGTGAAGCAGATCAGGTTTAATGTAAATAACATCCTGACAAGTTACTAAGGCAAACCTGAAGGGAAAATGTTAACTGCTGATATTCAAGTTGCAAAACTCAGCTCAATGCTAATTGTGCATTGCAACAGATAATTCCACTCCTCACTGTTTCGAAAGCATCAAACTGCCAGAATCACTGGTCTGTCAGTTCCCACTGAACATTCTAACATTGCCTTGAAAAGTTACATCTTGCAGAATCTTCCCACTTCCCCTGGGGCCACATCCACTTGCCTGGCCTAGCAATTCACTGTAAAACTTTCCTCCTTCCTAGTTGCTGCACTGTTGGAGTCCCGCCTTTGTCTCAGCTTTACTTGAGCCATGAGTACTGTCACTATTGAATAGAGACTATGTTTGATTCTGAGCTTGTTAAGACAAAAGATAATGGAGATTGATTTTAATTAATATATAGCTTCAGAGTATTTGCATTTCCTTCATAATGGTTTTATAAAACGTACTCACTTCCAAACTTTGCCAGATAAGGCATTTGAGAATAATGGTGCTGGATCCGGTCTGAATTTTATCTTTGGAAACTATTATCAACTTGCTCTATGTAATAATGCTTGCTTTAATATGCATTCACTATGCCCATTTCTTCTCATTTCCCTTTATTTTGTTTCCCTTTATTTTTGATAATGTGCCTTAAGAGAGAGAATCAGTGTAGCCTAACTTTTTGGAAATAATAGCACATTATTTCTTCATCTGTTCTGATTTGGGGAAAAGTTCTTAAGATTAATAAGAGGGTATATCGTAAATGCTTGGATTGGCACGCCCTGTGGAGGAGCTGGTAGAGTAACAGAGGTGACCCCAACTCCTGTGATGAGTCAGCACACGGTACCTTGAATAAAAACAGAGCCATGGGTGTTCCCAGGTGTGCACCCTCCCCAACACTGGGCTTCTTTAGGTTTTTATATTTTTTTGTACTTTGTGTGCTTTGTTGAATCAGTCGTGTTACATTGTGTGTTGGAATGGAGGGGGCGAGAAGGCATCTTTAAAACTACAAAAATAAGGGCTTCCCTGGTGGCGCGGTGGTTGAGAGTCCGCCTGCCGATGCAGGGGACACGGGTTCGTGCCCTGGTCCGGGAAGATCCCACATGCCGCGGAGCGGCTGGGCCCGTGAGCCACGGCCGCTGAGCCTGTGCATCCGGAGCCTGTGCTCCGCAACGGGAGAGGCCACAGCAGTGAGAGGCCCGCGTACCTCAAAAAAAAAAAAAAAACTACAAAAATAATGCTGCTGATGGCTTTTGTCCACTGTCAGCCCAGTCTCAATGGTCGTTTCTTCCAGCTCTCACAGTCTTAAACCCTAGAGTACCTTGATTTGTTTGAGTGTTTGCCACATAGTAGGATGTAAGACAATGCACAGTCATTGTTCAAAGGGTGCCAGTTGTTAGTCTGCTTGGTCTGCTGTAACGTTACTACGTTACAGTACCACAGATACGGTACCACAGATGGGGTGGTTTAAACAACAGCAGTTTATTGTCTCATAGTTCTGGAGGCCAGAAGTCCAGAAACAAGATGTTGGCAGGGTTGGTTCCTTCTGAGGGCTGTGAAGGAAGGCTCTGTTCCAGGCCTCTCTCCTTGGCTTGTACATTGCTGTCTTCTTGTTCCCATGGCATTCTCCCTAAGCATGTCTCTGTGTCCAGGTTTCCCCATTTTATAAGGACACCAGTCACATTGAATTCATGCCCACCCCAATGATTTGATTAAGTTACCTCTGTAAAGACCCTATCTCCAAAGAAGATCATATTCTGAGGTACCGGGGTTAGGCCTCACCTCATGAATTTGGGAGGTGGCACACACAGTTCAACCCACAATGCCAGTGTTACACATGGTTTTTTTTTTTTTGTTTGTTTGTTTGTTTTTTTTATTTTTTGGTACGCGGGCCTCTCACTGTTGTGGCCTCTCCCATTGCAGAGCACAGGCTCTCGGGCGCGCAGGCTCAGCGGCCATGGCTCACGCCCAGCCGCTCTGCGGCATGTGGGATCTTCCCAGACCAGAGACGAACCCGCGTCCCCTGCATCGGCAGGTGGACTCTCAACCACTGCGCCACCAGGGAAGCCCTACACATGGTTTTTTAAATGTTCATATATTATCAAATTATCGCTGAGAATGTAAATAAGTTTGTGGAAAGGAAATGTTTATCATTATGATGTTATGTAACAGGACTTTACTGGTATATCTGAGCTCTTTTCTGCAGGTGAGTGAGGATCTCCCACAGTTGCAAAAAAAGATCGTATCACAGGTTAACTGCAGATCTGCCTGATCTCCAGTTGTTATCAGATGTACACTGAGTTTATAGTCTTGGCTTCAGTGCTTCTGAGAGTCAAACTCTAAAATAAAAGCTACATCCTATGGGGTAGAATTTCTTTTTTGATTATTGGGCGACTAAGAGGATGGAGAGACCAATGCCCTCCTTGTAGAGATGAGGAAATGGACACCTAGAAAACAGAAGTCAGGTGGCCAAGGCCTCAAAGCTAAGTAGTAGAAGTAGTAGCCCTGGAACTAGACTCATAATTCCATGCTTTTTTCACCACATCACACTCTCCATCCTCCATACCAGGTATCCCCCACCTTAACCCTACCTATCGAAACTACCCACTGCTCACTGACAACGTCTGACTTTCCTTACCTCATTTAATTAAAAAAAAAAAAATTAACTAATCCTAATAACTTTGCTAAGTGAGTACATTACTGACGCCCGTAAGCAGGGTGACAATTCTGGAGTATGCCTTAGCTAACTGTTTCCCCAGAAGCCCATAAAACCAAAAAAATAAATAAATAAATAAATCTAGGTGTCTGATTTGGATAAGGTAGTAGCTTTCTTTACCCTTCAGATCCAACTTTTCAGCTAAAACCTGCCTTGTGGCCATACTTATAAATATATGCTTCAAGGTGGAAAAAAATTTTGTCTGAGATGTCCACCTAGTGGCATTTAGTGATTATTCTTGAAAACAAAAGAAAGAAAAGCCCTTTACCCTCTGTTCTCTACCAAGTCTTGATGAATGCATCATAACTGATACGTGAGGTTTGGATTTTAGAGACCACCTAATTCAGCCACTTTACCAATGGAACTGTGGCCTGGGCAGTGGCTTGTCCACAGCCACTGAGTTAAAGAAACCTGGGGACAGGTCCCTTTATGTCCCATCCAGAATTCTTAACACCCTCGTGTAATGCTGCTTCATGGTTATTTAGCACATGTGTAAGCTAGTGGAAGTTTAATCTCTGTCTCCCCATGAAGGTAAGAAAAACTGTAGCTATAGTGTTCATTGGTGGGTGACTTAATGCTTTGCCACGTAGCTTCATTATGTCACACTCATTAATTTTAAAGAATAGACTGTGTTTTCTAAATATATAATGAACTGTGACTATTTTCTGACTCTTCACTAGTGTTACTTATACCTAAACTTATCTGTGGGTGCTTTATGAGGAAAGTTTTGTTTAAAAATCTTAAAATTTTTCCTTCAGATTTTTTGCAAGTTAGTAGTTTTTTTTTAAACCTCTTTTCAGGTTTATTAAATGGGGTTAAACTATACTAAGCACCCGCTATGGGTTTTTTTTGAGTCTTAAATCCTGGCGAATGAGCCAGCCCTACAGAGTGGTCTCCGAACAGAGGGTGCTCCGAGTTGTAGGCAGTTCATGCCACGGGAACACTAATTCTAGAACATTAAACTTATCATGTTAAGTTGATTTCTGGATGTTTCTCTGTGGAAGTCTTGGAATAATCCTCCCCTTCCTTCCTTTGAGCCAAGAAAACTCTGAACCAGAACAATTCAATTTCAATTTGTGGAAAAGCTCTACTCCATGGACTAAACGTAGTGCTAAGACAGATTGGTGGGGGACGGGGGGCAGGAACATTTTGATCACTTTGGCATGTTACAAAAATATCTGAATTCGCTCTGAGATGTATTTACAAGCTCTGTTTCTGAGGAGTATTTGCAAGCCTCGTTCTCAAGCCTGGGAACCTCAGGAGCAAAACCTGCTTTTGAGCCATAGTTCTTGTGTTATATGTTAAGCATTTGGAAGGAACCCCAAGGAGGCCTCAGGAAGCAGTTACTGCCTCTTGACTTATCATCCTAAAGGCGATTTGTTTAAAGTTGATAATCCCTAGAGCTACAAGAGTGTCCCACATCTGCCCTGAATTGAAAACAGATTGCCATTAAGAGCCTTACATCAGCGCTGCGAATTCATTCGATCTGAGTCAGAAAGGAAGTTGGAGAACATTTGAACGTATGGCCTGATAGCAACACGGCAGCTCCCTTCATGGAGGACCTAGACGGCAGGGTATGTAGGCTGTGTGTTTTCAAACTTTAAGACTGCTTTTCTGTAAGGAAATGTCCTTCTGACCTTTGGGCAGGAATATTCGGGAGGGGACTGTTACAGCTAACAGGTATAAAGTAACCGTCAGTCTGTGGGCTTTTCAGTGCCACCAATGAATCGATCAGAATTCCAAGAGGCTAAGAAGCCTCCGCTGTCCAGAAATTTCTCTGCCAGGTTTTTGCGTTTTTGTGACTTATCATTTATATAAGATACATTCAAAAATTATGTAGATATTTATATAAAATTCTCCCCCCCCAGACTCTAAAACGATTCTGGAAGCCAAGAAAAGTTTTTACTGTTAAAAAGCGAGAGCTTTTCTACCCTCAGCTTATCTATGAAATTATTTTAAAGTATTTCCACATATGCCAGGAATGAAGGATGGAACTCTGAACTTCATATTCCAAGCCTCAGGGGACCGGGACCATCTGATTAACTATTTAGCATTTAATATCCTACTGAAGTCTTCTTCTCAGCCGGCTGAACAACTTTTTTCCTTCTTTTTCTGTTGAAAAATTTCTGTTATAGAATGTGAGGTTCTTTTTCTTCTAAATTAAAAAGGAGATTAGATTTGTTCATCAAAAATGATTAAAGGAAAAAGAAGGCAACAGTGGTTATGAACAAGGGTCTGAGTACCCCACAGCTTGAGGCATAGATGCTGAGTTCCCCTCCGCCCCTCCACCCCCATAATCCCCCGCCCCAGCCAGGCTCCGGAGGCCCTTCTGGCTCCTTCTCCGGGTCTGGACTGGGCTTTGGTGAGTGGAGGCCTCTCGAGTTACTTCCAGAAGCCTATTCTGCTCACCCTTTTCTCTGAGAAGCTGAGGACAGTGCCTGGTACAGCTGATACCCAATAAATACGTGTTGAATGAAAATAGCGTTGTGGAAGGGAACCCTGGAAGAAGTATCAGTCTGAACATATGAAGCTAGTGAAACTCTCTTTGGGTCAATTTCCACTCACTTTCTTGGCAAGATTGACACCAGAACTAAAGTATAGAAGGTGACGAGTAATTGAGAGAAACGTGCTAGAGTGTCAGTTAGAGCAACTACATATAAAATGTGTGATTCCGCGGTTGTGAGATTAATAAAGTAAAGAAATGAAATATGAGTCTTGAGAGGTAACAGTTGCCCTACGAGAGTGTTCAAGAGTCCGAGGAAAGCTGGTACAGGAGAAAGTGAACAAACACAGCTGGCCGGCTTCCCCTTCAACTCAGTGCAGATGTGCTCATCAAAAATGTTCCGATAGCACAAAGCCTGTCCCTGTTACATGTGCTTCCCCCAGTTTCAGAAAAAATACATTAAGAGCAGCCCAGTTGGCAGGTAAGATTTTCAGTCCAAATGCCAATGTACTGTTCCCTCTTGACTGGTTGCCCACAGTTCTTGAAAGGGGGAAGGTTTTTCAGATGCCAAAAATTGAGTGCAGACTGTGTCATGGGACTATGCTCTCTTAATCCCAGCGAGACAGAGGCTCCCTTTTAGAAAAGGAAGCACATTTGGGTTTTTGTGCCGGAGGATGCAAAAAGATGTATTGATCAACTCAGACAGAAGGGGGAATTCTCAGGCTTAGAAACATGGCTTCTGTCCTAGCTGAGGAGACTGGCGAGTGAGCCTTGAAATCTATAGAAACATTTCCAGTTCAGACCACCTTCCTCTCTGGCAGATGAGTATACAGATATAGATATTTATATAGAGATACAGCTATATTTATATGTATCTTAATTTCACTAACTTACTTAATCTCAACCCCAGAAGTTCGGGAAGAAAATAAAAGTAATGTTGCAGAGACTTCAGGGTGAAACCCATGTCAGAAATTTAACTTCTAGGGAGTTCACTGGTGGTTCAGTGATTAGGACTCCATGCTTTCGCTACCGAGGGCTCGGCTTTAATCCCTGGTCGGGGACCTAAGATCTAAGATCCAAAAAGCCTCACAGCACAGCCAAAAAAAAGAAAAGAAATTTAACCTCTATTACCTCAAGTAAAATTCACCTCCAGAAAGCTCTCTTGCCTCTTTTAGAGTAACAAGCAAGTCTTCATTTGGGGCCATATCCTCTTTCCCTGCCCTGTGTTTGAACATCAGGCCTGTCTCTAAGGCTGTGCCACTATATGCCAAGTCACAGCCTCATGGCTCTCCAGAGTTTTGTAAACCATTGTTTGGAATTCAGAACACATTATCCCCCAGAAACAAGGTTAGGCTCCCAGCTCAACTCCTGAATGCAAATTTATCCCAAAATATAATTTGTTGCAACTTTCTGGAAATGGACAGAAGGACCTTCTATCATTTTGTTTAATGGCATTGAAGAATCAATTTTACAATGAACTGTAATAATGCATTTGAGAGCATTTTTAGTACCCTTGAGAATTAATTATTGGCCTTGCATACCGTTCCTTTCTTTACCCAAACCCACCTATCCTAGGTGCTTAGTCTCCTGTTACTCCTTTGAATGGTACTCTAGGTAGGAGTCCTAGCAAATTATTTGCGTGTACTTTTCCATTTGTAGTTGCTTTTGCCTGGAATATCCTCTTCCTCTTCTGGTTCCTGGCAAACTCTTGATCAGCTCAAACACTAACACAGTTAAAACTCTTCTGTGATGCCCCAGTCAAACTCTCACTTCTCTCCTCCCTTGGACATAAACTCTTCTGAGAAAACTTTGCACGAGTTCAGGTGATTCCTTCCCTGACCTTCTAAAGTACCAGAGATCCTAGTTTTAAAAGTTGCCCCTAGGAAAAGTTAGAAATTCCCCTCCCCCCCTCCTGCATTTCTCTAAAACCTTATAAGTACCACTATGTATTAACATTCACCACATTATATTGTAAATTTTTATTTACACGTGGCCCCCTTCCCTAGACTGAGAACTCCTTAAAGATAGGGATTTCTTCAGGACTTATTACAATGCTGGAATATATTAATAGTAAATAATTAATAAAAGGATAGATGGATGGATGGATGGATGCAGTGAGCGCTGGATAAAAAGTTCATTTATTTAGAGGAGGATGAAGAGCTATATAGAAACTTCTATGGAATTCTGAATGGAACTTGTAGTTTCAAGGGCATGACATTGATGAAATTTGACCATTATTATTTTACTTCTACGGTTATGTAAGGGAGGCATTATGAATAGTGGGAAGAGAATGGAGCTTGGAATAAGAATGTATGGGTTCTAACTCTAGTTCTCTACTTTCCAGTTATGTGGTCTTGGGTAAGTTATTTACCTCTCTATTTTTGCTTTTCTTCATCTGTAAGCTGGGGGTAATACCTAACTTCAAGGAGTTACCATGAGCATCAAATGATAATCCACCTAAAAGCTCTAGTCTAGTGCTTAACCCACATGAGGTAGAAGGTAAGTGGTCATAAAATATGGATCAAAATCTGAGATGGCAGACATAGAACTTTGAAACCAGGAGGACTCTGGGCCCCTTCCTTCCAGCCTTGGACACTCTCCTTTTGCAACTTCCCCCCTTCATTTTGTTGCAGACTGTCAATAGCCTGATTCTAGCTTTTACCAGCCACTTCCCACATCGCTTGGGTGATTAAAAATGAAATAAACTTGAAAGTGTGAGGGAAAAGAAGAAGAGGGTTCAGGGGATTTGTGAGTTAAGTATTGGGAAAAAAATTTCCCAAAGCAGAATTAAGTCGGCTATGATGGAGGAAGAAGGAAAATTGTATGTACGTGCAAAGAAACGAGCGAGGGGCTGAGGAGAAAGCTGTTTGGTAGAGGTGGCTGCAAAGTGAAAGGAAGAGATGCGCACTTGCATTGCTGGGAAATTGCATTCTGGGATTCTAAAAGGGGCAATTGTGGGTGTCTTTGTTTTTATTTTTTTATACAGCAGGTTCTTATTAGTTATCCACTTTATACATATTAGTGTATATATATCAGTCCCAATAAAAGGAGCAACTGTCCATTTACCATACCTACGAATGCACTCCTGTGCATTGGTAACTAAACAGCACCTTGTGTGATTTCAAATAGTTCACGTAAATAAAAATGATAGAAATACATTCCTGACTGACATTTAATGTACCACTTACCAGGTGCCAGGCACTGTTCTTAGCTCTTGACCCATATTAGCTCATTTTATCCTCACAACAACCCTGTGAGGTGGGTACATACAATCCTTATTTTACTGTTAAGGAAAGACAACACACTGGGATGTATGGGAGCCACTGCTCGAGCCCAGGCAGTCTGGTCCCAGAGCCTGCACACTTCACGCAAGAATGTACCTGCAGGGGCTTCCCTGGTGGCGCAGTGGTTAAGAATCCGCCTGCCAATGCAGGGGACACGGGTTCAAGCCCTGGTCCAGGAAGATCCCACGTGCTGCAGAGCAACTAAGCCCATGCACCACAACTACTGAGCCTGCGCTCTAGAGCCCGTGTGCCACAACTACTGAGCCCTCCTGCCACAACTACTGAAGCCCGCGTGCCTACAGCCTGTGCTCCACAACAAGAGAAGCCACCACAATTGCGAAGTCCACGCACTGCAACACAGAGTAGACCCCGCTCGCCGCAACTAGAGAAAGCCCACACGCAGCAACAGAGACTCAACAACAAAGACCCAAAGCAGCCAAAAATAAATAAATAAATATTTTTTAAAAAGAATGTACCTGCAGCTGATGTGGCTTATCGCACAATCAGGTGGCCGATTCAGCCGTCACGGTCAGCAACGTCGTGAAGTCCACTTTGGTGATGACCATCCCTATGGATGTGCTTTTCAAAATATAATTTTAATGCCTGAAAAGTTAGAATGGTAGAATTTTATAGCATGGAAGGACATTTAGTTCATCATGCCCAGACCAGTAAGTCAGCCTCAGGGACACTCATCAGAATCTCTGGGGACCCACAGCGGTTGAGGGTCAGATGAGCTTAGCCACCCACCTAGCACTGCAGTGTCGGAAGGACATCATCTTTATTCCAGATGATGTCCAGGGAATTCTAAAAAAATTCTTTCTGAAATTAGGTTGACACCCCAGTAGTTTTCCAAATACGAAAATAGATACAGTTGTGCTTTTTTTTTTTTAAAGAATCATCTATTTTTGACCTATTAAAAAAGTAACAAAGTATACAGTTTGTGAGCATTGAGTTTGACAGGTCCATGTTCTAAAGTCATTCCATTACTCATACGCCTAACGCTGAGCTCTTACCTCTCCCTCAAATTGCTCTGAGCAATTTGATTCCGTTTTCTCCCATCAAAAATAGGGACAAAAAAAAAATAGGGACACATTCAACTAGTTAACAAATTTCACAAATTCTGATCCAAGGATGTGTTAGGCAGGCAGAAAGAATGTAATTCTCCCTTTTGCTACCTGTTTGGATTATTATAAGCATTTCTACAATTAATAAAGTAACTACAAATGCTACAAAGTTATCTATCTCTCTAGCTGTTTTAGTCATTCCTATTTTAAGCCTTTCACATGCCCCACTGATGTTTTAGGGCATAGTTTTTGGATGAATAGTGAGGTAAGCTTGCTGGAGAAGTTACCAGAAGTTTTACCTGCCTCCAATACTTCCACTTAGTGACCCGTGACCCACCTGAGTTCTTTCCTTTGACTCAAGAGATCAAGGAAACATAGCATTTGGCAAAAATAGGGAGCCAGGAGGAGCCCCACCTCCTCCTTGGACAGCAGTGGTGGGAGAGGAAGTAGGAAAAGAGGAATTGGGTAGTAAGTGGGTTGCCTAGGTGTCTGTCTTCATTTTTTACTCATTACAGCCTGGCAGGAGAATATCTTATGTAACATCAGTCCCCTACGGAGCATTTTTACAACCATTCAGGTGTCCTGGAAATAAACATCATTAAATTAAATTCAGTTTTAATTTAATTTAAATTCTGAATAAAAGGCTTTTTACATAAACTGACTTAAAAGAGCTTAACTATTCAAAAATAGGTCAAAAGGCACTTTCAAGTGTCCAAAACAATCCCATCTTTTTTAAAAAATCGTGCAAGTTCAAGCAATACCTAACAGAAATACAAAATTAAGTTAGATGTGCCCTTTAAGGAACTAATTTTCTTTTTTTTTTTCTGGTACGCTGGCCTCTCACAGTTGTGGCCTCTCCCGTTGCAGAGCCCAGGCTCCGGACGCGCAGGCTCAGCGGCCATGGCTCACGAGCCCAGCCGCTCCGCGGCGTGTGGGATCTTCCCGGACCGGGGCAGAACCCGTGTCCCCTGCATCGGCAGGCGGACTCTCAACCACTGCGCCACCAGGGAAGCCCCGGAACTAATTGTTTAAAACCATCAAACTGCTCCAAAATGCCAAGAAAACACAGGACACTAAAATGAAGTCCAGATTCTCAAACAGAGTTTGAATTTTAAGCGAACTCTTCGTTGGCAAATGGATATTTAAGAGTCTGGTTTTAGAACGACTAGCTACCTAGCAGGATTATTGTGAAGCTAAGATGAGATTTAATGAATTTCAGTCTCCCAGTCCAGCACATAATGAACAGTCACTAGTATTTTGTTGAATGAATGCTGAATAATTCTGTTTTTTTAATTTATTTTATTCAAGTATAGTTGATTTAGACTGTTGTGTTAATTTCTGCTATATAGCAAGCGGTTCAGTTATACACATATTTACATTCTTTTTCATATTCTTTTCCATAATGGTTTATCACACGATATTGAATATAGTTCCCCGTGCTACTCAGTAGGACCTTGTTGTTTATCCATTCTATATATAATAGTTTGCGTCTGCTAATCCCAACCTCCCAGTCCATCCCTCCCCCACCCACCCCCTCTTGGCAACCACAGGTCTGTTCTCTATGTCTGTGAATCTGTTTCTGTTTTGTAGGTAAGTTCATTTGTGTCATACTTTAGATTTCACATATAAGTGATATCGTATGGTATTTGTCTTTCTCTTTCTGACTTACTTCACTCAGTATGATAATCCCTAGGTCCATCCATGTTGCTGCCAATGGCATTATTTCATTCTTTTTTAATGGCTGAGTAGTATTCCGTTCTATATATGTACCACATCTTCTTTATCCATTCATCTGTCGATGGACACTTAGGTTGCTTCCATGTCTTGGCTATTGTGAATAGTGCTGCTATGAACACAGGGGTGCGTGTATCTTTTGAATTATATTTTTGTCTGGATATATGCCCAGGAGTGGGATTGATGGATCATATGGTAATTCTATTTTTAGTTTTTTGAGGAACCTCCATACTGTTTTCCATAGTGGCTGCACCAATTTACATTCCCATCAACAGTGTAGAAGGGTTCCCTTTCCTCTACACCTTCTCCAATGATGAATAATTCTGAACTCATGAAGCCAAGCCAACTCAGCTATCCTCTCAGGTCCTAGCTGACACCTTAGCACGGGTTATTCCTCAGATTACATAAAAACAACACTTCCTAGAAAGGGCAGATCCCCAGGAAACAGAAATCCCGTTTCTGAAACTTGTTTTCTAACCTTTTATGAAAGGGTAATGTAAGAGTTATGACTGCGTTGCTCTGAGAATTAAAGGATATCATGTTCATCCATTCATTCATTGGTTTATTTAAAAAATATTGATTGTGTGTTTTCAGTGCATCAAGTATTATTCTTGTGCTTGGGAGATGGATGTAGACAAGGCAGGTGAGGGCTCTACCTGCATGGAAATTATATTCTATCAAAGAGCTCCTGGTGTGTTACTCCTGCTGTCACAGCTGTCACCAAGCACTGAACAACCCCTGGGGATGGGCAGCAAAGTGCCCTGGAAAGAGCAGTCAGCTTGGAAGTTAGACTGATGCCTCCTTGAATCTAGGCTCCACATCTTGTCAGCTGAGTTTCCTGGGAAAAGTTTCTGAGCCACAGTCCTTGTCTGTAAAATGGGTATAATAACGCCTACCTTGCAGGGATTCTGTGAAGATGAAATGAGACATATTGAGTGTAAAGTACACACAGTAGGTCCTCAGTAAATGGTAACCTTTTATTACCTTAATGAAGAAATAGATCAAAAGAGTGTCACAGAAGAAGGATATCTTGGGATAAGAAAATTTGATGGGCAGTTGTTTCCTCTGAGCACATTCTACAAAAGAGATACCTTTTCAGCCATTTTTGAGATAGACTGTTGATATGGAGCGTGTTGAAAGTGTGATAATAAGACATAGGAGAAGCATGATGTCTCGTTATACATACTACATTGCATTAACATATGTTCTTTGTCGCCACTCCCTCCTCAAATCGCAGCAAAATTGAAATAAGGAGGGAAATAAAATAAAACCACAAGAACAGCAATGATGCGGGGTAGGGGGCTGGATAACAGAAATGAGAAATGCCAACAAAAGTTGGGAAGATTGAACACAGATTGAGGGAAACAGTAGCAACTGATGTGGAATATAACGGAGGCAAATGAAAATTAATTACATGGGGTGTGGGGTGTGGAGAACACCCACAGGAACAAGCGTATTGGAACTGAGAACCCTAAGAAGGTTCTGGGAAAGGAAGCCCCACAATGCAGTGCTTCCAATCTGATTTCTGGTGCCTCAGTCTTAAGTATAAACAAAGAATCATCAGATAACAGGAGAAAGCAGTGGACGTGAAAGACAGCTAAACAGATGGGTGGGGAAAATGAACTCAAAGGTAGCAGAGACAATCTGAGGGACAGAATTGCATCGAAAATACACACTGAGGCTCTTTCAGCCATCTTGGAGCCTGTGGAGGCCTGCTGGGAACAGGACTTCTAAAACGACATATATCTGGAAGGCTATGGTCCAAGGCCTTTTTTGCTGGCTAGAAGCGGGGTCCCTGGAACCAGAGGGAGCACACAGCTTTTCTGAAAATTGAAGGTGTATATGCTCGAGATGAAACTAAATTCTGTCTAGCCAAGAGATGTGCTTTTGTGTACAAAGCAAAGAACATAGTAACTTCTTTTTCGGCCGTGCCCCATGGCTTGCAAGATCTTAGTTCCCAGACCAGGGACTGAACCTGGGCCCTCAGCAGTGAAAGCACAGAGTCCTAACCACTGGACCACCAGGGAATTCCCAGAACACAGTAACTCCTGGTGGGAAAACCCAACAAAACCAGAGTAGTCTGGGGAAAGATAACTCAAGTTCATGGTACCAGCGGCACCATTGGTGCCAAATTCCAAAGCAACCTTCCTCCTAAGGCCATTGGACACAGAATCCATGTGATGCTGTACCCTTCGAAGATTTAAACTTATTGAAAAGTGAATAAATAAAAGTATGGATTTGTTCTCTTGTATTTTTGTTTATGTGTATACATACATGTATATACACACTGAGTATGCTCAGTGAGGCAAGAGGAAGAAAAACAAATACAATTAAAAAAAAAAAAGAATATTCTGAAAACAGAAAGAATTTTTAAGAGGCTTCGAAGATAAAGTTTAGGAAATTTGACAGAACTAGATAGGAAATGGGACAGAGTCTAAGGAAATTAGATGGTCAGTCCAATAGGTCAAATATCCAAATAATAAGTTCTGGAAAGAGAGAGCTGAAAAAACAAAATGGAAGAAATCAATGAAACAATAAACAAAAATTTCCCGGAAGTAAAAGGAGTTTCCTGATTAGAAAGACCCACCTAGCACCCAACATAGAGAATAAGGCACATCGTTGTGAAATTTCAGAACACTAGGGGTAAACAGAAGACCCTAAAGGCTGCCAGAAAGCAAAAAGAAGGTCACATAAACCATCTGGAATCTGAATGGCATTGACTGCTCAACAGTAACCCTAAAAGCCAAGAACAGTAATTTCCAAATTCCGAGGTACAAATGACTTCTAACCTAGAAATGGTCAAGTGTGGGGTGGACTTATAGCATATAAGGGGTCAAAATAGTTACATCGGGACTTCCCTGGTGCTGCAGTGGATAAGATCTTGCGTTCTCAATGCAGAGTACCTGGGTTCAATCCCTGAGGTAACACAATCATTACACTGGGAGGATAAAAAAAGGGAAAATAAGGAGGGGTAGGGGAAGGAGGCAGGATGGAATGTTAAATCATCATCTTTCATATTAGGAAGTCAATAGATAATGTCTGTAGCGGGGGAAAAGAATCTAAGAAATAGCAGGATAGGCACATAATTTAGAAAGATGACAATGCCAGCAACAAACAAATAAAAGAAGCAAAAGAGCTAAGAGTGGTTGTGTCAGGGAAGGAGCAGGTGAAGAAGGGAACTCTGTGGGGGGGGGGGGAAGAAGGGGAGTAAGGCCTTGAGTACTACTTGACTTAATAAATTTTGCTTATTAACCTCAGCCTGATATTATGATGATTAAAAAGCATGTATCTATACACATATCAAACAGATACATATAAAAACATCTTTAAATATATTTTAAAAATATGTAAATATATATCAAACATCTTTAAAGCATTTATAGTTTTGTTTTGTTTTGTTTTTCTTTATGTTGTGTATTTTATTTATTATTATTTTTGGCTGCGTTGGGTCTTTGTTGCTGAGCGCGGGCTTTCTCTAGTGGTGAGCGGGGGCTACTCTGCGTTGCAGTGCACCAGTTTTTCATTGCAGTGGCTTCTCTTGTTGCAGAGCACGGGTTCTAGGTGCGCAGGCTTCAGTAGTTGCAGCACGGGGGCTCCGTACTTGTGGCACACGGGTTTAGTTGCTCTGTGGCATGTGGGATCTTCCCGGACCCAGGCTCAAACCCATGTCCCCTGCATTGGCAGGCGGATTCTTAACCACTGCGCCACCAGGGAAGTCCCGCATTTATAGTTTAAATAAATGTAAATATGTATTTAAAGTATGTTGAGGAATTCCCTGGCGGTCCAGTGGTTAGGACTCTGCGCTTCCACTGCAAGGGGCACGGGTTCGATCCCTGGTCAGGGAACTAAGATTCCACACGGCCAAAAATTAAATAAGATAAATAAAGTATATAAATATATTATATATATAATAAATATACATAATATATATATTTTTAACATCTGATCAAGATTGTGGTAAGGAGTCCCAGGTGGTGCCTTTTGCATTTTTGCCCTCTCCTCCATCTATAATATGTCCAGCCCTCTCCCCAGCTGCAGCCTCTGCTTCTAAGCATAGCTCATTTCTCTGCGGTGAGGACACACCTAGAGATGTATCCAGGGGGCAGGGAAGGACACTCACGTATCCCTGGAAGGAAACCTGAAGAGATTCAACCAGCTGCTTCGCAACTCTCTCTGGGGACCCCACTCCACAAGGCTTATCGTTTGATTGCAGCTAAGCCCAGGTTTATTTCTTCCTTATTCTGAGCCGTCCGCAGCTGGTTAAACTAGCCAGACACTTTCCTCTGGGGTGAATGACTGAACTGAAGAAGGAGGAGGGGACCATGAAGAAGAGAGGATCCCAGAGCAGCTCGCACTCCCTCCCACGCCCACTCTCCACCTGCCAGCTGTGACTGCTGCCCTGCGGCCACCTGGGCCCTGAGACAGCTGCCTCAGAGGCCCTGGACTCCTGCCACATACCTTCCTCCTGTGGCACGCAGGCCAGGTGGAATGTGGGCAGGGACACTGTGGGGAGGCGAGGGTGTGTGTGTGTGTGTGTGTGTGTGTGTGTGTGTGTGTGTGTGTACATGCCAGAGAAACCTCACACCCTTACCTCACATGACCATAGTTCTTCCCTACTTGGTCAGAAGCATGTGTATCTACCTGGGTCTCCTACTGGGCTTTCCTCATCTCCATCTAGTCTTGGAATAGATGACACAAAACAGGAGACACTGAATTGTTTGGGGACCAGGAACTCCAGAAGGCCCGTCCATAGCCCTGTGAGTTATTCTGTCAGCAGGAACACATTATCTAGGCTAAGGAACAAAAGTCATCCCAATTGCCAATACAGGAACATATCAGAAGATTTTTGATGACAAGAACCAATAAGCAGATAATTTTTTAGTTTTATTTTTTCCATTTTATAAAAGTAATACATACTGGGAGTTCCCTGGTGGCCTAGTGGTTAGGACTCTGTGCTTTCACCGCTGTGGCCCATGTTCAGTCCCTGGTCGGGGAACTGAGATCCCACAGGCTGTGCAGCGTGGCCAAAAAAAAAACGAGATAAAAGTAATTTATACTCAGTTGCATAAAATTAGAACTTAAAAACAAGTCCAAAGGGCCACAGTTGTACAACACAAAGGTGCCCACTATTTGCCTTGTTCTTTCAAGTCTTTTTCTTTCAGTCTCTTCCAGAGCTCTGAAATCTTATTTTATGCGTGATTTCATATTCTGATTTTCCACTTAAAATTTCATCAAATGTGTTTCCTTATACCGTTAAAAACACTTCGTAAGCATCTTTTTTTTGAAGTATATATAATATTCCAGCTCACAGATGCAGCATAATTTGCCCAATCATTCTTCTTTGTTAGGCTTTTTAAATTATTTCAAGATTTTTAAATTAGAAATAACGTTGTGATGAACCTTTGGCATATAAATCTTTGCCCTCATTTCAGATTATTTCCTCACAATAGATTCCCAGAAATGGAGCTGCTCAGTCAAGTGGTATGAACATTTTTAAGGCCAAGTAAATCTTTTTTCAGGCTGACTGTGAAAAAGATTGTTTAATATTTAATAATATTCACATTTTTCAGATGAAAACATACAAACCATTAAGTCCATACCCATGGTCCAGCTTAAGAAAGCATAAAACTTATACATCTAAAGGCACTCTGTACTTCTCACCTCTCACATGCCCTCCCTCACCTACAAACGTAGCCATTATTCTGAATTTATATTCTCACAGACTTTTTTTTAAAATAGATTTATTTATTTTTGGCTGCGTTGGGTCTTCGTTGCTGCACACCAGCTTTCTCTAGTTGCGGCGAGCGGGGGCTACTCCAAATTGCAACGCGCGGGCTTCTCATTGTGGTGGCTTCTCTTGTTGCAGAGTACGGGCTCTAGGCGCACGGGCTTCAGCAGCTGTGGCACACGGGCTCAGTAGTTGTGGCTCACAGTCTCTAGAGTGCAGCTCAGTAGTTGTGGTGCACTGGCTTAGTTGCTCCGCGGCATGTGGGATCTTCCCGGACCAGGGCTCGAACCCGTGTGCGCTGCATTGGCAGGCGGATTCTTAACCATTGCGCCACCAGGGAAGTCCCTCACAGACGTTTTAAGCAACAGAACTTCAAGAATATAGGGTCAGGAATTCCCTGGCAGTCCAGCAGTTAGGACTCCGCGCTTCCACTGCAGGGGGCATGGGTTCGATCCCCGGTCAGGGAACTAAGATGCTGCAAGCCGTACGGTGAGGCCAAACAAACAAAGAGAACTCAGGTCACTTAGCATCTTTTACAGATATAGAAATAAAAGGGTGTTTTTTTAAAAAAAAAAAAGAATATAGGGTCTTTTGGTTAGAGAATAAGAGAGGATAAGAGAGAGGGGTAAGGACACAGGGAGGGAGAGGGAGAGATTGACTTGTTTGGCCTTGAAACATAATAAGCTGGAGTAACTGTCTAAGGAAGTAGTTAGGAGGTAAAATTCAAGCAGCTCTGTACCCAATCCATACTGTACTTATGGGGTGCCCACAGGAGCAGGAACGTACGCGCACCGGAACATACGTGATGCCACCTCCTTCTCCCGCTCCGGCCCTTCTCACCTCTCCCCTCACGCCCTCATGGGAATCCCACACAGTTGTTGAACCAGTAGGTAAGGTCTGAAGTGGGACTGCCTGCATTTGAATCCAGCCTCCATCATCTGCCATCTGTGGCCTTAGAAAAGTTGCCTCCCCATTTCCAAAGTCCCCTTTTTTACCTGGAAAATGAGGATGAAGCTAACACTATCCACCTGCTACAGTTGTGACGTGGGCTAAAGGAGATAAGCACCTAGCACCCTACCACGTTTGTATTACTTTACATTGTGGCCTCTGGGTGTTTGCGGGCCCAAGAAAAGCCATTTCACAGGGTGGTAGCCAGAGGACCCTTGACAAGGTTTGGCTGAGGACATGGTATGACATTACATTTGTTTTTCAAAAAGCCATGAGACGCTATATATTTTTCTCTTTTCCACTATTTTCCTTAAGTTCCAAGATGCCTGAGTAGGGCTTCCTATGGTAATTCTGGTAGAAGTGTTTCCCCCTTTCTCTACTTTTCAAGTGAAGAAACGGTCTAAGCATGAATCACACCTGCAACCCTGAACTTACTTTTCCTATGTTCTAACCAACTGAGCCAAGAGGCTCCAATGGTTTTCAGTCCAAACACACCTAAGATGTCTGGATTATAGGTTTGGTGACCTATGATAGGCAGGTGCCTCAGATTCTTGCTCTGTTACCTGAACCTCTGGTTGTTTATACGGGTTAGAGATGGAAGGGATTGTATGGGGTAAGGATTGAAGTGTAGCGCCAGCTAAATTTAGGAATAATCCAGTGATAGTCAGTGGTTGTTAACTCTCTTACATCATGAACGTCTTTTAAAATATGATTCTTTCCTAAAGGATGTGTCCTTTCTCTTTAAAAAAGCACATGTGCATATTCACATAAAATGTTTACGCACAAGGGAGTTGAGATCTCCCTGAAGCTAATTCATGGATTCTCCAGTAAGAAAATCTGATCTTATTAGGAAACTAAGACCCGGAGAGAGAGGTCCAGAGACTTGCCCCCAGGCACACAAATATTTAGCAGCAGAAGCAGAACCGCAGCCCAGTTGTCCCATCGGCCAGTCTGCTGACCCACCCTGCCTTCCCTCCACGTGCTGCCCCAGGAGTCAGCAGGGGAAGACTAGAGGGTCAGATTTCAGGGCTGGGGCGCGAGTAGAGGTGCTGTTCTCACTCTGAGTCTCTGATGCCATCAGGATGCGGCTGAAGATCTAGAATGCGCTTTTTTTTCCTCAAGATGCCTCTGCAACACTCAGAACAATCCCCTAAGAAGTCTGTTCCTAATGGCTTCTTAAGCATCTGTAGGGTGATGGTGGGGTGCCAGTGTGATCCACTGTGGCCCTTCCTCCACCACCAACACCCACAGTGTGGCCTGGGTCAATGGCTCCTGAAGCCCTAGAAAATTAGGGATTTCAGGAACAAATATTTAGAATCTGGTGGCCTGTTACCATCAAGCATTCTACTCTGCCTCCGTTGGTGTCCAGTGGCCCCTGCTTTCCTTCTGAGCGTGTTTCAGATCTTTTCCAGGCTCCTTTGGGGATGTGCACGCCCCCTGCCACCATGGGCACGGTCTCCCCTCCTACCCTTTGCAGTGGCCCAATAACCTTCACCAGAGACAGCAGCTTACTATTGACAAGTTGTTCCCTTAATCCTGTATGAAATCTATGTTAATGCTTTCTTTGAATGTCTATATTTAAAACTATTTTATCTTGGATTTATTTTCCAAGCAGAAGGCTCCTTCATTTCCTGCTTTGTATGCACGTGTGCATGTAATTAGTGTGTGTGTGTGTGTGTGTGTGTGTGTGTGTGTGTTTATTCCTCTGTTGTTTGCAACACCCCCAGTTGGGGATCATTTGTAAATTCAGTTAATGAGCATTTAACACATTCCCTTTGATGAAGCTGTTAAATCTGGTCCCCACGCTGGCACCCCACCAGACACTTCCCCCTCTCCCAAGCCATTTGTGTTTACCTATTCTCAACTACTTAGTTATGGTTCCTTGTTTGTTGGCACAATATCGAACTAACCTTTTGTCCTGTCCGGAACACGGAGAGCTTCAGTTTTGTGAGAAAATGATTAAATCTGTATTCAAAGCAAATTTACTTTACTAGTGGGCTTTCATTTTCCCCAAGCAAAATAGACTGTAGGCAGAACAAACATTCCAGGGTCACCCACACCAGGCATGTGGCAGCGACACATCAGCTATGGCTGCGGGCTTTTGCAAGAACACATACCAAACTCAAAACCTGGGCTCCAGCTGTCAGAGAGTTTTCCTGGATTTAATTATAACTTGATCTCTGAAGAGGGCACGTGTGTCAAGTGTGCTTTTCAATCACTTTGAGAAAGCTGATTAAGTGACAGGGCAGCCCTGGGATGTGCCTGTGAGATGAGCATCCCTGCAGCAGAGGATCATGGGAGTCATGCTTGAGCCTGTCCCAGTCCCAGAAACACAGTCTCCTAGGTTAGAGGTGTAAAAAGAAACAACACACAGGTGTCTTTAAATTGACTATTTAAAACCCAGTATAATTAAAAATACAAAAACCATGGGAAGGGATTGAACTACACATTCATCTTCACATGAAACAAGAACAACCTCCCAGCTTAGAAAAATCCCCCCACCGCTTTATTTCTTACCTGCCACGGGTGTGTGCCTCAGGCACCTTTCCCCAGCCTCAAGAATGATAGTTTAGTTCTGTAATTTCCTACCTCTCGGCAAATTCCACGCCAATCCTAGAGCTGACACATACACAGGATAAACACACACACACACACACACACACACACACACACACACACACACACACACCTGGTCGAGCCATCAGAAAAATGTCCTGGTAGCAATCAGATTATGATTTCTCACCTGGTTCTCAGCACCTGGCCCCAGAGTCTATGCTTCTAAATGCCAACATACATGTTGCCCAGATCATTTACATCCAAACCTGGCTACCTAACAAAGACCAGAGAAATTTCTTAGAGATTTCACCTTCCAGCCTTTAGGGTAGCAGAGAGGCAGTTAACTGGAAGTGGCCAAATCTCCCACAGTGTGCAACTTTTCCATTTTACTGTGCAAAACAAACAGATACTAGGTCAGTTTCAATGGATTATTTGGGTTAATTATGTCAGGTCACCTGATATAATCCATAATTTGAGAAGCATGTTATACTTTGAGCTAATAGCAGGCAGGGAAGGAGGAGGGAGGGAAAAGCTGGTGTTGACCCAGGAAGGTGGAGTAAGTGGCAGGGCAGCCCTATGATGGATGACTAACGTGCAAACACAGCCATCTGGCCATCCGTGTGTAGAGGTGTGGTCCTACCCAATCCTACCTGATTTCAGATGCCTCACAGTCTCAAGCTTAGAGCCCTTAACCTGATTTTTGCTGCTGTCTTCCTTTCCTGTTGATTTGAGGGTAAAAGGCAGTGAGATGGTTAGAGGGAGGGGCCCCCCTCCACAGGAGTCTCCAGGCCTGTCTGATGCATCTGTCTGGATGGGGCCCCCATGGAGGTCCTCACAGTAGCCAGTGGTAGCCTTTGCCATTATCCAGAGTAAACTTAAAGAGGAGGCTTTCAGGCAAATGTTTCTTTTTAAGCTGATTAGCCTCAGAGGCATAGATAATTGTTACTGATAAAGCCATTGGATTCGGAGAACAACTGAAAATAGGAACCTAGAAACAGGCGTAATGA
Source organism: Neophocaena asiaeorientalis asiaeorientalis (assembly GCF_003031525.2). Lineage (NCBI taxonomy): Eukaryota > Metazoa > Chordata > Mammalia > Artiodactyla > Phocoenidae > Neophocaena > Neophocaena asiaeorientalis. The sequence goes on from NW_020173666.1 coordinate 4,366,319, forward strand.
GTATTGTACATGGGGAAATAGGAGCTGGAGATGCTACTTCCTTTAATATATAACCAGAGGGTGATTTGATTTCTATCCTGTCCGCATGCATGTGTTGTATAGCAGCTGCGAGTGCAAATAATAATCATGAACTCTGTGAGGAAAGTCTAAGTTTCAGTGCATGTGCATTTTTATCTATGATTACAGCCAACACCCTTAGCTTTTTGTCTTTGATGCCCAAACATATGGTAAGAATTTCCCTTCTCTCTCCAAGTTAAGAATTGGGAATTCAATTAAAAATTATTATTATAGATTTCAATATGTTGTACCAAAGAGATGAAAAGGCATCTTGTCTTCCAGACTACCTTTTTCTTTACACAATCCTACCCCCTACCATTCCTGACATTTTCCTGTCATTTTACTTGACCAGAATATTAGTATTTTTGATAAAAGCCCAGGATAATTAGGACAACATTTTGTAGTGTTGATTCTCTTTATTGGTGCTTTTAGAATATCGTTGGGCCCATGGTGAAGTTCTTTGAAATATTTCTCACGTGCAAGAGTAAATATCATAAAAATGCTTGGACTGTGGTGTCACATCACTGTGGACTGTGGTCCTCACATTACTAACCCCTACTGGGAAATCTTCAGAATATCTTAAAGTGATGGTCTAACCCATGTGGTCAGGTCTGGGAGCCAGGTCCCTGGGAGGATCAGCCTCCCAAACACTCATTCGTTCACTGAAAGTACAATTAAGATGGTGTCACACTGAGGGGAGCACAGTGTACCAGTTTTCAGTGTCTTTTAAATATTGAATAAACCTGAATTTCTGAAATGTAAGGGCCTTCAAGAGTATCAAAGCTTTCTCTTTACTTTTCTGGAATAAAGTTCAAGTTTGTTTAAGTCCTGTTTAGCAAAACGCAGATTATATCAGAGAAGGGGGAGAAAAGCTGAACTTTACTAAGGCATGCCAAGGCTCTGGATATGACTGAGCGCCAGCGAATTTCTCCTGTGACATGTTTTATCTTGCATTCTTCTCACTAGTTTGAATTATGACCTAACTGGGCCAAGATCGTCCAGGCTATAGAGACTTCCCAACTAAGAGCAAATACTAAATTTGGAAAGTTCCATTCTCATTCAGTAAAGTAAGAAGCTTTAAAAGCAAAGAGATCAATAGTAAAAACATGCTATTATAGAATTTCCACTAAGGTCAGTCTTGTGGCCACTACTTGTGTTGGATCGACTGAGTTGACATTGACAAATATGGGAAGTGAGTTTTGACTGTCTTCTCTCTTTAATCATCTACAATTCTTCTTTCTTTTCTCTTCTAATGGCATTTCTTTCCCTGTTCTTTTTAATTCTCTTTCCTTATCAAAACAAGACATGATAAGATATTTTCATTTCTACCTTGGCTGCAACACATTCATACCTCTGTATTGCCTTTCCCAGAGCATTTGCGCTTAAATCTGTTTTCCCTGTTTTTAGAATAAAGGGTTGTCCATGATTAAAGACATTTCAAATAACAGCATGCAGTGGAGGGAGATGTTTTAAAGGACAGAAAAGTAAAACTTTTGTTCATTTTAAGGTCTTGAAAGACCTACTTAATAGGTAGAATAGGTCACTGAGATCATATCTACTCCCATTTCTTCTACTTACCTTAATCCTCATACTTCCTCTTCTCTGAGCCAACTCTCTGAGATATGGGGGCTCAGGCCATTTTACCTGTGTTCTCTCTGCCCTCCGTTTCACCAGCTAGAGTGGACATCTGTAATTTCTATAATCTGCCCGACTCTGTAATCCCTTTTCTGATAACAGCATCCAATTTTCCTTTGCAGCCCACTATTGCCCACTATCTGTCTACGTGGTCTAGTGGGATTGACTCCACCTCCAGATCTAAAGTTTCTCCTGTGACGGAGGCCTAGCCATTCACGAGAGCACCACATGCCCACGGCCACTCTGCTTAGTTCAGGTAAGGGCCAGGCAAATCACACTTGATCTCAGGAATTTTGCTGGAACTACTGAAAAAAGAGGTGCTTTTTCCCTCCTGTTTCTGAGATGGTTGATTTAATCCTGGAGCTGCTGGTGGCCATCTTCCCGCCATGAAGATATGCCTGCCTAAGATTAAATCAACACAGAGAAAAGCAAAGCTTAGGGAAAGAGAAACACAGATCCCTAAAGATATTCCTCAGCCCTGGAATCTACCCCTGATATTTGAGTTATGGGATCCAATAAATTCCCCTTGGTTTCAACCATATATGAATAGGGTCACTGGCAACATGGAAATCCCACACTCAGTCAGCAGCCCAGGCCTAAAACTTTCTTTTCCCTTCCTGCGTCTGTCTCATCCTCTTTCACGTTAAACCCAGCCTCACTCTCATCCACAACAGTGAATCCCAGAGATTAGTCACTTCAAGCCTTCAGCATCCAGGACACCCAAGGAGACAGAAAAGTACAGCTCTAGCAGCTGCTGAAGGAACCCTTCAGGGTGTGAGTCTGGGAGAAGCACAGCAGGAGGAGAGGTACAAGGGGCATTCCTACAACCCAAGAAGCAATTATCCTAGGCTAGGGTTGGGGAAGGAGGGGACAAGGAAATCCTAACTATTGAGGGAAGGGGTGCAAGACCCACACCTGTACTGGTCAGTGCACCTGATGATGGTGGTGGTGGTGGTGGTGATGACAGATGGAATCTGGGAACACAGGTCCACACTGACACCCTTTATAGATCTTAAAAAACTAAATGTGATCAGAAAATAAAAACCTAAAAGTCTATGCACAGTCAAACCAATTACAATTATTTACGTGGAACGCATCCCATTTGTGCCTAATTACCATGAAACATAATAATGATTATGTACTTCATTAAGTATGTGTCAGATTAATTTAATTTCTTAGGTTTTATTTGATGGCATCTATAAACATACATTCATGCTCTGGGTTCCCAGTTTGTTTGTAACACATACAAATCGGTCGTCTGCCTACAACTTCAAAAAATTATAATGCCAAAGTATTTCTATCAATACTTGAGGAAATGAGGGACCAGAGATTGGTAAATAAGTGGCACTGTTCCTACAGTTTCCCTGTCAACAGGGAGGCATCACCATCATCTCTTGAACAATTACAGCCCAGTGAAGATCAGGTGGTGGAAAACTTGCCCATATTTGTTTTAGGCAAAATCACTTCAAAAGGAATAATATCAGGAAGAGCTTTAAAAAGGTGAGAGGTTGGGGAATTCTGATGGTCCTGTGGTTAGGACTCGGTGCTTTCACTGCCGGGCCTGGGTTCAGTCCCTGGTCAGGGAAGTGAAATCCCGCAAGCTGTGAGGCACGGCCAAAAAAAGAAGAGAGGTTAATGCAAAGATGAGGCTGTGTGGTAGAGGGAAAAGTGCATGGGGGTAGAGTGAGGCAGACCTGCCTTCACGCAGCCTCTCTGAGCCTCAGTGTTCAGATCTGTAAAATGGGAGTCATATATCCTACCTCACTGAGTTGATGTAAGGATCACATGAGAAGATGCAGGACTGTCCAATAAATGCTAGCTATTATCATCTTCAGAAAAACGTGGAATTCAGCATGAAGGGAGCCTTCAGTGAGCAAGACCATCCGATTCTCTCTGGCTGAATAGAACTTATAGGAAAACTGATTCACTGCATAAATATGAGCCCGAAACTCCTACATTAGTTACTTATGAAGTTATGTTTATAGGTCAAAAAATGGTCCAGTATTGGCAGTTTCACGTGGTTCAATCTAATGTGAGTAACTGAAGTTACTTCCTCCCATCTGTCCATCCTCAGTGCCTCCACCTTGTGAGAGCCATTCACCCATCTGATGAAGCAGACCAAGCTTTCTCCAAGAATGCTAAGCAAAGCCAGCTCTCAGGAGAAAACCAAGAGAGATGGAGGGACAGGCAAGATGTGACTGATCTATTAAGTAGCGAAACGCTCTTTGAAATCAAATGAAAGCCAGAAATAAGGGCTGAGGTTAAGAAAGCCACAGCTTGGGGCATAAGGTAGTTATTGTTATCTTTGTTATTGCTGGTCTCCTGGGGGCATTTGAACACTCGGTATAAGAAAAAGAACCGAAAAATCCAGACATGGCAAAGAAGAAAAGTTTAGAAGCAAGAAAAATAGATACTAAGATTTAAAAGAATTTAGTTAAGTTCCTCCTGAAAAAGAGCAGCTGGCATCTTTAACACTGGTAGCAAGGTCAGGCAGAAAAAAGAAAGAAAGAAAGAAAGAAACAATATGGAACAGGAAGGAAATACCTTTGTAAAATGTACTTAATGAAGTGTTTTTAAGTGTTACTTGAGATTAGAAGGTAGACAGAACCGTCTTCTGTGTTGATCTTTTCATAGTATCATGCAGCTGGAAGACATAGTTTAGTCTTGTTTCCTGCCTTGGGAAGCTATATAACTAAGCCATCCAATGTGAATGCTTATCCAATTCATTTTTTTTCAAGGTTTTAAACCACACCCTGCCTTGAGTTCTGAGCTTGCCTGTCACCCACCACTGGCAGAGGGTGACACCCATCTCCCCCAGGCCCCAACCCTGCTTCATCCTGGGATATGGACTAATACCACCTTCCACAGAAACTGGATTTTCTTTGGTGCATGGACATCATTACAGATATTAGCAATACTCGGCCTTCCATCACTTCTGAGCGTGTTGGCCTATGGGCTGTAGGACTCAGACACAGCCTCTAGAAGTCTCCGCACCTGGAAGAGAGCTGTGAAGGACATTCTGCTCAAATGTTGAGTCTCACGGGAGCTCAGTCACTGAGGACGTGGCTCAATCCGGGCAGAGCAACGAAGGCAAATGATATGTGAATTCCATCAATCATAGGCTCTATGCCAGGCTCTAAAAGGTCTACTCAAATCAACAGGAGCCCAGAGAGGGGAATCACATCTACCATGATCTATAATGGTCGGGAAGGGCTCACTAAACCTGCATGTAGGTCCCTACAGAGTGGCCACAGAGCACCTTGCAAACCCGAGATGATCCAAACCTTATAGGTGGTCAGTGGTGCTGACAGTGACCCTCCAGATGTGCTCAGAACCAGATCACCCCTGGACTAGCGGGAAGCAAAGAAACGGCCCTTTGTCTCCTCAGGTGTGGCTCCTTGCCTGCAACAAGTCAGCAGCCTAGGAAACATCCCCAGTGGGGTTACAATTCTGTCGATAAATGCCTGGTTCGAGGAAGTGGCCTTGAACTGTTTGCTTTTCTTCCCTTCGGAATGCAGGTGCACAGGTTGTCTTGCAAGGGCTTCAGGGAAGTCTCGGTATTCCACTTGCTGCACCTGGACCCTGGGCAGCGCTGTGAATGGGTGCTTTCCCCTGTACCTGGCACCCTTGCCCTTCTCCGCAGCTGCTCCCTCCCAGGCGGCGAGGGCAGGTAGATGCTGGAGACCCAGAGCCAGCGAGTCCTGGATGGGGAGGGGGTTTGAGAAATGTCATTTATGCCACCAGTGCTAGGCTCTAAATTTTCTATAATCTGCGTGCGCCCTGTAGCCTGTCCAAAAGGCAAAGTGAGTTAGAATCCTGGGCGAAGCCATCAGCTAGAGGCTTCCCACAGGTCACAGAACACTGTGTTTTGCCATCTGGGCTGTCACGTGGCCCCTACCTTAGTTCAACCATGCCAGTTATCCTGAGAGAAGGAAAAGGAAAGGTTCTATTCCTTTATCAGAACTTAGGGAGTATTTGCTCTTCTTATACACTCGGAGAGCATTAAGATTCATCTGGGAGCAAGAGAAACCTGAGAAAGAGTCATTGGCCTAGTTTGGGCGGCTGAATGTTTCACGGGAAATCTTGGAATTGCAGTTGGACCCTCGCCACGATTCTGGGGAGACCAAGGGGAATGTGTTCTCTGAATAGCATGACGTGTGTATGCCTGCCACACCTGGGCTGGCCCCATCAAAGAAGGATGCTTGCGAAGGGCTGGGCACTCCCATGTTTCTGGAGTGGCCCACTTAGATTTTGCACAGAGAAATTCAGTTCTGTGGCCAATGAATTCCTTTGCAGATGTGTTTTTGGCCACAAGAGAAGGCAGACAAGAATACAAATGAGGCCACAGAGCCAGGAAACTGTCACACGGTTGGCGACCAAATGGAGACCAGTGGCAGAATCCAGGAATAGTTGAGAATACGTTCTTCACGGTCAGAATTGTACAAATCCTGGGTTCTTCCCTTACTACTAAGGCCCTGGACAAATTACCCAACTGCTCTGTAGGGATGGGTGATAGATCCTTTCTCGCTGGGATGAAGTTCGAATAGGGATGATGGTAATAGGTCCTTTCTCACCAACATGTAGGAAGATTAAATAACATTTGGTAAAACATTTACCTAGAATCCAGCCTAGAACATAACTAAGTACTTGATGCCTGGTGGCTACTGTTATTTTTATTCTTACACAGAAAGGACTGCACACACTAATGCCCCAGGTTTTAAATAGTACTTCATAAATGTCAGTGCGGAGCTGCGAACCTCAGCTTGTCTGATCAAATCCCAAGCCCTCACTCATAATGGAGAAAGAGCGTGGGGCAGAAAAAAAACATGGCTTGAAAATTTCCACTGCCCTTCTATCTTGTTGGGTGGAAAATCACCTGGAAAAAGCACCAGATTTTTTCTGAAGTCTTCAGCACCTCAGTAGTTTCTAGCCTCAACTCTCTGTGCTACACATTGACATTTACCTTTTCCAAAGAATGGGAGTTAAAACCCACTACCACAGCCATTGTACTAAAATGCATCGAATATGGTTCCCACTTTTGAAAGAGGCAAAGGAAAATTTCATGAATGCTTAGTAAGTCCTTGGTGTTAATAAGACATTTACACACGCGTGCGTGTACGCACGCACACACACACACACACAGTGTTGACTTTGCTTTGCTTGTGAGTAAATCCTAATCTACTGTCCCTGTTTCAGTAACAGCACAAGAGAGCATTTTGGATCTGGAAAGGTCTGAGACTGTGTCTAATCCAGTGTCTTCACTTTATAGATGAGCAAACAAAGGCCCAGGATAATGAACTAAATGAGCCCCAGGTGTCCTGCTATCCACTTTAAAGGTGGCTTAAATGGAGCTTTGGGGGAAAGTAATGAGTTTTGATGCCTCAGTGGGGTGGGCAGGCTCATTACAGGGGCATCTTGAACCCTTAGAGAAAGGAGCTCTCTGCACACATGTGTGCATACTTACACACACACACACACACACACACACACACACACACACACACACACAGACTCCTTGCTCCCAATTTTGCTTTGTCCTCAAATTTCAGAGAAGGAGCTGAAGTAAACACATCAACAATCAAGGCATTTTTTGAGCAGAATAGATCCATTATTCTTGGGGTGAGCAGATTCCAGATTCTGATTTCTGTTCTTAACTCAGCTTCTTCTCCCTTGGAGAGAGAGAGAGAGAAATGGAGAAAAACCGCAACAAACAATATTATTCCTAACAAGAACTCTTTCACCTTCTTTCTGAGTACTGATGAAAGGCAGCCACCCCACAGGGTAGAGAGGCATTTCCTCAGTGGCCTGTGGCACATTCAGATTAAGCTGATGGTCAGCACCACGGTGGAGGCACGCGGAAGTGCACTCTCCCCTCATCTGAAGAAGTGCAGGTGCTTGAAGAAGAGTATGAAATTGTTCCCAGCATGCCTTTCTCCCTCAGACTCCAGCCCAGGTGAGGGCTGCGTGATGACAGCAGTGCTTCACCTGCTGGGCAGAGCCAACTCTGGATTGCCCACACCTTGCCCCACGGTGCAATTTCTCACATCCGACATTCTGACAGGCTATGTTCCATCCTCGGCACTAGAGCAATGGAGACTAGGACGCCGTACAGTTCTGGTAATTTCCCTGTAAGTGTTGGGAAGCCAACTGCTTAGTGTTCTTCCAAACAATGAAATTTAAAGTTCCATATTATTCTAATACCACTTATATGTATTGACTTTATTAAGCCATTTCTAGTTACCATTAAAACTTATTGAAAATTCTTGTTACATTAAATATCCATATCTATGGATATTTGCATATTCTTCAATACATTCTTCTTATATGAGTAATAGTGATGTTTACTTAGCATTTACTATGTTCCTTGGCCCAGTATTTCATGTGATTCTATGAGCCCCATGATACTCATAGCCCCATTTTATAGATGAGAAAACTGAGGCTCAGGGGGCTTGAATTATTGACCCAAGGATGATCATCTTAGAATACTGCTCTGTCGGAAATACCATGGCAGTCCAGATGTTGGGACTGCACACTCTCACTGCTGAGGGCCCGGGTTCGATCCCTGGTCAAGGAACTAAGATCCCCCAAGCCGCTGTAAAGGTAGCACACTGGGACCTACAGAGCCCGGGTATCCAGAGTTCTGTACATACCATGTTCAGTGCTCGTTTGGTGGCAGTTTGGAGGAAGGAGGCCAGGGCAAGGGAAAGAAGTGTGCTGAGGACAGGAGTCACCGCGTGGAGGCTCTGACTGCCTCTTGTTTAAAGGATTTGGAAAATTTAGCAGAATATTGAAGGCACATTTTTATACTTGTGAAGGCAAAGGTCAAGAGTCAAAGGTGTGCAGCTGTGGAGGGTTAACCTCTGTGTGAGGTTAAGCTAAGGGAAGAAAGGTCTTTAGAGAAGAGAATTTCTTTGTTGCTGAATTCTAGCATTTTCATGTGGCCAGCGCTGCTCCTCCAAAAGCAGGAAGAAACTTCTGTTGGTTTTTTGTCTTTTTTTTTTTTGAATTTTATTTGATTTATTTATTTTTACACAGCAGGTTCTTATTAGTTATCTATGTTATACGTATTAGTGTATATATGTCAATCTCAGTCTCCCAATTCATCCCACTACCCACTCCCACTGTCCCCCGTTGGTGTCCATACATTTGTTCTCTACATCTGTGTCTATTTCTGCCCTGCAAACCGGTTCATCTGTACCATTTTTCTAGATTCCACATATATGCGTTAATATATGATATTTGTTTTTCTCTTTCTGACTTACTTCACTCTGTATGACAGTCTCTAGGTCCATCCGGAAAAGCATACCGATAAGGGCCTGTAACGTGAAATAGGATTCATTCATCATAGAGGGTAGGACTCTGGGTCCGGGTGTAGCACTGCCCCACGGAGCCGCTGCTGACCTCAGGGAACTACAAAGGAGAGGCCCCGTGGAGAGTCACACCACTGCCGTCACTCGGGAAGCCATTTGCTTCCTTAGTTTGTTTATTTTCCTGAGAAAAGATAATGATAAGACAGTCAGTTATGGATTTATTTATTAAGCAACTTGTATTTGATTGTGACAACAGTTTAAGATGAGAGCACTGATATTTACTTTGAGCTAGGGGTGTCAAATTTAGCAGGAAAAAAATACAGGATGTCCAGTTAAATTTGAACTTCAGATAGACAATTTTTTCGTACACATACGCCCCATGCGATATTTATATTTTTGTACCAATTATTGTGCAGTTATTTGTATTTTATCTGGTAACCCTATTGAAACATCAATGTAACATAGCAGCAGTACCTTCGGTAAAAATTAGTGCATGGCTGTAACTTACAAGTTTTAAGGGAAATAGCATTCGTTAAAAGAAAACACAGTGAATTGCTGACTTGAAAAAAGTTTTACCATAATTTCTTATTTGGCAATTTCCCACTTTAAGTCTATAAATTTGCTCTCAGAGAACCAGCAGATAATCATATTTTCTCTCAAGTCAAGATATCATTACGTTATTCATAAGTAAAGCATACAGGACATTTTGCAAGCACTTAAAATACTTTGTAGATAAATGTTTGTGTGTTAAAGGAGGGAATTCATTCAATGCATACAACAGATATCCATTGAGCACTCACTCTATCCTAGACATCGTTGAAGGTTTGGGGAGAAATAAGGAAAGAAAAAAAACCAAAACTTCCCTGTCCTCTTGGGTCTTCACTTTAGAGAATGGTTTTATGAGGCTGTGTGAATTTTAGACTATAACCAATCCCAGGAAGCTGAATGATATTTTGTGGGGCAATATGATGTTATAAAGATTTCTTTTTCGTAATTTAGACTTTAGATATTTATTTTTCAGCATTTATTGGTGCTACAAGAATTGTACATCCTGATATCATTTAAATCCTTTAAGAAGTTCTCAGGATTTTATGCCTGAGAATTATATAAATTTAAAAAGCCTTTGGGGTGAAAGGTCAAACTGAATTGGGGGGGCACAAGAAGCAAGACATTAATTCAGGACGTTATCTTTAGTTACAAATTCTCAACTCTTAAATAGGAGTAAATTTACAGGGTGCCTGTCCCATCCTCTCCCCATACTTGAATGAGGGTTCTAGGAGCAGGGAATGTTGTCAAGATGTTGGGGAGGAGATGAAACTTGAAGTTCCTAGGGCCTGTTTCCATTGATGCATGGATATCAGTTTAGCAACATATTGTAGTCCTTATTCTACACTTGAGAGGTAGTAAATTGCTTTCGGGTAGAAATAATTAACTCTTTCCTATGACTACCTTACCATAACACACTGTCAGAAATGATTTAGTAAACTGAATATGGAAGGCTAAAAACCTTAATATAGTTCCAAGAAATAAATTGATTAATGTGTCCTTTTTTCATTAGTATGATCAGATTCACAAGATGACTTCACGCTAATACTCATTTTCATAACCTCTCTTGTCTGTCTCAGCAGACTCAAGGTTGGAAGGGTGTAAACTGTTATCTAGTCTGACATGCCCGTGTCCATCAGATGCTTATTTTCTCTGTAACATCCTCACCAAGTGGTCCAATGCTTTTAGGTACCCTAGAATAAATTTCATAGAATTGTTTAAAAAAAAAAAAAACTCTTTGCCGCCCAGAAATAAGATATTCTGTTCCCTTCATTTAGAGCAAGGAAACAAGCTCAGGCCAGAGTTTCAAAAATCTTAAAGCAGTACAAAGTGTTCCCTGTATGTTTTACTTGAGGGAAGAAAACTAGCTGATAAACCATTCTTTATTGGTGGCAATAGCAGTTCTATATCTAAAACCTAACTAATGTTCTGTATCTAAATAGCATCTGTATCTGAAAACAACTAACATAATGATTATTATGTACCAAACACTCTACTAAGTCATTTTCATGTCATTTCTTGTTGAATGAAAAAAGTCATCATTTAATTTTCACAAGAACCTTAAGATAACATCTTATGTTCTTGGTTAATAATGATGATCAGAGTGAGAGTTGGAGAAGTTAAGTATCTGCCTACCATTTTAACATTAGAGGGGACTTTGGAATCATAGAATCCAGTCTTCTAAGTTTCTAGGATTTGCCATGATATTTGTATCATAAAGTGAGTGTGGGAAACCTTAGATCCATGGTGCTATGATTTCATACAGCCTTATTCTCAAAGTCACATGATATGTCCCCATGCTGCAAAAATAGTCTATACCTATGTATATCTATATCTTTCAATATATCTAGTAACAAATGATTGAAATTATTCTTCTCCCAGTTTGACCATGGATAAGGTAAAGGAGATGAAAATGTGTTTGATTCCAGGCACCTCTGTACTTTAAACTTGATTAAAAAATAAAAACATGACTCATCCAACAGCAGCAGAGTACACATTTATCTCAGCACAAGTGGAACATTCTCTAGGATGGGCCATATGCTAATCCATAAAACAAGACTCAATATAAAAGGACTGAAATCATACAAAGTATGTTTTCTGACGTTATAGAAATATATTAACAGAAGGAAATGTGGTAAATTCACAAATATAGGAAAATTAAACAATACACTCTTAAATAATGAATGGATCAAAGAAGAAATTGCAAGGAAAATTAGAAGATGGGGGCTTCCCTGGTGGCGCAGTGGTTGAGAGTCTGCCTGCCGATGTAGGGGACAGGGGTTCATGCCCCGGTCCGGAAAGATCCCACATGCCGCGGAGCAGCTGGGCCCGTGAGCCATGGCCGCTGAGCCTGCGCGTCCGGAGCCTGGGCTCTGCAACGGGAGAGGCCACAACTGTGAGAGGCCCGCGTACCACGAAAAAAAAAAGAAGAAGAAAAGCTCTCTGGGCTCAGTTTGCAGCAACATGGCTAAATCCACCAAGAAGGACAGAATCATCAGTAAACACAAGACCCTTATGGTTTCTACCTTGGGAAATTGGTGAAAAAAAATTGAAATCAGCCTGCATTCTAAGTTCACTTGCTTTTCTATGGCAAAAGCAAGATAAAGAGATGAACTGTGAGGATTTGGCACTCTAATTCCTGCGTGAAAGTAGTAGCTGGTGGTGCCTGGACCTACAACACCACTTCTACCATCACAGTAAATTCATCATCAGAAGACTGAAGTAATTAAAAAAACACTAGAAGCTCTACCATTTGAAACATTGCTAACCCGTAATAAATGGGCTAATTTATGTAACAAAAGGAAGAGGAAGAAACAGAAGGGGGGAGGGGGAGAAGAAGAAGGAAGAGACAAAGATGGAGAAGGAGAAGAAGCGGCAGAGGAGGAGGAAGAGGAGGGATCTCAAATCAATAACCAAATCTTCCATCTTTGGAAACTAGAAAAAGAAGAGCGAACTAAACTCAAAGCAATCAGAGAGACGAAATTTAAAGACTAGAGCAGAAATCAATGAAACAGACTCTGAAAAACAATAGAGAAAATCAATGAAACTAAAAGTTGGTTCTTTGATAAGATCAACAAAACTAACAAACTTTTAGCTAGCCTGACCAAGGGAAAAAGAGAGAAGACTCAATTTTTTTTTTTGACATCTTTATTGGAGTATAATTGCTTCGCAATGGTGTGTTAGTTTCTGCTTTATAACAAAGTGAATCAGCTATATGTATACATATATCCCCATATCTCCTCCCTCTTGTGTCTCCCTCCCACCCTCCCTATCCCACCCCTCTAGGTGGTCACAAAGCACTGAGCTGATCTCCCTGCGCTATGTGTCTGCTTCCCACTAGCTATTTTACATTTGGTAGTGTATATATGTCCATGCCACTCTCTCACTTTGCCCCAGCTTACCCTTCCCCCTCCCCATATCCTCAAGTCCATTCTCTAGTAGATCTGTCTTTATTCCCGTCTTGCCCCTAGGTTCTTCATGACCTTTTTTTTTTCTGAGATTCCATATATCTGTGTTAGCATACGGTATTTGTTTTTCTCTTTCTGACTTACTTCACTCTGTATGACATACTCTAGGTCCATCCACCGCACTATGAATAACTCAATTTCGTTTCTTTTTATGGCTGAGTAATATTCCATTGTATATATGTGCCACATCTTCTTTATCCATTCATCTGTCGATGGACACTTAGGTTGCTTCCATGTCCTGGCTATTGTAAGTAGTGCAGCAATGAACATTGTGGTACATGACTCTTTTAGAATTATGGTTGAGAAGACTCAATTTTATTTTCTTGGACCATCATTTTTTTTTTCTTTTTTTAAATTTATTTATTTATGGCTGCATTGGGTCTTCGTTACTGTGCGTGGGCTTTCTCTAGTTGCGGTGAGCAGGGGCTACTCTTCGTTGCGGCGCGTGGGCTTCTTATTGCGGTGATTTCTCTTGTTGCAGAGCACGGGCTCTAGGTGCACGAGCTTCAGTAGTTGTGGCACACAGGCTCAGTAGTTGTGGCTCGCAGGCTCTAGAGTGCAGGCTCAGTAGTTGGGGCACATGGGCTCAGTAGCTGTGGTTCGCCGGCTCTAGAACACAGGCTCAGTAGTTGTGGTACATGGACTTAGTTGCTCCGCGGCATGTGGGATCTTCCCGGACCGGGGCACGAACCCGTGTCCCCTGCGTCGGCAGGCAGACTCTCAACCACTGCACCACCAGGGAAGCCCTTAGGTATAGATTTAACAAAAGGAGTGAAAGATTTATCCACTGAACACCACAGAACATTGTTGAAAGAAATTCAAGATCTAATTAAAAGCAAAAACACCCCATGTTCATGAATCAGAACACTTAATATTTGTAAGATGGCAGTACTCCCCAAATTGATCTACAGTTTCAACACAGCCCCTGTAATGGGACCCAGAATAGCCCAAGCAATTCTGAGAAAAGAAGAACAAAGTTGAAAGACTCACAATACCCAATTTCAAAAGTTACTACAAATCAAGCCAGTGTGGTACTGGTATGAAGAAAGACATATAGATCAATGGAATAGAATTGAAAGTCCAGAAATAAACCCTAACATATATGATCAATTGATTCTCGATGAGGATGCCAAGACAATTCAATGGGATAAAGAATAGTCATTTCAACAACTGGTGCTGGGACAACTGGATATCCACATGCAAAAGAATAAAGTCGGACTCCTTCCTCACATCATGCACGAAAATTAAACGGCTCATAGTCCTAAATGTAAGAGCTAACTATAAAACTCTGAGGAGAAAACATAGACATAAATCTTTGTGACCTTAGGTTAGGTAATAGTTTCTTAGATATGATGCCAAAGTACAAGTGACAAAAGAAAATATTGGGGTGGGCAAAAAGTTCGTTCAGGTTTTTCCGTTCAGCTTAACAACCCAAACGAACTTTTGGCCAGCCCATATAAATTGGATTACGTCAAAAATAAAAACTTCTGTGGTGCAAGAAATAACATCAGGAAAGTGAAGACAACCTCGGAATAGGAGAAACTATTTGCAAACTCTATATCTGACAAGGGACTTGTATCCCGAATATGAACTAATGAAATTCAGTAATAAGAAGACAACTCAATTTTAAAATGGCAAAGGATTTGAATAAATAATTCTCCAAAGAAGGTATTTAAATGACCAATAAGCACAGAAAAAGATGCTCAACGTCTTTTGTCATTAAGGGAATAGAAATCAAAACCACGTTGAGATACCACGTCACACCCACTAGGATGGTTATAAACAAGAAGAGACACTATAACAAGAGTTGATGAAGATGCAGAAAAACTGGAACCCTTGTTCATTACTGGTAAGAATTTAAGCTGGTATAGCTGCTTTAGAAAAACAGTTTGGGAGTTCCTCAAAGTTAAACAGAATTTTCATATGACTCAGCAATATCACTCTTAGGGATATACCCAGGAGAAATGAAAACACATGTGCACACAAAAACTTGTATACGAATGTTCAGAGCAACATTATTTATTTTGAAAAAATGGAAACAGCGCAAGTATACATCAACTGATGAATGAATAAATAACATGACTCTTGAAAACACTTTGCTAAGTGAAAGAATTCAGTCACAATACACCACATATTGTATGATTCCATTCATATAAAATATTCTCAATTTGCATATTTATAGAGACATAAAATAGATAAGTGGTGCTTCGAGCTTGAAGTGAGGCTTGGAGGGAGGGAATGAGAATTGCCTACTAATAGGTACAAAGTTTCTTTTCAAGGGCATGAAAATGTTCTAAAATCAGACTGTGGTGATGGTTTTACAACCCTGGGAATGTGCTCAAATGCAATAAATTGTACACTTTAAATGGGCGAATTATATTTTAATGTGAATTATATCTCAAAAAAGCTGTTTTAAAAAATAGGACATAGCATCCTGCTTTATTCCCTCCTAAATCTACCAGTACTTATACTATCCCTCAAATCTTTTCAATAATTTTATTATTGGGAATTCCCTGGCGGTCCAGTGATGAGGACTTCGTGTTTTCACTGCCTTGGGCCCAGGTTCAATCCCTGGTCGGGGAACTAAGATGCCACGGGCTGCACAGCATGGCCAAAAAAAAAAAAAATTATTATTGCTCTTTCAAGACCTAGCTTTAAAAATTCACAACTTCTAGAAAACTTTCTTAAAATAACTCCTATGTTCTGTACTAATCAGTTTCTTCAGAATGTATTCAGCTGTTTAACCCCTGCTCATATGCTTTTGGTAATTGTTTTAGAGTCATATTCTCATTGACATTCCTGAGCTGAGACTAATTTCCCCAAGTCCTCTGTCTTCATTACCTTCTGCTACAGGGTTACCTGGGAAAGCTGATGATTCTATTTGTTCCCGAGTTTATAGTCAGGAGCTCACCAAAGCTCACTCTCAATCCGAGGAAGCTTTGACCTTGATCTCTATTTCAGAGGGCCCAGGCAGTAGACAGCAGGCTGACTCAAAGGGTTTGATGAGAGTTGAATGAACTGCTATTTCACAGAAGTGTGGCAGGGATTAAAGAACAAGGGATAGTATGGGACTTCCCTGATGATCCAGTGGGTAAGACTCTGCGCTCCCAATGCAGGGGGCCCGGGTTCCATCCCTGGTCAGGGAACTAGATCCCACATGCCACAACTAAGAGTCTGCATGCCGCAACTAAAGATCCCACGTGCCGCAGTGAAGATCCCACGAGCTGCAACTAAGACCTGGTGCAGCCAAAATAACTAATTAATAATAAATAAATTAAAAAAAAAAAAAGAACGAGGGATGGTGAAGCACCAGACACTAGTAACTGCAGGAAGCCTGTACCACCTCGAAGCCTGAAGGGAAAATTGGGGAAAACAGTTGTTAAGTCAAGAACCATAACCCTGGAAATGGGCTCATCTCTGCTGAGTTCCAAGCTTAGAGGAAGGTAGCAACTGTTAAAACCCTGGCAGGAGTTGGCACTGTTAGACATTGATAGACACCCTACCCTACCTTCTCTCCTTACACTCTCCTATCCTCCACCATTGACCCAACCCAAAGGAAGCCAGAGGACCAGGACTCAGGGCACCATCAATAGACATCAGCCTCCCAGGAGAAAGATGGCAAAGGAGGCAGAGATGGATCTAGAGGAGCTGATGGTCACTAGTCTCTAAGCACCAAGGTACCAGCCTCTAACTGGGTTCTAGGAAGCCTCTCCTTGGTTGTCAAGGAGCATCACAGCTTCCACTTCTCTGTTGCTTGTGCTGCGCTCTGCTTTGTACTTTGTGGCCCTTTCAAAATCAGCTGTTATTTCAGCCCCCAATAGGTATCTCCAGGAGAGGGGGGGTTCTTTGATCTTGTTGACACAGGAGGGCTGTCTCTCCAACTAGTATTTATAGCCCTTCCTTGGGTTTACAGAGTAATCTTTTCCTTCAATTTTCACAGCCTCTTTCCCTTACCTGGGAACACAGACAGGTCCCCTCAGGGCTGAGCCAGGGGCAGATTTCCTTCCCCACCCCTCCATTCCCCCTGAGAGCGAGGCCATGGAACGCATCACCCAGCAGCCCCCTCAGGACAACTTCTTCCAGCCGACAATCATTGTGTGTCCCAAGCTGAGCTATAAGGCTTTTTGCACTCTCACATCCAGGGAGAATTCCTTATTGGCCGTTTTATATTTTCTTTAATTGACACTGGGGCAACAGTGGGAGGGAGTTGCTACAAGAGGAGCCTTAATATTTTAGGAAAATGGATTATTGTGTTTTACTTGTAATATAGTGGTGACCACAGGGGCTGATACCAAGTCACATAGGACATTTTGCCCCTGCAGATAATACAGCCTGATGGTAGTGCCCTCATATTTCTTTTGTCATTATCTTGCAATATGTATTGGCTTAATTTACACTCAGACCTAAGGGGTTCTCTTGTATTGTCACCCCCTACAGAGTACCATGACTTTTTTACAGGCTTATTTTAACAATTTAAGGACTTATCTTACTTCTGAGTTTGCAACTATGTTCCAAATCCTTGAGGTTGCCAAAACTCTGACCTCTGTAAAAGTGAAACATTGTTGGCTTCACTGTTTTTTCTTTTTCTTTTACTATGGAATCATTCAGTAGTTAGTGAATTCTGAAGCTTCCATCATGTGTCAAGTTTAGAGGAGCAGAGGTAGGAAATGTTATCCAAGCCAATGTGGATGCAGTGCTTCTCAAATTGTAGTTCCTGGGGATTCCCTGGTGGCGCAGTGGTTGAGAGTCCGCCTGCCGATGCAGGGGACGCGGGTTCGTGCCCCGGTCCGGGAAGATCCCACATGCCGCGGAGCGGCTGGGCCCATGAGCCATGGCCGCTGAGCCTGCGCGTCCGGAGCCTGTGCTCTGCAACGGGAGAGGCCACAACAGTGAGAGGCCCGCGTACCGCAAAAAAAAAAAAAAGAAATTGTAGTTCCTGAACCTGAAGCATCAGCACCAGCTGGGAACTTGCTAGAAATGCAAGTTCTCAGGCCCAGCCCTGGCCCTCTGGGAACCCTCCAGAAGGTTCTGATGCAGCGTAAAGTTTAAGACCCACTGGTCTAGTGTACCAAGGGAGGACAGGATTATGTGTTAGTCCGGGTTCTCTTCACTGCTTAGATAATGGACTTCACCATTGAAAGGAGCCTTTGAATGAGCATCACCATACCCCTGCCTCGTTGCTTTTGTTTTGCTGTCCAAAAAGAAGGCCATGTGAGGCTGGTCTGAGTTCACTCAGTGGCATCACAAGTAGTTAGCCCACTGAGTCTCAGAAGCCAGCTGTGCCCAAGGATTGGGAGAACTTCATCCTGGCCACAGGACTTGGTCAGTACCTCTGGGAATCAACTCTGTGCAATGTGCTCAGTACATATGTGCATGATGACCCGACCTCGGTGTTTTTAAGCATATGTGGTGACAGTGCCTCTTAGTTATCCTTGGGTGCGCCAGAGAACTGGCCACTTGCCACATTCTGAGCACAACCCTCAAAGGCAACTGGAGAGGAAGCTGAGAGCCCTGTCCTAAAAGATCTTACAGTATACCAAGCTGTCAAACCCATTAAAAAATGACATCTTCCTGGAAGAGGATATGTATAAACCAGGTTCCATGGCTGCCCCAATATTTTCATGCATCCTATTGTATTTACTGCCCTTCCACCCACTGCTGATCCTCAGGCTCCAGAGGAGGGTGTATGATTTGTCCTGAGAATCCAGCCCTACCAGAATGGCCTGTCATCTTCCTTATGTTGCTAATGGGCAGCTGCTTTTTTTTTTTTTTTTTTTTTTTTTTTGGGGGGGGGGGCCCCTCTCTTTTTGGGGCTTCCCC
>NW_020173666.1:4385453-4406288 GCF_003031525.2 Neophocaena asiaeorientalis asiaeorientalis
GCGGTGCGTGGACCTCTCTCTGTTGTGGCCTCTCCCGTTGCGGACCACAGGCTCCAGACGCGCAGGCTCAGCGGCCATGGCTCACGGGCCCAGCCGCTCCGCAGCACGTGGGATCTTCCCGGACTGGGGCATGAACCCGTGTCCCCTGCATCGGCAGGCGGACTCCCAACCACTGCACCACCAGGGAAGCCTGGCAGCTGCTTTTTAAATTAGGTTATTAATTTTTTTGCTCAGCCTCTTAGTCAACTTAACTTGGCTTTATCTTGTTTTGGTGGAAAGCATATCACTTGTTTGGTAGAATTTGATTTAACTGGTCATTTCGCTCAGTGTCTGATGACTTTTCCATTAATGTTTATTCAGCAAATATATTTTATGTAATTTTCCCTGAAATAACCCAGCTGACTCTGAATGTTCAAGATGTGCAGAGCACTGAAAAGGAGCTGTGATCCCGGAATCTCTATGATAATATGAGGATTGAGATCATGGAAGAGACACAGGCTGAAGCCTTGGAGATTTAGCCTGGGGAAGCAAGATGTGCAGCCAACCACACACAATGCCCTATCTTTTTCTCTCGGTTCCTAATCTCTAAGTCTCTCTCTATTCCTCTCTCTCTCTCTAGTGTCTCATGTGTGTTTGTGTGTGCACATATGCACACACGCATGTGTATGGGCATTGCACCTTGTATAAGATATAATAATGGCATCTTACCACAGTTTTTTAAAAAATGGTAAAAAAAAAAAAAAGCAAAAATGCATAATAATGGCTAAAAATATTGCATGTCTGAAAACTTACTCTGTAATGGGCCCTAGGGAAAAAACCTTGCTTGTGTTATATCAGTGTTTACCAGAAACTTGAGAGCTTTTTTTTAGATAGTTTCTGCTTTTCTTTCTTGCTCTCCAGTTTTTCATATCAGAAAATGGGGACTTCCCTGGTGGTCCGGTGGTTAAACTCTGCTCTTCCAGTGCAGGGGGCACGGGTTCAATCCCTGGTCGGGGAACTAATTTTCCACATGCCATGTGGCACAGCCTAAAAAAATGAAAAAAAAAAAAAGAAGAAAGAAAATGGAATCGTTCCTTTTCAGTCTGTGAGCATCTCTTCCTCTATATGGCCCCACCAGAAATGATTTGGTGTTTGTAATTATGCTGTCTTGGGAAAGGTGGAATATTGAATGAGAACTGAAGGTTATGATAATAAAAAATGAGTGATGGGGTAAAAATGCAAAATCTTCTCAGGTGGACTGGGCAAGACCCTCTTGCCTTTTCGGTGGCAAAGGCCAAGCAATGGTCTGTCGGTCTTGCCCTCTGTGAGTTACAGAATGGCCTTTGCTTATAAATCCATGGAGCTAAAGATCATGCAGAGGACTTGCCACACTTGATTATTTACTCTAGGATCAGACACAAGATGTCAGTTAATCTCTGTTATACTAGGGTTTCATATTTCCTTCCTCCACCCACTAGTTCTGGCCCCCAAATTGCTTCTGAACTAGCCCTGCCTGTTGGCCAGAAGAGACTGGCAAATGGCCATTCCTCAGGACAGCCAGAGCTTGTATATCAGGCTGGAATGCTGTCAGAAGAAACGTAATTATCGTCCTGCCACCGGTAGACTGAGACCCATGTTAATATGAGGAAAAGACTAGTTCCTCCATCCTTGTATTAAAAGGCTTAGGGTATGGATGTCAGTTGTAAATATTGGACAGGTGACCTTTGCCTGCCTGCTGGGTGGGTCAGAGCTCTAAACACACAGGCAACATGTATGAGGATACTGTTTCTTTCTTGGGCAAGGGAGAACAAGGACTGGCCAGTTTTGAGTGATTATTATTCTATCCTCCATCTAAAGAGTCAGTCCAGGGGTAATTAGTGAGGGTTTGCTATGTTCAAGGCACTCTGCTATGAGGGATATAGTGAATTCTGTCAAAGAGCTTATGATCCAGCAGAAGATTAAAGAAATACATAAACATAGAACAAGGATTTACATAGTAAGAACTTGACCTCTAGAAGCAGAGAAACTACAGTTCAAATTTCTGCTCCTTCTCATAAATGGTGCTATAACAGATGGAAATCCATAAGTGAAAGAAAAAGAGAACCTAGAGCCATACATCATGTATTATGTAAAGGTTAACTCAAAATAGATCATAGATCAAAATGTAAACATTTAAACCTAGGAAATTTTCCAAAGGAAAGCATAGGAGAAATGTTTTGTGGCTCTTCTAGGCAAAGATTCCTTAGATAAAACACTAAGATCCATAAAAGAAAAAATGGATAAGTTGGACTTAATCCAATGTGAAAATTCTTTTTGAAAGACATTATAAAATAAAAAGACAACCACAGACAGAGAAAATATTTGCAAAGCACGTATCGGATAAAGGACTTGTATCCAGAATATATATTCAGATATCTTAAAAGTCAGTAATAGGATAACAGCCCAATTTTTCAATGGGCAAAATATTGAACAGAGTACATGAAAAGGTATTCAACACCACTCATCATTAGAGAAATGCAAATGAAAACCACAGTGAGATACCCCTAGATACCTATTAGAATGACTTTAAAAAACAAACCAAAAGCAAAAAAAAACTGTTGACACCAAGTGCTGGCAAGGCTGTGGAGCAAAGGAAACTCTCACACATTACTTATTGGCATGCAAGATGGTACAGCTACTTCTGAAAAATATTTTGGCAATTTCTTATAAAATTAAATACACACTTACCCCATGGCCCAACAATCCCACCCCTGGGTATTCACCCAAGTGAAATGAAAACCTATGTTCACACAACACCTGTCCACGAATGTTTAGAAATGGTTTTGTTCATAATCAACAAAAACTGGGACATACCCAAGCATGCTTCAGCTGGTTAATGAGTAAACTGGGGTACATCCATACAACAGAATACCACTCAGCAATAAAAAGGAACAAACTACTGATACTCACAGCAACATGGATGAATCACAAATGCTTCACAGACTTCAAATGCTAAGTGAAAGGAGCCAGCCTCAATAGGCTGCATGCTGTATAACTCCACTTATGTGACTTTCTGAAAAAGGCAAGCTGGAAAGGACAGAGATCAGATCAGTGTTTTCCAGAGCCGGGGAGTGGGGAAAGGAGTTCATGGCTTCAGTCCATGAGGGGATTCTTTGGGGTGGTGTAACTGTCCCCTATCTTGATTGTGGTGGTAGTTACATGACTGTAACACAGCACCGTGCAGTAAAAGGTATACAATTTATCGTATATAAATTATGCCTCGATAAACCTGACTTGGAAGAAAAAGAAGAAATACTAACAACAGTACTTAGTTGTCAAAAACTATGAAGGTGATGGTAAAATAAAACAAAACTCCACTGTGGCACTTAAGCTGAGTGCGTGACCTTCGGCAAGTTTCTTAACCTTTGTACGTATCCATTTCTTCATCTTTAAAATGAGAAGAAATAGTAGCACTGCATACAAAATATGTTCTAAGAACTGAATAATTCATGAAATAAAATTTGCTAGTTTATTCACCATTTAGTCTGTACCAGGTTTTGGAAATGGCTTATCTAAGTCAGTTCTAAAAACCTCGAGGAATAGATTCTATCATTAATATGCTGAGAACAGTGCCTGGCGTATAGGAAGTACTCCACAGGTGCTGACTTTGTTTTACTCTTCACTGAGAATCTCTTATGTCCAGGTACTGTGCTAGGCACTGAGAATAACAAAATGAAAAGACCATGGAGTCCCTGCCCTTAGGCAGCTCACAGTGAAGAGACAAGGAAGCAAATTAACAATTAAAATGCTGTGTATAGTTTACTGGACTTGCCGTGGTGATCGTTTCATAATGTATTTTTAGGATCACTATGTTGTACACCTAAAACTAACATTATATTATATATATCAACTATATATATTATATTATATATATCAACTATATATTATATATATCAACTGTATATATTATATTATATATATCAACTATATATATTATATATATCAACTATATATATTATATTATATATATCAACTATACTTCAATTTTTTAAAAAAAGAAGATAAGGGCTTCCCTGGTGGCGCAGTGGTTGAGAGTCTGCCTGCCGATGCAGGGTACACAGGTTCGTGCCCCGGTCCGGGAAGATCCTACATGCCGCGGAGCGGCTGGGCCCGTGAGCCATGGCCACTGAGCCTGCGCGTCCGGAGCCTGTGCTCCGCAACGGGAGAGGCCACAACAGTGAGAGGCCTGCGTACTGCAAAAAAAACAAAAGAAGATAGAGAATCTTTAAAAAGTAGTAAGATAAAATTAAATGCAGTGTGTGAAGTGCTGTGAGAGTGGGATTTGCAGGATACTTCTCTGGGATCATGGAGGAGGAGGAAGAGACTCTGGCTGGGGAGATGGTGGTACTGTGGAAATCCTTCTCAGGGGAGGTGGCATCTGATTATGTCTTGAAGGACAGGTTGAGTGTCAGCAGACAGAGATCCAGGGCATGCGGAGTGACTAAGGAGAGACACTCCAAATGATAACCAGACCTCCCCCTCCCCCCCGAAAAAAAAAAACAGATCATGGGAATTAGTGGCAGAGAAAGGGAATACCATCTGAGCCAAACCCCAAAGTTGGACTTAGATATTGTAGGGAAACTATGTGAGCAGAGGCTGGATGGAAGCTCACGTAAGCTGACATGACATCCTGATTCTGACATACTCTCCTACTGTCCAGATCTTTGGAAAAGAGCTTTGATAATCTCTATACTCATTCCAGTGTCTTAGATTCACCCTGACTGAGAAAATTCACCTTTAGCTCCAATTTAAGACTACTGGGCTTCAGTTTTTCTTTGTGCTTGTTTGTGAATGCATGTGGAGGATGGTTCGAGGGTAACTTAGCCTGCTAATTTTTTCTACTACTTGAGGTATGGCACACGTTTCACAATGTCCTGTGATTCTCAAGGCTTGGTATTTAAATACAACTAACACTCTTCTGGGTGCAAAATACCACTGCAAAGCTATTCAAAAGATTTCTGGCAAAACAGTGGAGTAGAAGGTGGAAGTGGAGGGAGAACATTGAATGAAGTGGCTCTTTGTCAATATAAATATACAAACCTGGGCTTCCCTGGTGGTGCAGTGGTTAAGAATCTGCATGCCAGTGCAGGGGACACGGGTTCGAGCCCTGGTCTGGGAAGATCCCACATGCCACGGAGCAGCTAAGCCCGTGCACCACAACTACTGAGCCTGTGCTCTAGAGCCTGCGAGCCACAACTACTGAGCCCGCGAGCCACAACTGCTGAGCCCGTGCTCCTCAACAAGAGAAGCCACTGCAATGAGAAGCCCACGTGCAGCAACGAAAACCCAATGCAGCCAAAAATAATAATAATAATTCAAAAAAATTTTTAAATATATACAAACTTGTGTCGCGTCTCTTTACCCTTTTACTGTCCCACAGCCCCTCAACAGGTGGCATGAGCTCATCAACATTTGTGAGTAGATGCGATGTCATTTTAATGTTGCTTCTAATTGACAAGGGCCTTGGTGGTTGTGTGCGTGAGGCTGCATGCCTGGTGTAGGGTGGGCAGTGGAATTAGAAACTGCTACCTGCTCCTTCTGGCAGAAGAGCAAGAGCTGTAATTGTGGTAACTGGCTAGAACACATTGTGTTAACTCGTAATCAAAGGCCTTATTTTGCTGATTTTATTTCCCTTAACTTGCAAGTCCTTCCCTCCCCCTTGCAGAGCTCTGAATTTTGGGCAACTTGAACAAGGAAACCTTGTTTCTCTGAAAATTACCTTTAGCATAAGCTCAGTGTTTTCCTGTCCAGATTTTCATAAGCAGTTTGGGTTGCATTAAATTTACACCAGTAATGAGCTTGTGATTCTCAGAAAAGGTCCAAAGAGGAAGTGAAAAGAGCTGGGAGTAGCTCAAGTAGTCCTTGGACTCTCTACCAGGTATTCTAATCAGAGGATAAACAACACGAAGTCGGAAGTTCTGTCCCCGAGCAGCCAGGATTTTTGCAATTCTCATTTCATAAGCCGTATGGTGAGTAGATGCAGCCCCACTTCCTATAGTGAACACAGACAATGCCAAGACTGCAGCCACGTACACTACCTCACTCAGTGGCACCCCTGAGGACTCTGCCTACTAATGAGAATACTTTTGTTTATACAAAACAAAGCAGAAAACACTCACTTGATCAGTTTAGGAACTGTCTTTTAAATTGTATGGGTTCCCTTCAATCATTCAGCTTCTTGGAAGAAAACAAATCCCAATTATTAATCATATCCTATTAGATCAGCCTTGAAAACAATTTATATGATAATGAGGAGTTTACCGAGCCTGATGAGTGTATTATTTTGTGCCTGAGTCTAGGGGTTATTTCTAAGACATTCATGGTCATTTCCCTCTAATCAATGGCATACGTTTTCATTTTAGGCCCTTGAACCAATTTTGGAAATAGATGTCTATTTTCCTTTCTCCTCTCCACCCAGCATCATTACTGTGTCTGAGCTCAGGAGGAGGGAAAGAAAGAGAGGATGGAGTTAGAATAACTTATTCTCTCCTAAGCCCCAAAGCTACTCATGAAAAATAGTGTACATGGTTTTTGGGGTTTTTTTAACATCTTTATTGGAGTATAATTGCTTTACAATGGTGTGTTAGTTGCTGCTGTATAACAAAGTGAATCAGCTATACATATACATATATCTCCACATCTCCTCCCTCTTGCGTCTCCCTCCCACCCTCCTGTATACATGTTTTTTAAAAGCAGCTATTTATCATTAGTACTAAACAGAATTGAAATAAAATTTTAATAACCACTATCCTCATTTATTCAGTGCTCCCTTTAAGCCAGGTAGATATTGTATTAACTGCTTTTCCACACAATAATAATAAAAGTAGCTAATACATTTTTATTGATCATTTACTATGTGCCACTCATAGCATCAAATTCTTTGCAAACTATCTCATTTATTCTTCTTATTAACACTATGTCATAGACACTTTCATTAACCCCATTTTATAATTGAAGAAATTGAGGCTGGTTTAAGGTTGAACTTAAATAGTCGAAGTCTATGCGCTCAACCACCACCTTAGATCCTTTGATGAATCCTTAAATAGACAGATTTTGTTTGTTTCTGATGCAAGTTATCCCAGTGATTGGTCAGTTTTATATAAATTCAAAATATTTTAAGTTGAAAAGATTTTCTTACCTTGGTGGTAGGAGCTTTCTTAGCCTGTCAAAAATCTCAGGGAACGAATCGCCTGCCACACCCCTGAACACTTCTGCCTTTGAGAATCCTTGCGCTGTAGCCCCACAGCCTCTTCCCCCACTCACAACTCTGAGGATACAGTAATGCTTTTGTTCACCAATTTCCTGGCACATCAGTGTTTTCAAACTAGAATCAAAACAGAGTCCGAACTTTACTGCTGCCTAGCTTGGTTTAAACCTCATTATTTTTCCAAGAGATTTACTTAAAATATAATATTACTGCAGTTGGATCGCTGTGTTTACTATTTAACGTCAAGTTTTGCTCTTATCTAGGTTTTTCCAGTTGGAAGCAGCTTCCCTGGTCTTCCCTCTGTTTCTCCTCTTTTAGATGGGAGAGGCTGAGTGGAAACCCACCAGCTTTCCCAGCGGAGGCAGTGGGGGTAGAGACCAGCTTCTTTATTTTTAATTCACTGAATATGAAGGGAGCCGCTCTGTAGCTGTTTTCAGTCTAGACAGGATATGATGATAATAACACAAATAAAAGTTCATGTATTCCAGCCAGGGACAAATTAAGTGGGTGCAGGGCATAGATATATGTCATGCTGTTAGTGACATGGAGCAGTACACAACCCACTTCGGGGCATGGTGCCCAGATTAATTGGCTTGCCCAGAATGCATCTGTGATTAGAAGAAAGCTCTCAGGAAATGCTGGGCAGTGTGCACTTGGACTCTCAATTTTTCATCTCATAGGCACTGAAAGTTAGACATTTTATTTTACAGACCAGGAAAGTGAGTGGTGTTTGACACCATGGGTTTATGAAATGTTTTGCTGGTTTTCCTTCATAAGTCATAGATACTTCTGGGAGAAACTGGCCACCATATGTTGAGATGATGCAGGGAGTATTGATTATTGCTTTGCCGAGGTGGCTAAGCTCTGGGACAGTCAGGGTTTAAAGAATTATGGAAAGGGGGGGTGTATCTTGAGTATATGTATGCGTGAAAGAGCCTCAAAGTGAGGCTCTTTATGTCACATGAGCTACTGAAATAGAACCCCTGAGATTGCTGTGCTTAAAAATACTGTCGTTTGTGCCTTGGGGAGTATAACGGTGATCAGATATAGCATGTGGCTGCATGCTCTCCACTCTGAATCAGCTGGAAAGGGAAGGAATCAGGAGAAATAGCCAAGGGCACAGAGCAACTTCAAAAATAGTGTTTCTCCTTGGGAAATGTTGAGATGAATAGTAAAGAAGGTAGACGCTGTATCCAAGAAAAATCAAGGGTGAAATTGCTTGTGTTGCTGACCAAAGGCTAAATACTTCTTTTGGATACAGATGAGCCATTCCAGTGGCCTCCACGGAATCTGGGCGTGCATGAGCCAGTGATAAAATTCAGTCCAATAAAGAGCTCTTGTTAATCTGTGACACCATATTTATCATCAGACCTGCAAAACCAGGAAAGTTAAACACTCTGGGTGGATCAAAAAAGGTGGCTCCTGAATATTTGTTATTATTAAGGAGGTTTGAGGAAATACTGAGAAAACCTTTTAAAATGTGACTCCCAACATCTCCTGCTTGCTTTTTCTTGGACACTGGGTCCCTTCAGGTTCCATTCCTTAAAAATTTGCCATAGTGCACTCCTGTTCCGTTTTGGAAATGCTACAACGTGTAAACGTTTTGCAGTACATTCCATTGTTTAAATAAACCTACCTAAGGAGGCAAAAGACCTGTACTCAGAAAACTATAAGACACTGATGAAAGTAATCAAAGATGACACAAACAGGTGGAGAGATATACCATGTTCTTGGATTGGAAGAATAAATACTGTGAAAATGACTCTACTACCCAAAGCAATCTACAGATTCAGTGCAATCCCTATCAGATTACCAATGGCATTTTTCATAGAATTAGAACAAAAAAGTGTACAATTTGTATGGAAACACAAAAGACCCCGAATAGCCAAAGCAGTCTTGAGAAAGAAAAATGGAGCTGAAGAAATCAGGCTCCCTGACTTCAGACTATAAATACAAAGCTACAGTAATCAAAATAATATGGTACTGGCACAAAAACAGAAATATAGATCAATGGTACAGGATGGAAAGCCCAGAGGTAAACCCACGCACCTATGGACACCTAATCTATGACAACGGAGGCAAGAATATACGATGGAAAAGAGGCAGTCTCTTCAATAAGTGGTGCTGGGAAAACTGGGCAGCTACATGTAAAAGAATGAAAATAGAATGCTCCCTAACACCACACACAAAAAAGACCTAAATGTAAAAGACAGGACACTATAAAACTCTTAGAGGAAAACATAGGAAAAACACTCTTTGACATAAATCGCAGCAAGATCTTTTTTGACCCACCTCCTAGAGTAATGAAACTGAAAACAAAAGTAAACAAATTGGACCTAATTAAACTTAAAAGCTTTTGCACTGCAAAGAAAACCATAAACAAGACAAAAAGACAACCCTCAGAATGGGAGAAGATATTTGCAAACAAAGCAACGGACAAGGGATTAATGTCTAAAATATACAAACAGCTCATGCAGCTCAATATCAAAAATCCAATCCAAAAATGGGCAGATGACCTAAATAGACATTTCTCCAAAAAAGGCATACAGATGGCCAAGAGGCACATGAAAATATGCTCAACATCACTAATTATTAGAGAAATGCAAATCAAAACTACAGTGAGGTATCACCTCACACTGGTCAGAATGGCCATCATCAAAAAATGTACAAACAGTAAATGCTGGAGTGGGTGTGGAGAAAGGGAACCCTCTTTCACTGCTGGTGGGAATGTAAATTGATACAGCCACTGTGGAGAATAGTATGGAGGTTCCTTAAAAAACTAAAAATAGAACTACTGTATGACCCAGCAGTCCCACTACTGGGCATATACCATGAGAAAACCATAATTCAAAAAGACACATGTACCCCAATGCTCATTGCAGCACTGTTTACAATAGCCAGGACATAGAAGCAACCTAAATGGCCATCGACAGACGAATGGATAAAGAAGTCGTGGTACATATATACAATGGAATATTACTCAACCATAAAAAGAATGAAATTGGGTCATTTGCAGAGATGTGGATGGACCTAGAATCTGTCATACAGAGTGAAGAAGGTCAGAAAGAGAAAAACAAGTATCACATTTTAACTCATATATGTGGAATCCAGAAAAATGGTACAGATGAACCAATCAGCAGTGCAGGAATAGAGACACAGACATAGGAAATGGACGTGTGGACACAGTGGGGGAAGGGGGGCGGGATGAATTGGGACATTAGGTTTGACACATATACTCTACCATGTGTGAAATAGATAGCTAGTGGGAACCTGCTGTATAGCACACAGAGCTCAGCTCAGTGCTATGTGGTGACCTAGATGGGTGGGATGACACAGCATTGTAAAGCAACTATACCCCAATTAAAAAAACAAAAAACAAAAAAACTTTGAGGCATTCAAGATGATCAGAAGGGGCTTTCCTGGTGGCGCAATGGTTAAGAATCCACCTGCCAATGCAGGGGACACGGGTTCGATCCCTGGTCTGGGAAGATCCACATGCTGTGGAGCAACTAAGCCTGTGCGCCACAACTACTGAGCCTGTGCTCTAGAGCCCGGGAGCCACAACTACTGAGCCCACGTCACAACTACTGAAACCTGTGTGCCTAGAGCCTGTGCTCCGCAACAAGAGAAGCCACCGTGATGAGAAACTCATGCACCTTAACAAAGAGTAGCCCCCGCTCTCCACAACTACAGAAAGCCCACGTGCAGCAATGAAGACCCAATGCAGCCACAAATAAATTAATTAGTTAAAAAAAAAAAGAATGATCAGAAGTAATTGAAAAGGTTATGCTTTCTTTTTTTAAATTTTATTTTTGGCTGCATACGGTATTTGTTTTTTTCTTTTTGGCTAAGTTTGGTCTTTGTTGCTGCGCTCAGGCTTTCTTTAGTTGCAGTGAGCAGGGGCCACTCTTGGTTGCAGTGCATGGGCTTAACTCATGCACCTTAACAAAGAGTAGCCCCCGCTCTCCACAACTACAGAAAGCCCACGTGCAGCAATGAAGACCCAATGCAGCCACAAATAAATTAATTAGTTAAAAAAAAAAAGAATGATCAGAAGTAATTGAAAAGGTTATGCTTTCTTTTTTTAAATTTTATTTTTGGCTGCATACGGTATTTGTTTTTTTCTTTTTGGCTAAGTTTGGTCTTTGTTGCTGCGCTCAGGCTTTCTTTAGTTGCAGTGAGCAGGGGCCACTCTTGGTTGCAGTGCATGGGCTTCTCATTGCGGTGGCCTCTCTTGTTGCGGAGCACGGGCTCCAGGTATGCAGTCTCAGCAGTTGTGGCCCGCAGGCTCCGGAGTGCAGGCTCAGCAGCCGTGGTGCACGGGCTTCATTGCTCCACGGCATGTGGGACCTTCCCGGACCAGGGCTCGAACCCGTGTCTCCTGCATTGGCAGGCGGATTCTTAACCACTGCGCCACCAGGGAAGCCCAAGTTTATGCTTTCTAAGACAGGGTTTTGAGAAGAACTCTCTCTTTGTCTCTCAGCTTCGGGAACTCAAACCTTCCAATTCTTGCAGTTATTTACATAGAGTCTCGAAGTCTAGGACTTTGAGTGAGTACTGAGAATTCCTGACCATACAGCACACCAGAGACCGTGTGGTTTAAGGTACCAGTATCTTGTGCTTCAATCTCTGCCACTCATTTGTTGAGGTGTTCATTCATTCATTCAAATGTCTGGCCGGCATTGAAATTGGCTCCATGAAGGCTGGAATCTGGAGGTGGAAAAGTAGCAGGCATGTTTCGGAAGGTGATGAATAAGCAGCATTGCAAAATATATTATCTGTAGGACCAGATCTGTACACAATAAACATTTAATAAATGTTTAACCTTCATTAACTTTGTGCTTATCATTAAACAACAGAGTAACAAAAATAGAAAAATTCTCAAAGATAATTTAATTCAAGATCCCACCATCCTAATGCATCACCAGTTTTCATTTTACTTCATTTACTTACTTGTTCAAAAAATATTTATTGAGCTCCTACTCAATTACAAACACTGGCATATAATATTTGTAGATTCTTGTCTCACCTTTGCACACATGCACTCCAGATTTCTCAGAGTTCAGTGTTTCATACAGAGGACATTTTTTCGTGCTGTTACATGTTCTTTATATTGACATTTTAATCAATAGATATTATTCCTTCAACATCATCATTTATTTGACCATTGTTCTCTTGTGGAATATGAAGCTTCTTTCTAAATTTTAAATGTTTTAAAAAGTGCAGTAATAAGCCTCTGAGCACAGAGCTTCTGATTCCTTTCCAATAATTTACCAGGATAAATTCCCAGGAGTCTAAATACCGGATCAGATGATATGAACATTTTTATGGATTTTGATGCATCCTGCCAAATTTCTGAATCTTGTACCAATTTACATTTGTAATTTTGTTTATGTCAGTCACGTTCCATTGCCACTTTCCTGAAGATACTGCTTGATTTCTAGATGGAGAATTGAGGAACACTTGGTCTCATCAAGAATGCATGCATAGGGCTTCCCTGGTGGCGCAGTGGTTGAGAGTCCACCTGCCGATGCAGGGGCCACGGGTTCGTGCCCTGGTCCGGAAAGATCCCACATGCCGCGGAGCGGCTGGGCCCGTGAGCCATGGCTGCTGAGCCCGCGCGTCCGGAGCCTGTGCTCCGCAACGGGAGAGGCCGCAACAGTGAGAGGCCCGCGTACCGCAAAACAAAACAAAACAAAACAGAAAAAAAAAAAAAAAGAATGCATACATAAGCCATTTCTTATAAGGGGTATCTTCCAGATGGCTTATCCCATCTGTTATATAAATACCTTCCACTAACCAGGAAAGCCATTTTCCTCCTCCCCAGACTTTTGGTATCTCCTTACTTACTTATTCCCTAAGACAATTCCTATACCAAAATACTCACTCACAGTATTATAGAACATTAGAAATGGAAAAGACCTCAAATATCTCCCCCCCTCCTCATTTTAGAGTTAAGGACCCCGAGAACCAGGAAGATTGAAAATTACTTCATATCACAGTGTTGGTGGGGAGATCTAAGACGAGATTCTCTGCATGAAGCTGTTTGGTACTGCTGCTAGGAAATATCAAGGGAGGTGGCCCATTTACTAATATTGGAAAGAAAAAGAATCAGCATGGCCTTTGGGCAGGTATGACCTGCACATTAGTGAAGTGTTCCAAATTTAACTCCCTCCCTAATGTGCCCGTGGCTCTTCATGTGTACTCTGTTATTGCAGGCGTCGGCATTGCCTGTTCAGCCCAGGGACCCTCAGCAGTACATGGTGCACTTGGGAAGTAAAATGAAGGTTACCATTTCAGAAAGGAAATCAGGAAGCATTAAAATACAAAGGATGAGCTCTCCCAGAGCCTTAAGACTAACCTCTAGGTGCAGTGTGACTGACCACCTCATTCTCTGAGCTTTGGACTAGCTATTCATTCCCTCACTAGCATTTTTTAAAACAGAGAACTTCAAGTTCCTCCAACACATAATATTGTTTTATGTCTTTGTGCCTTTTTTCCTGTTGTTCTCATAGTCTGAAACCAGCTTAGCTCCCATGTGACTGGCTAATTTCAACCTTTCCTTTGAGACTGCTTTAACTCAGATGAAGCCTCTTACAGGAAGGCTGCCATGATGCCTCTAGACCGCCATGACCATCCAGTCTCTCAGTTCATAAAGGGCCTATGGATTCTTTTATCACACTGGGTTGGGAGTATTTATGTGACTCCCTCACAAGGCTAAGCTCATCAAGATCAGAATCTGTGACTTTTCATACTCCCCAATGCTTAAATACCTTCCACTAAGTACAGAATAGACATTCAGTAAATGCTTATTGAACTGAAATATCTGAAATGTATGAATGAGGATTTGTAAAAATCTTAAAATCCAGTGAAGATCTGGGTCTAGCATCAGCAAAATGTGACTAGAATGTAATTCTTTCTTAGAATGCTTAAATCTGATCAATTTTGTTGTATTATTGAGTAGGAAACCTGTGTTAACAGGAAAGGGGTAGTCTGTTTGGACTCTGTACAAGAGAATCCCGCCAACAATAATTTCTCAAAAATGTAAATTATTATTATCATCACCATCATCTCCTCTGGAATCTTATTCTAGTACCACCCTCTCTTAAATTTCCGATCTCTCCTCCTCTATTCCTTTTCTGCTTGCCTTATAAATTCGCTCAAATCTTTCACATGCTTAAAAATATTTCTTCAAACCTTGTGACCCCTTCTGTTATCTTTCTTCACTACTTTTCTCCCATCATTTCCTCAGTCTCCTGCAATCTTGTTTCTACTCCTTCCTCTACAATGAAATTGCACTGGCTAAGCAGAGTTACTAGTGACCGCTAAAATGAACGTTAAGTTGATAACTCTTCCTATCGACGTTTCCATAATGTTGGACACTGCTGATCCTTCCCGTCTTCCTGTTACCCTCAAATTCCTTGACATCATGCCACCATGATTCTCTACCCCTGGGACTACTTTCATTCAGACACTGTGTCATTACCCCGTGTTGTTCTCTTGAATGGTAGTGTTCCCCAAGTTCTGTCTTTCTCAGTTTTACATTCTCACTTACACCAGTGGATTTCATCCTTTACTACCCATCATAATCACCTGTGGCTCTTTCAAAAAAAATAAGGATACCTGAGAAAAAGGAACATTTGTGACCTGTAGGTGGGAATGTAAATTGGTAGAGCCACTATGGAAAACGGTATGGAGGTTCCTCAAAAAATTAAAAACAGGACTGCCACATGATCCAGCATTTCTACTTCTGGGTATATATTCAAAGGGAATGAAAAAGCTTCTCAAAGAAATATCTGAACTCCCATGATCATTGAAGCATTATGCCCAATAGGCAAGCTATGGAAACAACCTAAGTGTTTGTCAATAGATGAATGGATAAAGAAGATGTGAGATATCGATATTGATATCGATATAGATAGATAGATGATAGATAGATTCACAGCGTATTATTCAGCCATGAGAAGGAAGGAAATCCTGCCCTTTGTGACAACATGGAAGAACCTGAAAGCATTACGCTAAGTGAAAGAAGACAAATACTGTATGATATCACTTATATGTGGAATCTAAAAGAGCCGAACTCGTAGAAATAGAGGTTAGAATGGTGGTTTCCAGGGGCTGGGGGTGGAGGAACTGGGGAGGTATTGACCAAAGGGTACAAACTTCCAGTTATAAGACACGTAAGTTCTGGGGATCCAATGTAGAGCATAGTGATTATAGTCAATAGTACTGTGTTATATACTCGAAAGCTGCTAAGAGAGTAGATCTTAAATGTTCTCACCACAAAAAAGAAATGGTAATTACGGGATACGATGGTGATGAAGGTGTTAGCTAACAGTACGGTGGTAACCATTGTGCAATATATGTAAGTGTAACAAATGAACGAGTTGTTCACCTTAAACTTACACAACGTTATAGGTCAATTATGTCTCAACAAAGCTGGAGGGAGAAAGCAGGAGTATTCAGGGAAAATGAACAGACTGAACAAAACAGAGAAGCAGAAAATAGGAAATACAGAGAATGTGGGGAAAAGTAGATAAGAGCCTTCCAAAATAACTCTATGTTTGATCATAACAGAAAGTCAAGCTGAAAAAGCAGTGTGCGATCAGGCAGGAACCGATGTACGTGTGCTAAGTGCCCCCATTGTTAATCCTTGTAGCTCTTGCCTAGATTAGTAGTATGACTGAAAAGTTGCCTTTTCTCAATTTTCACGCTCTTCTAGACTCCACATCACCACTAATTATAAAGTGAACCTAAATCGGACAATTTAACAATTTAATTTCAAAAAATTAAGGATTTTACACTCCTGAGAACCAGGGCTGTCTTTTGTGAATACCTAACGTGATGTCAGACATAACTAGAGCTCAATTAGTGTTTGTTGCCTGATGAATGAATGAATGAATGATGGACCAGATCTCTCTAATTTGAACCAGTAGGAGAAGACTAGTCAAAACTATGGAATATTCTGAAAGGGTACAAAAAGTAGTATAAACTGAGTGGCTTATTTAGAAGAATTACACATGAAATATTTTATGGCACTCTTAACCAGCTTGAGAAGATTTTTTTCTTGTGTTGGTTAAATATCCTCCCTTTACTTCTCTTTTTTAAGTTTTATCCTGTTAATTTAGTTAGTATACTTCCTCCCCTCCCCCTCCTCATAGTAGAATACGAAAGCAAATCTGGCCCAGCTTGGGATGAATCATCATGAATCATGATTAGTCATTCTAAATTAAAGTATATTTATTTATGAATGTACTAGTGAATGATTGATTTGTTCCTTTGCTGTCGTTAATCTCTAGCCTCTTAATTTTACCTTTCAGGAGTTATTACAGAAAGAAAATTTTCATACAGGTATTTTACAGTTTTTGTTTATTTGTTTTGATCACTAAAGAGTAATTCTTTTTTTGGAGAATTTTGGGAGTTCCCTGGCGGCCCAGTGGTTAGGACTCGGTGCTTTCACTGCCGGGGCCCCAGGTTCAATTCCTGGTCAGGAAACTAAGATCCTGCAAGCCATGAAGCTTGGCCAAAAAAAAAAATTGTATTTTTTATCTTTTTTCCTTTCATGTGTGTTCCATTTAGACCAGGAAATTGACATTTCAGCCCAGAAGACTTAGGCCAGATGTTAGTGCACTGGCTGAAAGATGGATTTCCTGCCCCAATAGGTGACCTCTTAAAGCAAAATAGGCTTTTTCTTAATGGATAGACTGTCCAAATGACCTCATTTCTAGAACAAGGGGCCTTTGTTGTGTCTCTTTGCAATTGGAATCAACATCATCTGATTTTTGAGAACATTCATTAGATAAAGAGGAGCTAGCACCTAGTTGTTTCATTTATAAGGCATAGGAAAAATTTATGTCTAGACAACCTACTTTTTTGCTCCTTTAAAAACATTTGTGTTCCTTGAGAGGGAAATGGTGCAGAAAATCTGGGGCCTGCTTATCCATATTAATATTTCTCTTAAATTTCAATCCCCATTCCAGCCAGCACTCACCATAGGGGCAGAGCATGTTACGTGCTTCCTAAAACAGGGAATTGTTTCACTTAGCTTGACCAAGGCACTATTTAAAGAAGTAGCCATGACCCCAATGTCCTGTCACTCAAACTTCTCTCTCTATATGTGAGAAGCTCATTGAGACATTCTCATGGTGCCACCTCTTTTGATGAGTTCTTCACCAAGTTCATTTATTTATATCTTCAATTGTATAAGGCGGCTCAGAAAAACTGAGATAACTGAGCCTTTGTGTGTGTGTGCGCGCACATGCGTGTGTGCCTCTGTGTGTCACAGGAAATGCAGTTTGAAAGAAAGTACCCAGAAGAGGAAAATGGCCTTGAATGACTAAGGGGAGACTGAAAAACTTACTATACACGGAAAGGAAGGGAGTTAGATTGCATAAGAAGGAAGATATGTTTCTGAGATTCTAAAAGGATAGAACTTTATAGCTAAAGGGAAAGTTAGGAGATTTCTTTTCTCTTTCTCTCTCTCTCCCTGCCTTTCTCCCTCCCTTCCTTCCTTGCTTCCTTTCTTTATTCCTTTAGAAACAAGAATGGGAGTGTCTCTTTTCAATAGCCATCAGGTACATTTTAGGAGTATAAAAATCTTGCTGCTTGTGACCCAAAATATTGGCTCCCCCATGAAAGACACAGAACAGAGTAAAGCAAGGCTGTATACAGAGTTACCATCAGGCTGGGCAGTGCATCTAAGACTTGTGGTTCTTCCTCAAGTAATTTATATAGTAAATATGTGACTCTTTAAAAAAATGAGTAGTGAAAAGGATATCACACTTTCCTTTGCTTTAATAAGTCAACACATATTTTTTCCAGAATGTTATACTCAGTTCAATGCCTCCCTCCTTTTTTAATAGTCATATAAAAATGTCATTAATTATAAATTATTTTTTCTCGTTGTTCAACCAAAGTATTCTGGATAATACTTCAGTTCTGGGTAGGATTTGTAATAGTTTTCTATGGTTTCTGGGATTCATTTTGTGAGTGAGAATCTTTTGTTCTATGTATATAACATTGCACTTCAAAGAAGGAGAGCAGGGGCTTCCCTGGTAGTGCAGTGGTTGAGAATCTGCCTGCCAATTCAGGGGACACGAGTTCGAGCCCTGGTCTGGGAAGATCCCGCATGCCGCGGAGCAGCTGGGCCCATGAGCCACGCCTACTGAGCCTGGGTGTCTGGAGCCTGTGCTCCGCAACAAGAGAGGCCGCGACAGGGAGAGGCCTGCGCACTGCGATGAAGAGTGGCCCCCGCTTGCCGCAACTAGAGAAAGCCCTCGCACAGAAATGAAGACCCAACACAGCAAAAATAAATAAATTATTAATAAATAAAATTTTAAAAAAAAGAAGCAGAGCAATAGTGTTAACTGGAGCTTTTACATTTAATAGGAAAAAAAATATTTTTCACAAGTATATATAAGCAATAGAGACAGCCAAGTAGGCATTCTCGTTGGGTAAAGTTTATAAAATAGACAAGATTGATGAAGCAGTTTGGTTGGTGGATGATACTTCCCAGCTGTGCTTTTTTAGACTGTCCTTGCGTAATTTGGAAATATTTAACATAATCTTTCGTCTCTTATTAACACATTCCTTTTGTATTTTTTTCTTACACTCTCCTAAGCTAAAAAGATAAATAGCAGGGAGTATGATTCTAAAGACCATTCTCTCTCCATGCTTCCTTTTTTTCTCCTTTTCAGTGTCAGGTAGCTCTCAGAGAATCTCACAGTTCTCCACAGGAGACACTGCTCCTATGTTAATTCAGAAGTTATTTCATGGTGGGCTGAAGTCTTTGGGTCCTTTGCCTTAAACATTGTGAATTCAATGTTGGTACCCCACTCAGAGTCTTTTGCTTCTTGTCTATAATGTGTATTACTGAATAGTTCAGAATCCTTGTATTTCAGAATTACAAATGGCTTTAGAAATTACCTAGTCTGACCCAACTATGCAAGATGAAATATCAGTCACGTCGTTTTATGCCTGATGGAATGATTCCCAGGCAGAACCGTGGTGTTTACATAGCATCAGCACAGAGGAAAACCTAACTGGCTAGGCTAGTAACCTTGCTTATCAGAGTGGAAGAAGAGATTTCAGAGAAAAGTATTTATAGCCCTGAATCATCATTTTGTTTATTTACCTTCTCTCCCTAGCCTGTTTGGGCTGTCTTCACTTGGTTTTAATTTTTTCTTTAGTTTGCTCTTAGCTCTTTTCTCAGTCTCTCTTACCAAATACTCCATGATGAAAAGGCTTTTAAACAGGTAATGCTTTAGCAGGGGTTTGGCTCACTTTTAAGGCAGTTGTGGAAAAAATGTGTTTGGGATTGTCAAGGGGGAAAATGTTTTGGCATTTCAGTCTTTCCTTGAAGTTAGTCCCCACCCCCCACCCCCGCCCTAGGCGTTATGGAATGCCCCGCGTTAGAGTGCCAGAGAGGATTGCTGACCGTAGGCAAAAATTAAATGAGTTTATCTGTTTTCATTGCTCAATTTCAGAATGCAGTATGGTAAAAAAAAAAAAAATTGGACTATTTATAATCTTTTGGATTTAGTCTCTGCTTTTTTTTTCACATCTTTATTGCAGTATAATTGCTTTACAATGGTGTGTTAGTTTCTGCTGTATAACAAGGTGAATCAGTTATACATATACATATGTCCCCATATCTCTTCCCTCTTGCGTCTCCCTCCCACCCTCCCTATCCCAACCCTCTAGGTGGTCACAAAGCACCGAGCTGATCTCCCTGTGCTATGCGGTTGCTTCCCACTAGCTATCTATTTTACATTTGGTAGTGTATATATGTCCATGCTACTCTCTTACTTCGTCCCAGTTTACCCTTCCCCCACTGTGTCCTCAAGTCTATTCTCTATTAATCACTGCTTAATCTCACATTTTTTTCTGTAGAAAATGTGTTGTCTTTAAAACATAACAAGTGTTTGAATGAAGCTGTGTTCCTAAAATGTGTACTATTCTTATGGATAATACACTTTATTACAATAAATACATTTAATATTTTATCGTCTGCCCTTGAAAGCCAAATGTCTCTGAACATCTGATTTGGGGATCTCCATTCACATATCTCATGATGGTTTCTTTTACCAGTTAATTTTAAAAAGCAATCCGCTGGTTTAGTATTTCAACATATTATATTTTACAACTTCACCTTCCCTTGGCAATGTGTTCCTTTTCCTTATTCTGACATTCCCATAGTTTCAAGTGGCTCTCAAATTTGAGCAGATTTCACAATTGCCTGGGGAGCTTGTTAAAATACAGGTCACTGGTCCCATCCTCAGAGTGTCTGACTCTGCAGGCTTGGAGGCTGGGGCCGGAAATTTGCATTTCCAACAAATTCCAACAAATTAGGTAATGCTAATGCTTCTGTTCTTGAGTCCACACTTTGAGAAGCACTGATCTAGATAAAATATTGTAAAAGATGGGGCTTCCCTGGTGGCGCAGTGGTTGAGAGTCTGCCTGCCAATGCAGGGCACACGGGTTCGTGCCCCGGTCCGGGAAGATCCCACATGCCGTGGAGTGGCTGGGCCCGTGAGCCATGGCCGCTGAGCCTGCGTGTCCGGAGCCTGTGCTCCGCAACAGGAGAGGCCACAACAGTGAGAGGCCCGCGT